>NW_008341028.1:13444813-13457036 GCF_000622305.1 Nannospalax galili
TTTGGTGATGGGATGAGAAAGATGTGACCTTTTAACTTTTATTCAATTGGTAAGTGGAGGTGGAAAGAAGGAAAAATTATAAACTAGAGAAGACACTCTTCTGGCAAGCTTTCAAAAGTGAAAATTCAGCGTGGTTTAATGCAGTCCCAAAGCTTTGTAGGTTCCAGCTCTTTTTTGGCAAAAATGCTTCTTAGTTCAAAACGGGAAATTGTTAAAAGAATTCATGAGGTTCTCTTAGATATCAAGTAGCACTTTTAAAATATATTATTAAGTGAAAAAGGAATGAGGGGCATGATTAAATAGCCTTTGAAACCCATCCATACTTTTAAGATTAGGAGACAAATTCCAGAGAGACCACATTTTATAGTCTGTTGGAAACAAAACATTGGAAAATAGTTCTAAAAAGTTGGTTGAATACACAATTCTACCTATATAGCTCCCCAGTCTACAGATTTTGTTTTGTAAAATTACAGAGCTTTTAAAAGCAAAAGTGGGAAGCGTATGGTATTCAAGACAAATTAATTTCATTTTTTCTTTATTTTTTTTCCTTTTGGTGGTGCTGGGTTTGGAACTAAGGACTTCATGAATGCTAGACAAATGCTCTTCCGTTGAGTCAGACCCCTAGTCCTAGTGTTCAACACCAATTTAGATTTCCAGGTTTTTCTACAAAACTACCAGACCCACATGGAAGTTGAGAAGTTATGTAAAAACTGTTTATTTAAATTATGCATCTATATATTTTAAATGTTTTGTATTCACCATTTCTGTATATATGTATATTATAGAAGCAGTTCTTTTGCCTTGTAATAACTATTCAGAAATATGTGCTTCCTTAAATTTTGTTAACCAAGCAGGAAGTTAAACTACCAGATTGTTTGGTTCAATACCAGAAACTTGGCAAACCTATGCAAATTCATATTCTTTTTCTCCCTTGAAAATTTAAGTATATTTTTTGCTACCTTAGTGACTGAATGGGATAGGAAATGCCTGCCTAGCTGTTTCCAGACAGAGAGCTTTCCACAGCAGGTTAAGGCAAGGCTATTAAAGCTTAAAGGGAAGTGGGGGGAGGTGTCAAGAACAACATCAGCCTTGATTGCAAGGTCCAGGAGCTGGGCCCTGATTCCCAAGAAGAGCCTTCCCAAGACAGAGCCAACTCCAATAAACAACTCTCAGACCAACAAGGCAGTCACAAGTTGAATAGTGAGGGCATAGATCAGAAGGAATTCCAGAGCTGAGCTGTGATCTCCTCCTGTCTGCCACTATGGTCTGTCTCTGTCCCCAGACAGTCAAGGTCCTAGTGGAGGATGAACATGTTAGTAATTCTAAACGCTACGTTCATCTCATTTGAAACAGTGATTTGGTGCCACCCAACCCAACACTCTCAGTAAGAAGCCCAGGCAAGGTGGAGGCACCTGGGTCTCTCCCTTCCAAGAGGCAGCATTCATTGTATTCCTTATCCTTGTGAGATGGCTGAAGAAGGGCGTCTAACACAAGTCACCAAAGCAGCTAAGGGCTAAGGAAGAGAAAAACCAGTCAAAGAAGCAGGAAATAAGTCTAGGGAGTAGCAGGTTAAGCAAACAAGACAGGAAGTAGAGTCAGTGAATTGTGGAGACTGGCCAGAGCTGGTATAAAGGAGTCAAGAAAATTATATTAACAACATTGCCTTTGGAGAGAATATTTACTCTTGTTCAGTGTTCTTTAGGGTAGTGCTAAGACCCCCATATGGTGGGGCTTACATATTAGTAGATGGTTATTAACATGCTTTCTACAGGGAGTATATAGTTATAGTTATAGTTTTTACTGAGGAAACTATGCAAATTTGGAGGAGGAGCTGCATTAGAGACTTGCTAAAGAAACACAATATTCACGTAGATGATTTTCATGAGGTATGGATGCTCTCTCCTCAATTCCTTCCCTCTCCCCAAAGAAATCATCAACAAGTTGCTCTAAATCACTGATGCTTTTGTGCCAATAGATAAAAAGACAGGCCATGAAAAGATGCTATGGCTTCACCACAGTGGTATACTTGGGAAGACAGCACATGCACACTGACAGCCCATGCATCCGTGAGCCCCCTTTCAGTCCTTCAGCCTCCTGCTGAGATGCAGTTTCCACTGCTCACCTGGCAGAAGGCCTCAAATCTCCTTGGTACAAGGTGAAAGGTGAAATCTTAGGATCCCTTTTCCAAACCATATTCCTCCTCACCATCCAGGCAGAGAACCACCTGGGGGATGATTGGAAATAGAGCAACTTTCCCATGACAGTACTTAGGCCCTTGTCTTACTTCCCCTAAGGACATCACTGGAGGTATCAGAGTTGGTGTTGATAGTTGAATATAAAGTTTAAATTGAGTTGAGCATACCTGGAGAGGGACAAGTGTAAAAACAAAACAAAACTAAAGGTGTCAGAAGACTTTCGTTACTTCAAAGAGCTCACCGGTCAGGAGTAGTGGTGATCACTTATAATCCTAGCACTGGAGAGGCTGAGACAGGAGGATTATGAGTTCAAGGACTGTATTTTACATAGCAACACTCTATCAATCAATAAATAAATAATAAATAAATAAACAAGAGGACTGGGGATATAGCTCAATTGGCAGAGTACTTGCTCAACATGCGCAAAGCCCTAGGTTTGATTCCCTGACACTACATAAAATCATGCATGGTTGTTCACACCCTGCTTGGGCTTCTTACTGAGAGTGTTGGGTCAGGTGGCACCAATCACTGTTCCAAATGAGATTAACATCGCGTGCAGAGTTACAAACATGTCCATCCGCCACCAGGATCTTGACTGTCTGGGGACAGAGACTGATAAAATAATCTTAGTATTTGGAGAATGGAAGCAGGAAGATCAGAAGTTCAAGGTCGTCTTTGACTATGTAGCGAATCTGTGAATCTGAGATATTTAGACTCTAATTAATTAATTAGAAAAAAAGAGCTCATAGTAGACAGCTTCGATTATCAGCTTGGACAAACAGTCCACATATAGTGTGATGAGAATATAAACCCTTTTGGATAAAGGCAAGGCTATGATGATAATAACGTCTAGCCTGAGTGGAATAGGTAAAGCTCCAGTCTTTATTAGGACGTCAAGGGGTGCTGAGGGTACAGCTCAGTGGTAGACTGGCATATATTCTTAGCATGCCCAGCATCCTGGTTCAATCCTTAGCACATGTTTGAGCATACATGCACACACACAAAGAAGTGAACGATCCAACATTAGTTGAAGCAGTTTTTTATATGTGTGCCAATAAGTTGTGTTTAGCAGTAAGGAACAGAGCATTTGTCCCTTCCCCCACAGCTTTCTCCTCAGTCCATGCAAAACAAACTGGAGTGAGACAACGCCATCTGCTCATTTCACACTCATTGAAGAAGCACGTCAACTCCTTCTCAAGGTTAGGAAGTCTAAACTCAAAAAGACACTCCTCTCATTATGCAGTAAAATGCCATCTCAAAGCAAGAACATCAGAAGCTGGAAAGAGTGCTGCACCCTCTGACACACAGCAGTGTAGGGGCCTCTTTGACGAGGATGGCCTCCTAGCAGTGTCACATGCAGCTTTACTCAACGGCAGAGTCCCATTTCACTAGCCAGTTGCATCCCCTGGTTCTGTGCCTCTGATTTAGATGAGAAAAAATGGCAGTCAGAAAGGCCCCATAGCCCCCATCACACTTGCCTCCCTGTGCTGAAGCAGAAAGATACGTCTGGCTCAATTTGAGAGCTCTAGTTTGTTCTGATAGTTTTCTTCTGTGTAGCAACCACATTTTTCTTACTGGCAATCACTTTAAAATCTAAATCCCTGAATTAAACTTCATTATTCTATCCAGAGATGATGCTTTGAATTAGAGAGGAAATCCAGCCATTTGATTCTCCTTCTATTTAGTTTACTCAGCCAATCTCTAGGCTCAGAAGTTAAGATAAGGGAGGGTTTTTACTAATTCATGTGAGTGCCTCCAGAGATTAGAGAGAAGACAGTCTTTTGGCTGTGCCAACAAATCTTAATCTCTACAGTTATATCCAGCCACCCATTAAATGACACTGTTCCCAAGAAGATCCCCTAATACAAAAGGCAGACATATTTTTCTTAGAGACCAGACACTTAGAATACAAAATCTGAGAGGAATTAAGTTTCATGATATCTATGGCATTGTCTCAGTGGTGTTTACATTGGTCACTCGTGATCTCCTTGGAGAAAAAGGTGATTAACATGAAAGGAAAAATTGTGACAGGCCTAGTACCAAATGAGCATCCATTATTTTAATTCATAAAGCTTTTAGATCAGAGTTTTGAGATTTGATAAACTGGGCCACATTAACCCAAGTTCATCCATCCATTCAACCATCTGTTGGTGTGCCCATCTGCCCAACAAACATTACCCTAGTGCCCACAGCACCAACCCTCAGAGTCACCAAGACAAATCAGGCATGGTTCCTGCTGTGGCAGGGCATGCAGAGCCGCAAATCATAATGTAGTAGTCAGTGAAATTATAGAAATCAAATGAACATGTCCCCCAAAGGAGGGAGCAGCTAAGTGAGGGTGGGATGGTAGGGCAGATAAAACCTTTCTGGAAGAGTTTAAATCTGAAAGATGGGTTGGAACTTAATAGACTTTAATTTAACTTTACTTAGACTCACATGGGCCCAGCTTGGGCAAAGGCAAGAAGTTGTGGAAACACCTAGCATAGCTAAGGAGTCAGAGGTCAGGTGCTGCATCTGCAGGGTTTCCTGTGACAGTGATAAGTGATGAGCCTAGAGAAACAGGTGCAGCCAAGAGGAAGAAATATATAGACCACACTTGGACATTTCCCCATGGACCCCGGCATCACTGGGGTGATTTCAGGAGGGCGTGTGCTGAGATCATCTCTGGGATTGCGATGTGACACAGATAGGAGGAAAATGAAAACAGAACAGGAAACCCTAGGGCACAAGTAGTTACTGGGTTCACACCATGCTGTTTAAAAATTATTATTATGCGTATATAACGTGTGTGTGTGAATGTGGGTGCCGTATGCCACAGTGTGCATGTGGAGGTCAGAGAACAACTTTTAGGAGTTGGTTCTGTCCCTCCACCTTGTTGAGGCAGAGCATCTCTTGTTTCTGCCAAGCTGCTTACTCCAGTTAGCTGGTCCATGAGCTTCGGACAGATTCCTCAGTCTCTACCTCCCGTATCACCACAAGAGTGCTAGGATTAGAGTTGCATGACACCACATTTGGCTTTTTACATGGGTTCCACAGATAGAACTCAAGTTGTCAGGTTTGCATAGCAAGCATTTTGACCTGCCGAGCCATCTCACTGGCCCCATTTTATTTTATTTTATTTTTTGAGATGAGGTCTCTTGCTGAATCTGGAGCTCACCTGTTTGACTAGACTGGCTGGCCACCAATCACAGGGATCCTCCTGTCTCTGCTTCCCCAGCACCTTGCTTTTTATGTGCTGGAGATTCAAACTCAGGACCTCATGCTTATTCAGTCAGCACTTCCCTGGTAGAGCCACCTCCCCAGCTTCCACGCCATGCTTTTAAAAGCATACTACTTAAGCTTTTGTGTTTCCAGATTGAGAACTGTCAATATATTAGATAATACAATGTTTTTAAGATCATGGATGTCGTACAAACTGGTAATATTTTTACAGCATACTGGAACATATTCTTGAATCTATGTGTGGTCAAGAGGCCCTGGGAATCCAGCTGCTCCCAATCCCCTCTCAACCAGTGCAAGGCTTGTGGAAATCAGTAGCTCAGCTTTAACTGGAACTGTGAGCTGCTCCTTGTGCCTCAGTGGCACTTACAGTCTATACGTTCTGGAAACAGATGAAGTTGTAATAAACAAGCTCAAGTAGGGTAGAGCTGGAAGCCAAATCTTGGTCTCCTGGCTCCAATTACAGCGTCTTTACCTTCTAATCCAACCATGCTGACTATTGAAGCTGTGCTTTAAGAGAACTCTTCTCTCAAGGTACAGAAAAATGTGTAAATCATCTCTGTAATAGTCAATCCAGGAAGCTGGGGTTTACTAGAGCTAACCTAGAAGATAATACTGTTTTCTCATAAAATATATTTTGATGTCAAAGTCAGAAGAAGAATGAATTGCATAGTTTATTTGTTACTTTCAATGTTAAATCCACATTATTGTTCATATTTGATGAAGTTTTTCTGCAATCTGTCACATGTAGACATAGGGGTTTGGAATCATCCATGAAAGCAGCCTAGTGAGTGAATGATATAGCTAGGAGCACACACACACACACACACACACACACACACACCACCCAATTCTGAACTATAGCTGAAGTTATAATATTTGCCATGGTTACACTTCCAGAGTTTTTGTGTTGGCGAAAAAAGATGGTGCAATAACGTTATTTTTAATTTGCTATGTGGTCCATGAATAACTCATTTAAAATAAAAAATCTCAATATCTTTTGAGCTTATTTTAGGGTCCTAGGCATTGATTAAAATATCTATCTGCCTGTTTAGCATATCAGAATGGTTCATGGCAGTCTTCAGGAAAACGTCTCCTGTGCCATTATCAGCTTCTGGTGGATTCGTTTGCATTATATCACAGTATATTCTAGTACAAGATTTTCTTACCAGATTTACAATGTAATTAGTAAGGGGATCTCCTGATTTGCCCCCTTAATATTTGTTTCATTGTGATTGGAAGACCCAGGCTGAAAGTTTAAAGGTGTTCTCTCATCTTGATAGGAATAGTCCAAGTTATTTGTCCTTGTCCCATTTCTGTCTTCAAAGCACTACATCCAAGGCTAAAAAAAGAATGTATGCTGCTGGTAATATTATACTTCTAGTTGTCCTGTGGAGACTGCCAGCACAGTAGCCAAACAACTGTAATAATTTCTGGAAGGCATTTGTGACATCGATACTTGGCCCATTATGTACTACACCAAACCCCTCAAATCATTTCATATGGATCTGAAAGCTGCTGTCAGGAGATCAAAGCTCTCGATTGTTACTGACAGGCTAGATTTGTGAGCTACTTACAAGTTTCCACTTGGTGGTTCTGTTTGTGCTTGAACTGGGACAAAGGTACATTTGGACTCTTAACATTCATTCCATATTTGTTTTAATCAATATAAATCAAAAAACAGTCTCAGAAATGCCTACTTGTCAATATGTCTAGCCAAGTCGGAAGTAAATGTCATGCCTTCTGAGGATTGTGTTTTCTCTAGGAAGCACTACTCCAGCATATTTGTGACTTCAATTACTCTGATTTAGTGACTTAGGGACCACGGGGCCTCTAGCACTTGGCAATTTGATTTCTAGGCTTTGAGTAAGAGACTAAAAAGCATACAGAATGGTAGCTGCATGTCTTGAAAGCAGAGGTATACATCTTGACATTCTTGGTGGCATTGTTGTAAGGATCTCTGATTTCCTCACCTGGGAACAGTGCCCCTCAGTGTCACTTGCACAGAGGCTCTGACTTTGAATGTCAGTTCCCTGAGAGTGCTGGGAGGTGACAGGACAGATGTTGCTTTTGGAAAGTCAGTTCCCTGAAGTGATCCTTTTTCTTCTTTAACTGCCTTTGGCTGGCAAAGGGTACAGGAGACAGCCCTGAAGACAGCACTGCAGGTATGTTTTAGAAAGGGAGCACACTGTTCTCAAAGGCTATCAGTTGGGTCTCTTTTCGTCTCAAGTCTTCCAGAGGCCATGTAACTAAATCTACTGTTCCCCTATGTGCTTTGGAAAAATGGTCACATTGTAACTGGGACTACTTAGGGCCTCAGTACAGCAGGAGAAGCCTGGCTTGCCATATGTAGATAAGGGACAAAGACGGTGGAGCAAGATAGCCTAAACCAATGTATCATAATCTTCTCTCTCTTAACTCCCCGCTGACCTAATCTCACCAATGTAACGCACAAAATAATTATTTATCACCACATGGAATTAGAAAGCAATCTCACTTGCTTTCTGTCTCAAGAATAAATCCAGGCTCAGGGTCCACGAGCTGATTCAGCAAGTAAAGGTGCTTGCTGCTAATCTTGAAGGCCTGAGTTTGATCCCCAGGATCTACAAGGTGAAAGGAGAGAAATGATTCTCACAAGTCATCCTCTGAGCTCCACACATGTGCCATGACATGGGCACATGTGCACACACACACACACACACTCGCCATTAAAATTTCTAAAAATTTATCTATTTTTATTTTGTGTATGAATCTTTTGTCTGCATATATATAAATGCACCCACATCGAGCAGTGTACAGAGGAGAGAAGAGAATGTCAAATTCCCTGGAACTGGAGTTACGGACAGTTGTTAGATGCCATGTGAGTGCTGGGAGCCAAACCTTGGGTCCTCTGCAAGAGCAGTCAGTGCTCTTAACTGCTGAGTCATCTCTCCAGCATCCTTTACCTCACACAATTTTTTAAAAAATATTTTCATCATTTTTATATTATGTGTATGCATGTATTGCCTGCGTGTAGGTGAGTGCACCTGTGTCATGCAATGCCCATGGAAGACAGAAGACACTGTCAGATCCCCTGGAACTGGAGTTATGGACAGTTGTTACCTGCCATGTGGGTGCTGGGATTCAAACCAGTGTTCTTAACTACTGAGCCATCTCTCCAGCCCCACCAATTTTTAAAGAGAGTAAACCCAGGTTTGTTACAAAGCAAAACAAAAGAAAACAAAAATTTATTGGCTCAAGACTTAGATATTTCACAAACTCAAAGAAATGACTAGAGATACAGAGATGCAGCTGTACCTCAGGGACAATAGCAATGGGACATGGTGCCATTCAAATATTACCTCATTTGTTGCTGCTGAGCTTCTTTGTGTCCACTTGATTCTCTGTTAGACACTAGTTTTCCCCACAAGCTGAAAATATGACCTTGTATAGGTCCTGAGGTTTAAAATTTAGACTGTAAACTACTGAGTTGGTTCGCCTGGTATTCTGAGCAAAAGAGTGTAATGGGTTCCACTTAGGTCAGGGGCCCATTGAAGACTAACTGAAGATGGGTACTGTGATTGACCAAACTTGGGTCCAGTACCCCCAACAAGCCCAACTAACTGTGGTCAGGAGATGCGGGGCACATGGTAATAACAATAGCTCTGGCAGAAACTGAATGCTTGGACAAGATTTCCCAGAGATGTTCCCTCAATACAGCTAGAACAGAAAGGGAAATGTTTAAAAAGAAAAGGAAAGAAAGGATACAATTAAGGATCATCCAAAAAGTCAAATTCAAGGTCAAAGCCACTCCTCAAAGAGAGTAATTTTATTTTGATAAGATGTATGTTCCCAAATAAAAACATAATGGTAATATCCCCTAAAACATAAAGTAACATATTATCCAAAAAAACCTATTGGAGGTACAAGGGAAAATTAATTGTATGTCTATAAAACCAAAGAGATTCCATTAGAAAGCTATTTGAATTGATAAAAAAAGAGTTCAATAAAGTGGTAGGATGAGATAAATATACAAAAATCAATATCTAGCATGTATAACAGCAATAACATTGAAATGTGATAAAAAGGAAATACCATTTGTAATATCATTAAAAATAGAATAATGGGGGCTGGAGAGATGGCTCAGCAGTTAAGAACACTGGTTGTTCTTGCAGAAGACCTGGGTCCGAAACCCACCGGCAACTAACAACTGTTTGTAACTCCAATCCCAGGGGATCCAACATCCTCTTCTGTCCTCCTCGGGCATTGTACTACACGGGTGCACTTACCTATATGCAGGCAATACATGCACACACATAAAATAAAAATATAAATAAAATTTTTTAAAAAATAGAATAATGGTGTGAAACTTTCTAGAATAGTTGATCAAATTGTTAAGTTTATTTAAGACAATAAACCATAAAGTATACGCACACAATAAAGGCAAGAACAGTGAAGAAGAATTAGATATTAGAAGATCTTATACTTGAAATGATTAAAACAGCACTGGTTCAAAACAGACAAATAAAAGAAATAACACTGAAGTAGATCTTAATAAGCTTTGAATGTTAATGTGATGAATGGAACAGCCCAAACCAATGAGGAAAAATTACTCAGCAAAGTGTTGGTACAGCTAGTGGAGGTTATTCAAGGAGAGAACAACATACCACCAAAGTTAGGAGTCAATTAAAGGAGACTGGGCTACAGCTCAGCGATAGAGCTCTTGGCTAACAAGCATAAAGCCCTGATTTCAACCCCAGCCATGGGGAAAAAATCATCAAAAATCTGGTAAGATTGTAGCAAATTTGGTAACTATTCGTTTCTTTTTTAAAAAAATATTTTATTTATTTATTTTTTATTTTATGTGCGTGTATTGCCTGCATATAGGTAGGTGCACCCATGTCATGCAATGCCTGCGGAGGTCAGAAGAGGCTGTCGGATCCCCAGGACTGGAGTTATGGACAGTTGTTAGCTGCCATGTGGGTGCTGGGATTCGAACCTGGGTCTTCTGCAGGAACAGTGTTCTTAACCGCTGAGCCATCTCTCCAGCCCCACTATTCATTTCTTTAACTCTTTAAAAATTCACACAAATCAACAACAAATTCAAATAAGTAAAGCTTGTTAAATAACATAATTACTTAATGATCCTACCTCAGCAGTAGTAATGTAATTGGTACAACCCTTTAGAATATAGGGGCTGGAGACATGGTTCAAGTGGTAAATAGTGCTGGCTGTTCTTGCAGAAGACCCGAGTTCCCAATCCCAACACCTACATAGTAGCTAACAATGATTCATAACTCCGGTTCCAGAGGATCCAACGCCCCTCTTCTGGCCTCTGTGGGCACTGTAGGACATGTGTGCACTTACATACATGTAGCCATAACACTCAGGCATTAAATTAGTAAGTAAATAAAAAAAGAAAAAGTTGAAAAAGAGAATATGGTGAGCAATATATATCGAGAATATGAAAACAGGGGCTGGAGAGATGGCTAGGCAGTTAAGAGCACTGGCTTTTCTTCCAGAGGTTCCCAGTACCCACATGGCGGCTAACTATAGTCCTTGACTTCAGTTCCAGGGTCTGATACCGTCTTCTGACCTCCACAGACACTGCACGACATAGGTGCACTTACTTACATGTAGGCAATACACTCATGCACATTTTTAAAAAAGAATATGAAAACATTCACATTTCTTGACTCTGCAGTTTGTGTGTGTGTGTGTGTGTGTGTGTGTGGTTACTATCTTTCCTCTGGCTGACAGAACAATTTGAACACTGAAAAGTATTATAAGTCAATCTACTCATTACTGTCTTATTTTTGTTCTTCAAATTTTGTAAAATAATAACTCTCTCAGGGCTGGAGAGATGGCTCAGCAGTTAAGAGCACTGACTGCTCTTGCAGAGGACCCAGGTTCGATTCCCAGAACCCACATGGTGTCTACAAACCATACTTAACGCCAGTTCCAGGGGAATCCAAAGCCCTCTTCTGACCTCCGCGGCATTGCACTACACGGGTGCACTCACATACATGCAGGCAACACACTCATACACAGAAAATAAAAATAATAAAATATTAAAAAATAATAACTCTCACCTCTTTCCTTCCTCATCCATGCCATTGATAATCTGACACTTGTTCATTACCAGTCCTTCCACTCATCCCTAAAATGTAAGCCCCAGAAGAATTTGCCTATATTGGTTACTAGGATATCCAGATCCCAGAACCCTGCCTAGCACACAATGGGAAGTGGATAGCTATTGGATGAAGGAATAATCCCAAGAAAAACCTAACAAAAAAGAAATGATTAAATAATTATGATCTCTCTACCCATTTTTGCAGGACTATTAGATACTGCTTTTAATGATAACAACACAGGAAATATTTGTAAAATATTTATGTTGAAATAGCAAGTTTAAGAATGAATACTTTATCATACAGAAAAATTCATTTTTGATGCAATTGACATTAAGATGCTTGCACATGTGTCTCTAATCTCTATATATCTGATTATTATTAATCACAAGTGGTTACTTTCTGAGCTCCCTGGCATCTGAGCATGGATATAAAGTCATCGGCTAGATTTCAATGGTAATGTTTTTGATATCTACTAACTAACATGAAGTAAACTTTTATGCTTTCTCCTCAAATATAACTCATTTTTTTATTTGTTGATTTTTTTTTGTGTATATTATACAGAACATCCCACACAATCTTATTCATCTATATACACACTTCCCAAATGGCACCCTCCCATAGTCCCCCCACTAGAGTCCTTACACTCTGTTATCCCTGCCACTGTCTGCTGTTATGTTGTCACCCCCAGCCGTTCCC
>NW_008341028.1:13457238-13458655 GCF_000622305.1 Nannospalax galili
TTGCTACTAACACTGAGATGTTGGCGCATGCATCTCTAATCTGTATGTATCTGATTATTACTAGTCATAATTGGTTGCACTTGGGTCTTTGGTGCCTGTGTATGTCTATAAAGTCATCGGGGAGATTTCAATGGTAATGTTTATCACCTCTACTAATTAGCATGATGTAAATTTCCATGTTTCCTCCTCAAATATGATACATTTTTAAAAATTCATTGATTTTTTTTGTTGCGTGTGTGTATGTATTACACAGAACATCCCAAACCATCTTATTCAACTATACACCCACTTCCCAGATGGCACCCTCCCATAGCCTCCCTCCCCTCACTAGAGCCCTTATACTCTGATATTCCTGCTAGTGTCTGCTGTGTTGTCGGCACCCCAGCCATTCCCCAGTGCTTGTCCATCTGCTGAAATGAGTCAGCCTATCTAGAGGTCTTCATTTTAGGAAGGTCAGCTGTTCCTCATCTAGCAGCAATCAGTTGTCAATATTCCTTTAGATAAGATTGGAGTCTGCTGTTCATTTTCCCAGTTCTATGCTGAGTTACTATCTGGGAGTCCCTTTTGGCCACCCTGGCCAAGAACTCAAAAGAAGGTATCTCCTATATGGCATTGTTGCTTGTTATGTAGCCTTTAGCTATACATACAGACTCTTAAGAAATTATATTTGCTCCTTTAATCTTTGGCTATCCTTTCCTTTTGGGTGTTTAAGGCCATACAGTTGGCCCAGATAAACCAATTTATTTTTACTCTTAAGGTCTTTAAGGATCTGTCCCTCAGGAGTCACATGGGCTTATGAGGAGCCCCTGGGCTCCTTTCTTTTCCCAGTTCCACCTATGTGAAGATAAGTCAAATGTCCTGCTTGACCATGGTTAGCTTCGCTTGCAAGCATGAAGGGAATGGATCCTCTGTGTTGACCCTCCTTTTTGTAGACTGAACACTGGTTCAAGTTCATCTGATGGGGTCTCCTCGGCCTCCTTGATCAGGAGGACAGGTGACCCATCACAATTAGAGGACATTTTGAGAGATGCTCATAGTCCCCTGGAACTAGTCATCCTAGGAGGGCTAGGAGCAGAAACTGTCCTTTATGTCCCTCTGACCAAATTAGTAGAGGCCTTGAGGTATTCCTGATATTTCAGGAATGGATAATATATCATCTTGACCTGGATACCCTAGGTCCTTTGTTTAAATCAAAACTTCATGTCAGGATGTAAAGATAGACTTAATGATGGGAACAGGTGGTTGCTGGAACAATATACTTCTTCCTATTCCCAATGTGGGCACATTGAATAAATCTTGGAAACTTTTGACTACTACTTGTTTGCTTAAGTGGCCAATTGCTGAAAAATTGTCAAGCTTTGTTTTTAAGGGTTGCCAGAACTCAAGATATGACTCTAACGCCTATAATGTAACTAAG
>NW_008341028.1:13460968-13462354 GCF_000622305.1 Nannospalax galili
TCTTCTTGGTTTAGTTTTGGTGGTTCCCATGCCTTTAGATATGCATCCATTTCTTTTAGATTTTCAAATTTAGTACCATATAGGTTTTTAAAGTATTCCCTTATAATGTTCTGTATTTTTCTGATGTCTGTTGTAATGTTTCCCCTTTCATCTCTGATTTTCTTGATTTGGACGTGCTCTTTCTTTCTTTTGGTTAACTGAGCTAGCGGTTTGTCAATCTTGTTTATCTTTTCAAAGAATCAGCTCTTGCATTCGTTGATTCTTTGTATTGTCTTTTTTTTTGTTTCAATTTCATTAATTTATACCCTGATTTTTGTTATTTCTTCTTGTCTGCTGGGTTTGGGTTTTGTTTGCTGTTGCTTTTCAAGTGTGTTGAGTTGCAATGTTAAGTCATTTATTTGTGTTCTTTCCGATTTTTTGATGTAGCACCTTTAATTTCCTGCTTTTGTCTTATTGCTCTTGCAAGAGTTTCAAGCAGAATGTTAAAGAGAAGTGGAGATAGTGGACAGCCTTGTCTGGTTCCTGATTTCAATGGGAATGCTTCCAGTTTTTCTCAATTTAGAATGATGTTGTCTGTATGTTTGTGTCTGTGGCTTTAATTATGTTGAGGTATGTTCCCTCCAGTCCAATTCTCTCTAATTGTAAGCTTTATTGAATTGTGGTCTGACAGAATGCACGGAATTATTTCAATCTTTTTGTATTTGTTGAGGTTTGTTTTGTGCCCCAGTATATGGTCGATTTTGGAGAAGGTTCCATGGGGTGCTGAGTGGAAAGTATGTCCTTTGGTGCTTGGGTGGAATACTCAGTAGATATCTGTTAAGTCCATTTGATATATGGTATTGTTTAATTCAGATGTCTCTCTGTTAACTCTGCCCTGTTGAGCAAGACAGTGGGGTATTGAAGTCCCCTACTATTAATGAGTTGGAATTAATCTGGGTCTTAATGTCCTGTAGTATTGTTTTGATGAAGTTGGGTGCACTAGAATTGGTGAATACATGCCTTAAAGTCCTATAGTATAGTTTTTAAGAAGTTGGGTGCACCAGAGTTTGGTGAATATATGTTCATGATTGTAATATCTTCTTGATTTATTGTTCCTTTGATCAGAATGAAGTGGCCCTCTCTATCTCTTCTGATTAGTTTTAGTTTAAAGTCTATTTTGTCAGATATTAGAAATGCAGTGACTGCTTTTTTCTTAGTACCATTTGCTTGGTATATTGTTTTCCATCCTTTCACTTTAAGGTAGTGTCTGTCCTTAAAGCTAAGATGGCTTTCTTGCAGACAATAAGAGGATGAATTCTGGTTTTATCTTTTTTTCTTTAATTTGGTCTTTTTGAGACAGAGTCTCCCTGTAGCCCCAGCTGGCCTGGAACTCACTATGTAGACCAG
>NW_008341028.1:13464304-13484409 GCF_000622305.1 Nannospalax galili
CAATCCTGTTGTCCTGTTGAAGATCTGTTCCATACCATTATCTTGAGATTCTTCTCCTTCCTGTATGCCTATGATTTTTTTTATGTTGTCACTCAATTCCTGCATATTCCATTCTTCTGCATATTTAATTCGTCCACTTTATCTTCCAGTCTTGATATTCTGTTTTCCACTTCATTCATCCTATTGGTGAGGCTTTCTCCTGTCATTTCTGATTGGTTTGCTGAGTATTTCATTTTCATCTTCATTTCAGCCTGAGTAGTCTTCGATATTTCTACCTCTTTTCTGAATTCATTCAGAAATTTATCCCTATGTTCCTTCAGTTCTTTGATTTGTTTGTGTGGTCTTTAAATTCACTGAATTCTTTTATCATATTTTAATTGTTTTTCAGTTCCATGTCCCGCATTATCTCTAGGGGGTTTTCACTGTACTCCTCTAAAGGACTATTGGTATTTGGTGGGGATGTGTTATTTTGGTTTTCATGTTGTTATTTTTTTTCTGTGATTGACTTTTGGATTTCTTTTGTAGTTTCTGATTCTTGTGTGAGACTCAAGCCTTCAAGTTTAGGTCTACTTTTTATGTCTTTGTGGTTTACTTTTGGGGCATGAAAAGCTGGTTTGTCTAAGCTTCCTCCTCTGTCTTTTGATTTTATATAGGAGGCCTAAGTCAGATGAGGATTAGATGTTCTCAGGCTTTCTCCTAAGGTATGTATCCCTTCAGGGAAGATTTTGCCCTCAGGATTTTGGGGATTGGCCTGTCTTGGGAGACGGGCCCAGGAATGATGCTGGTCTAGAGGGGGGAGGCGGTCCCAAGGGCTCCTGGGGACTGCATTGAGGAGCTGGGTTGGTCTGGATGCAAAGGATCAGGAAGAGGAAAGGTCAGCCCTGGATTCCAGGAAAGAGGCTGGTAGTTCTGCAGGCCCAGGGAAGTAGAGGGAGGTGAGGGCAGGGAGAGGCCCATAGTGCTCCTTGGGACCTGAGAAGGAACTGAGTTGGTCTGGATGCAAAGGATCAGGAAGCAGTGGTGGTTCCCCAGCCAGGTGTCCGGGGTGCCAAGACAAGGAATGGGACAGGACCCAGGCTAGGAGGAGAGACGGTGAGGGGTGGTGAATGAGGCTGGGGGAGTCAAGGTGCAGAGGGTGCCATTGACTTACCCCCGTGAGAGAGGCTTGCAGGTCTGAGAGAGTCCTGCGGGTGTTGCAGGCCCAGGGAAGCAGAGCAAGAATGAATACATTTTTATATATATACAATCATGCAATGTATAATGATGTTTTTTGTCTATTTGTTTTGTTTTCATATAGCTCAGACAGGCTTCCCACTTGATATGTGGTCAAGGATGCCCTTAAACCTTTTATCTTCATGCCTCTACCTGCCAAGTGCTGAGATTATAGGCATGTGTTACCATACCCAATTTTTATAGTGCTGGGCAATCTAACCTAGGGTTTCATGTATGTGAGGTGAGCATTCTACAATTGCGCTACATCCCTAGCTCATATAGACATTTTTTTGAGATAGGGTCTCTCTGTAGCCCCAGTTGGCCTGCAACTCACTATGTAGAACAAGTTGGCCTCAATCTCATTAAATTTGCCTGTGCACCACCACACCTGGCCATAATGACATTTTAATTAATGCTGAACTGTGCACATGATAATGGTCCTATAAGATTATAGTGGAGCTGAAAAATCCCTATTGCCTAATGACATCCTAGCTGTCATGTCAAGGCCCAGGGCATTACTTCTGTTTGTGGTGATGCTGATATAAACAAACCTACTGGGCTGCTAGTCATATAAAAGTATAGCAATGCATTTATGTACTTGATAGTGTTATGGTTTATGTATTTACTATGCTATACTTTATCACTGTTTTACAATGTGTTCTTTCTACTTAATAAAAAATTGTCTACTGTGCAACGGTATGCCATATTAGGGTGACAGTAGTCTCATACATTTCACATTTGCCATGACTCTTGATTGCATAATTTTCTCTTGTGCTTGATTAACTCATCACATTTTATTCTGCATGGTCCTAGGAGTAATAGCCTACAACATACACACACACACACACACACACACACACACACACACACAGAGTCATATATCTTGGGGCCTAGGTATGTAGTAGGCTATACCAGTCAAGTTTGTGAACTACATTCTGTAATGCTCACACAGTGATTAGAGCACCTAAAGACACATTTGCCAGGCTATGTCTCTGGTGTTAAGTGACATCTGACTGTCTATTATGAATATAAATATAGAAAATCAATGTCTGGGCTGGGGAGGTGGTAAAGTGTTTCCCGTGTAAGCATGAGGACCTGAGCTCAGTCCCTCAGAAAATACATTTTTTTTTTAAAAAAGTGGGGCCTGGAAATATGTGTCTGCCATCCCAGTACTGAGGAAATGGTAACAGGAGGACACCTGGGGCTTGCTCGCCAGCAAGTCTAGCTGAATCAGGGAGAGACATTGTCTCAAAAAACGAAGTGGAACGTAACAGAGGAAGACACCCCACAAAAGAAGAAAAGAAAAAAATGCTCTGTGGAGAGAAATGGAGATGAAACAAAGTATTACCAAGTATTGAGTATGATATAGAAAGTCAGGTTTTGTGATGCAGGCCTGTATTGACAATTACTTGGGAGGCTGAGGTAGCAAATTCACAAGTTCAAGGCCTGCCTTGGAAACTAGTGAGACCCTGTCTCAAAATAAAGAATACTAAAAAGACCTGAGGATATTCCTCAGTGGTTGGGCATTTGCCTGACATGTATGAGTTCCTAGGTTCAATTGCCAGTGCTGGAAAAAAACTAGTGTAGGAAGAGTGAATATAGGTGATTTTCCACCCTTACTTTTGAACATTTTCCAGGTGTTCAATAACATGCATTTGTTTAATATTAGAAAAGTTGAGCCAGGCACAGCAGTACACACCCCTAATCCCAGCACTTAGGAGGCTAAGGCAGGAGAATACAAGGACAGTCTAGGAAATTTATTTCTCATGGTTCTGGAGACCAGAAAGTTTAAGAACAAGGCTTTTTCTTATTTAGTGTCTTATAAAGGTTGTCCTTCTCATAGAGAGTATCCTCACATGGCAGGTGGGGCAAGGCCTCCAGGGCCTCTAATCCCACAATCTCAATCCCTCTCAAAAGCTCTACCTCTTGGTACCATCACTTTAGAGATTAGGCTTCATTATCCAAATGAAAGTAAGGGGTAAACATTAAGAACGTATCCCATGGCATCAGTTCAGTGTGTCTGGTTTTGTGGGGTTTTCCTTTCTTTTTTCTCTTACACTTTTTCTCTTCTGTTATCTCATGGCTGATTTCCATGAGTCACTGCTCAGGTATCTTAAATGTATAGTAGCTTACATTTTTCACCTTCCACTTCATGTCTTCATTAGTATTAGTTTTTCATTACTATCACAAAATCCTGAAGCTGGATAACTTACAAAGAAAAGAGGTTCATTTGACTCACAGTTTTGGATGCTGAAAGTTCAAACCATATGGTACTAGTTCTGGTGAGGCCTCCTGGCTGCACCACTACATGGTAGATAGAATCAGGGCAGGAATGCATGGGAGAGGGGGTAAGACAGCTCTCTGGGCCTCTAATTCCACCATAATCACAGGGAAAGACAGGAAGTCAGAGAGGCTGGGAGAGGGGCCAGCTGGTAGGTAGAACTCTCTCTTGAGAACAAGATAGCTTCTCAGAAGAACTATTATCAACTCCTAAGGGTGTTGACTAGTTAACTTTCCACTGGATCCTATCTCTTAAAGGGTCAACATTACATTCCAATACTGTCATACTGAGGATGAAGCGCCCAACATGTGAACTCCTGGGTGACACACTCAAACCATATCCAAACCATAGTCCTTGTTATCTTGGGTGACTTCATTGGCCTATGGATGACCTGTCTTTTAGTCACACCACTCCCCCCTCTACCTCCCTTCTCTGTTCCCACACTTTCAACACCTGGAAGAAAATTTCATGATAACATACGGGGCAGGAAAAGATCAATATGAAATAGCATTTTGTTTTGTTTTGGAGACAGGGTTGCATATACCCTAGGCAGAATGATTTCTGATCCTCCCACTTTCACTTCCCCAGTGCTGGGATTACAGATGTGCTCCACTAGTCCTCAATGCAGTAAAATAGTATTCTCATTGCTCCCCCTCTATTGGAGAACCTATGGATAGACAATTAGTTTTGTTTCCCAATTAGTGGTAAGGTTGAGGATGTTTATTATTTATTTATTTATTTAATTAATTTATTTATTTATTTTAATGTGTATGAGTGTTTGCCTGCATCTATGTATGTCCACCACATGTGTGCCTAGTACTCATGGAGGCCAGAAGAGGGTATTGGATCACCTGGAACTTGAGTTACAGATGGTTGTTAGCTACTATATAGGTGCTGGGAACTGAACCTGGGTCATCTGCAAGAGCAACAAGTGCTCTTAACTGCTAAGCCATCTCTCCAGCCCTAGAGGATGTCTTTTGCTTGGACGTTTTGCAGCATAGGTTCCCTCAGCAGGGCTAAGAGAAAGGGACTACAACAGAAGTAGCCTTCATATAGGGCATAAGCTAAAATAATAAATGAGATTCTTGATGTTTCTATGCCATATAGTTCAGTTCTAGACTGTTGGGAGAGGGTACAGTGGGAGAAAGAGGAGTCTCAGCTTGAAATAAGGAGGCTAGTTGTCTTTTGGTAACCTCTTTTGGGCCACTTCAGATCTTTGCAGAAGGCAACTGGGTAGTGATGGTGTGTGTACATCATACACAAGCTCACTGACAAGCAGCAACTGGAGAGAGCCAAGTCCAAAGGAGCAGTAAAGAAACTCCGAACACTTCCAAACATTCAAGTGACACACCAAAAAGTGATATACAAAATCCTGTTACCTAGAAGTTTCTTGACTTTCTCAAATCTCCTGAAAGAGTAAACTTCAATATTCTAATCTCAAATACATAGCCCTCTAGTTTTCTGTTCCTGATTCTTGTTCATAATAGCATATATACTATTAGAGTGTCTTGAGTGCTCCAATTCCTGGACACCCTCATTTCCTCTGGGCATTCTGCCTATTCTAGGTTTATTTCCTTCCTTAACAAGCCTAAACTACATGGTTTGTCACTGGACTGATTTAGGGTGTCTTGAGTCTCTTAATCCTTGTTATTTTACTTCTTCACTTCTGGACACCCTCAGCTCTGTGTCCATCTACATTTACTTCTCTTACCACGTTTGCTATATGAATACCAGATGGGGAAAAATCACAAATGTATTACTGAGTTCAGTGGGACCTTATACGGTTCCCTGCCTAAGCACCGCTGCAGTTCTTCCAGACACTTACCCCTCTTCGTATACACCTACAAATCCTTTCTCTTCTCGTGGCAGATGATGGTCTAACAACTCCATGGGTAAATTCCATGTCCCCTTACCTGGGAACCTATCTGCACATATACATTTTGGTTTCTTTCCTTCCTGGCTCTTCTCCTGCAAGCAAATTCTTTGGCCCAATATCAAATTCCCTTCTACAATTTAAAGTAACCTTTATATCAGCCCCAAATATTTATGCTTCAGACAAATATTTATTAAGTACCAGGTTGGTCTATTGGGATAGAGTGACAAATAGAACCCAGCTGCTGTAGGTTCCTGTGGAATTGCTTGACTGCAGTTTCCATGAATTGCACTTTCCTCCTTCATTTGCCGATTGGCTGCAGTGGGAGCTGCCATATTACTACATCCGCTCCCAGGCCTCCCTGAGTGGTTTTGATCAAAAAGATAGTACTGGCCATAAATCTGTTCACTAGGAAACTTGTAATTGGGATTTTCAGAATCAGACTCTGCCAGAGTCACTTGGAAATTTACAATAGGCATTTACTGTCATTTGACTTGCAGAAAGGGTCATTCTGCAAGGAAGGGTACAGCTTTGGCAAATGCATGTGGAGGGGCAGAGACAAAGACTCCAGAAGAAGACTGTGGATTTTCTAGACTCAGTATTCTCTGAGCCTTAGCTGTATTCTGTCTTAAGGTGCTAGGCTCCTTTCAATGAAATTTCTTTCCCTTAAGGTAGAGTTTTGTGCTAGGTTTTAGTTACCTATAACCCTAAGCAAATTCCTGTCATTCTTGTTGAAAAGGTGGGCTGCCTTGTTTTGAGGTTGCCATCTGTTGGGACCTAACCATGGGTCCTTTGAAGATAGAATTTTAGGGGAGTGACTAGCAAGTGTCAAGCTTTTCAATCTTTATTAAGGTACCTAAAGAACAAAACATGCTCAAATACAGCTGAAAGCTGCCTGGGAACCACAGGGCCAGGGTATAACTTCTGTGAAGTTCTTTGGCCCAGTGCTAGTTGCCCAAGACTACTGAGGTCAGATAATCATGGGCCTTACAGAATTACAGTTGCCAAATGATCTACTGCAGTGTTTCCAAAGCTATCAATTATGTCTTCTCCTCTAGAAACTTCAACACTTCCCTCTTCAACACTTTCCTTTCTTTCTTACATCAGCAGTTAAACCCACTCCCCTCCTAATAAAATGCATTCTAACTTACCAAGTTTTTCTTTCTCTTAAAGGTACACTTTCTTTAAAAAAAAAAGAGATCTATTTATTATTTATGTGTATATATGTGTGTTTCTGTGTGGATATATATGTATGTATGCAGGTACCAACAGGTGCCAAAAGAGGGCATCAGATTTCCTAGAGCAGGAGTTACAGGAGGTTATGAGCCACCTGATACACGTGTTGGGAATGAAACTCAAGGTCCTCTGAAAGAACAGCAAGCACTCTTAACCACTTAACCATCTCTCTAGTCCCCAGCAATCAAGTGGCCTTGCTCTGAATCATCACCACTTTGTAAGGCCACCCTTGATCATCTTGCCCACTTTGTCACTAAGGCCAACAGATGGTTTTCAGGTCTTAACCTTATTTGACATTAACCTTAAATGACATTATTAACTACTCTTATAATCCTGAAACAGTTTCTTTGGCTTTTTAACACAGGTTTCTGATTTTCTTCTTGCATGTCCACTTGTTTCAAGATTTTGTTGTTTTTTAAATATTTATTTATTTTTATTTTATGTGTATGAGTGTTTTGCCTACAAATTAACTATGTGTACCATGCATGTGCCTGATACCTATGGAAGCCAGAAGAGGGTGTCAGACCCCCTGGAACTAGAGTTACAGATGGTTGTGAACTGTCCTGTAGGTTCTGGGAACCCAACCTGGGTCCTCTGGAAGAGCAGCAAGAGCTCTTAAATGCTAAGCCATATCTCCAGCCCTGTTTGTTTTAAACCTTCAACATGTGGTGTTCCTTTAGGTGACTCCTGGTCTTCAGTTCTCAGTCCTGGTTCAGTTCTAGCCTTCAGGCCTTCTCTTTCCTACTAAATCCCCCTATGGCAATCTCAAACTACTCTCTTGACATTACCATTTATACCCAAATATAGGACTGGACCCTCCCCTCCAATCCCAGTCAATAAACCCTAAGGAAAGAGGGAGTCATCTTATATTTTAACCCTTTTAGAAGTCCTTTATATTGTTGGATATTCTCAATTACTTTGGACAAACAAAACCTTATTTTGAGAGGAATACATATTAGCATGAAATGATTCCACTCAGTGCTCAAGTAGAAGAACCCTGAATCAGTAATAAACACATTTAATACAGATTTAGAAACTACTTGCACAGAAATATCTTTAGGCTTCCAAGTGTTGGATCCTGTATTAGCATGAAATGATTCCACTCAGTGCTCAAGTAGAAGAACCCCGAATCAGTAATAAACACATTAATACAGATTTAGAAACTACTTGCACAGAAATATCTTTAGGCTTCCAAGTGTTGGATCCTCGTAAATAGGCCTTTAAAAGTCACTACAAAAGGCCATATGATTACAGGAGGAATTATGTAGTATGATTAGATACATGTTACTTGGAATAAAATCCCCAGATTGGGCATCATACAGACAAAATCTTACAAGGAAGTGGAGATGTCTTAGAACACTATATCAGAGACTCAAAATATGATGCTGGCGATGAAAGTGACACTGTAAGGGAGTTTCACTAAAATTGTTTAAAAAGTTATATTTTCATATTAACATATGACAAAATATTTAAGTATGACTGGTATATTAATATAGTAGAAATCTGATTATTTCTTCTATAACTCTAAAAGTTTATATATGTACATTGGCCACAAAATCTCCCTGGAGTAGATTTTAACTGGAAAAATGGAGACTATTCAAATATTCAGGCATGTATGGTATTTGTTAATAATTCATCTCTGTAGCCCTATCTTCCTGCTAACCTATAGCTAGACCGCTATAATGAACAGTTTATTATTATTTCTATTGATTGTCTGATGAGTATTTTATATCCAAAGTTAAACTCAGTCTCCCATCTATCTGCCACTCCTCTTCTTGGTCCTCTCTTAGTGACAGCCCCTGCATTTATTCAATTGTCCAAGCTGAAACACGAGTACCAACATCTCTTCTCCCCTCACCATTGACCCTTGACTGTTTATCATCTATCTACCATCTATTCCTCCATCCCTCTCAGTTCAAGTCTCAATTCTGCTTTACTTCAGGTCATCACCATCTCCTTTCTAGACTACTATGTTTCATCTCCAGACTCTTGATCTTGTCTCTTCTTACTTAAACTCCAAGAAGCAGCTTGAGTGATTCTTCTAAAATATGCCTGAGATCAATTTCCATTGCAAGTGTTAAGTCCCAGCCTATATTCAGGGCCCAATTTAAAGACCACACTTCTCTAATTCCTCATCCCTTGCCCCCAATTTAGTTGTTACTGTTCTGTTTTCCCAGGTGACTTATCTTCCCTTACCATAACAGTCTTCACATTTCTTTGTATAACTGTCTTTTCTGCTAAACTGGGATCTCTTATTGATCAGGCTCATCATTGTATTCACAACCTAGGGCAGGACCTGGGTGTGTTCTACAAATGGTAAATGAATGAACCAATCATTTTGTTATCCCAGCACCCATTAAAATACCTGGAAAAACAGGTCTTCATGTTTGGTTCAATGACTTTTTTTTTGACAGGGTCTCGGTAGCCTCAGTCTGCCTAGAACTCACTATGTAGATCAGGCTGGCCTCAGTCTCACAGAGATCTGCCTGCCTCTGCCTCCCAAGTGCTGGGATTCCATCATGCTCAATGTCAATGACTCTTTTTTTTTTTTGTCTTTTTTGAGACAGGGTCTCCTTGTAGCCCCAGCTGTCCTGGAACTCACTTTGTAGACCAGGCTGGCCTCGAACTCACAAAGATCTGCCTGCCTCTGCCTCCCAAGTGCTGGGATTAAAGGCGTGCACCACCACACCTGGCGACTTTTTTTTTTTTATGGCTACATGTACTTATGGTTGTGATTGTGCATCTGTAAAATTATCAAGTCAACTTTCAAGTCTTTCATAATTAGAATTAATCAGAATAGCTCCCTAGAACAGGTGAATTGTGACAGAGAAAGAGGGAAAGAACTTGGTACCTAGTGGAATGTAAAGGGCAAATGTAAAAATACCAATGTCTGTGCAGAAGAAAATCATGTTTTGAAGTCATGGGTAACTGCTGGTGGAAATGGGCTGTGTGCCGTCTTAGGATCTCTAGTCTTCTTTACCTTGGAGAGTGAGATTCAGTCAGGGAATCCGCTGCAGAATCTCGTTCCTGGCAGTAAAGCTCTGAAACCTATTGCCTTCCTAACACCGAAAAGCTATCCTTTTGCTTATGAGAGTTAGAGTCTGACCAAGATTTAAATTCATATGATTTAAATTTTCATTTACTTTTAATAACAGAATATACTTAGAATAAATTTCACAAGAATATTTGATCTAGGTATTTTTGGCCTGCACTTTGGTAACTTATACTAACATACAATGGCCACTCTGTTTTCTTTGCTCTACAGTTCCTTTGTGCACTATTCTTTGAACACAGGCCTGATTTTCTAACTTTACTGAGATTGAAAAAAAACTGTTAATTTCAGCTTAATATGTTTTTGCAGATTTAGAGTTTAGACTTTCATAAAAAAGATGTTGCTTAAGAAGTCTACGTAGTGGTGGACTGAGATATTTGTTGCAAAACTCTGTTCTGGAGAATGAGATAGATGCCTGAAGACTCTTCTCAGACATGCCTTACTAAACAAAGGACAGGTTAGTGACTGTGAATGAACTTTTTTAGAAGGCAATGTCAACGATGACATGAACAGTGAAATGAAGTAAGGCTGTGAATGAAAGCTTGTGTCTGGGTTACTTTACAGTCTCACTCTCCAATTGATTTAAAATCTGTTCCTTTTTATCTGCGCCTCATCTATTAGTGGTTTATTATAGAGTGGCTTTTATGAAAATTTTGATTTAATCACAAGTCAGAAATACATGATTTAGTCACTCTCTTTTACAGAAAGTGCTTTAAATTTTTTAATATAAACTCAATATATACAGTAGGTTGAGAAATTAATGAGACAGTTCACAGAAGTTATACATGAAAATCAGTTTTATTAGCCGTAACTCGTCTTTTTCAAACTTGGGAGAAAAATGCAAGCTTCATCATTTTATAAGTCACATTACATATTTTAATATAATGAAAGAATTTCAGCCTTAGATAGCCAAATATTAATATTTGCAAGGCAATTTAGTTTCTAAAGAACTTTTCTCATTAATTATCATAGAAAACTGAATAACAATGTGATTATTAAAGGTTAATTAAGCAAATACTTGTCAAGTAATTGGGAGGTAATCTATTTCTAATTTAACAGGTCAATCAGGGGTATTTAGGAAATATTTTTTCTGGTTAATAACACTAACCAAAACAAAAAGATAGTTAAATGGTTTCCCTAGTGGGAAACAATAAGCGTGTGCTTACTCTTTAAAGTCAATTGTTTCAAAGAACCGGCAGGGGGAAGGACTCCTAATTTCCGTTTTTATGATTTAAGAATTTTTATGAGGTTTTTGAGTTCTTCACTCCCCGTGTTAATCCACGCCTAACAGTGTTTCTTCTGGCGCTTTGAAATAAAATATGAACAAAGTAACTACGAGGGCACTAGTCTTTTTTTTTTTTTTCCCCCTTGGGCCTCATTTTGGGAAACGCATCTTGATTATTGAGTACATAGAAGGGGGACTCCAAGTCCAACCATCAACACGCAAACAACACTAAATGAGGAACCACAGAGAGAATTTCTCCTAAAAATTTCCATGGATGCAGTGTAGAACACGATGTGCATCCTCACCAGCAGTGGGACCACAAAATGTTTTCTCCTAACTTTGGGTAGCACGGTGCTGCCTCATGATTATCAAATGACTTAAAATCCTATTCCCGCGTGCTCCCGAGGACTGACGAAAGGCATGGTGATTCACAGGTACAAAAATGTGACAAGACCCTCCAGGGTCCAGGTGAAGGGTGGTAGAGACTGGCGAATCAGCCCCGCGGGGAGGTCTCGGCTTGGGCACGCGAGGGAGTGGACACCCCACACCTTTGTCTGAGTCCTGGCCGAGGACCACGGTGGGGACGCGGGCCCCGGGGTATCGGCGGGGAGGAAGCCCGCTCGGCCTGGAAGCTGGTCACCGCGCGCGGCCGGCCCCCTCCTGGGAGCCGCGCCAGGTCTCCAGCTAGAGCCCGGCGGGCTCGCTATTGTTTTTGGCGAGCACATAAATCCCTGCGCCGACCCTCTGAGCGCCCAGGTTTCCTCCCGGAGGCCATTCGGTTTCCTCCGAGGCCCTATATAGAGGCCGGGGCAGCGGCCGGGCGCAGAGGTGCGCACCCGCTCGCGGTCTCCGGGAGCAGCCCCGGCGCCAGCGCAGCTCCCGCCTCGGGTCTCCGCACCCTCCGAAGCCGACCGAGAAGGGGAAATCTCTCCCGGGGGTGAGGAGCGGGCCGAGGCGGGGAGGAGGCGGATCCACTTCTCCGGGGTTTCCCTGACGCCAGCAGCAGCACCCGGCGCGCGCGCCCCGTGCCCGTGCCCGACTCCCGATGGCAGGGGGAGGGGAGCGGGCCCGCCGCCTGCCCTCACGCTAGCCTGGCCTAGCCGCCGAGGCTGGGCCCTACCAGGCGACTGCAGGGATTGGAGACAGGCAGGCTGCGCGGCGCGAAGAGGGTGCAACCGGCGGGGGAAGAGGGGTGGGGGTGGGGCGTGCGCGTGCGTGGCTGTGCGCGTGCGTGGCACCGCGCACTCCGGCGCCCGCCCCCCTACCCCGCGGTCTCCGCCCCCCTCGAGCTGGTGTGAGGAGCCTGAGTCGGCGGCGGGTGGCGGCGCCTAGAACCTGAAGAGACCGAACCACCCCCTCTCTCGCCCCGGGAATGTTCTGACGCCCCTCTCCGCTCTCCTCTCGTCCCCGCCCCGCTGCAGGAGGGAGGCGCCCCGGAGTCTTTCTCCGCTTCCCGAGAGGGGCCGCGCGGGCCGGGCCGGGCCGTGCTGGAGCCAAGCCTGCAGCCGAGGGACCGGCTGAGGGAAGGGGGCGAGCGCTCCGCGGCGCTGTCGCCGCCGCCGCCGCTCGCTAGCCGGGAAGAGATGGCGGCGGAGCGCAGAGCCCGGCGACTCCTCGGCACCGCCTTCTCCTGGCTCCGCTGTCTGCCACCGCCTTCGCCGTTGTTGCTGCTGCTGCTGCTGCTGCTCGCGCGCCCAGTGCTCGCCGCGGCCGCCAGGAGTGGCTCCCCGCCGCAGTCCGCAGGTAAGCGGGGGACGGGCCGGGTGGCGCATGGGGGCAGGGGCGCGGCACGGGCTTCCGCGGCCGCCGCGGGGGTTTTTGTCGTTGTTCCTAAACAGAAGGGAACGTGCGGGAACTTCTTTGCGTCGGCTCCCAACGCAGAAGGGAAAGGGTCTCGCGTGGCTGGGAGCAGGGGGCCGTCGTAGGGGGTTGGGCCGCCGCCAGGCCTGGGTCGGGGGGCTCCGGGGTCTAGTCCTGCGCTTTGTACGGTGAGGCAGGTTCACCCCTAGCCTCATTCCCCCCGCGCCCAGGCTCATCCCACTTGTAAGAGTGGGACATTCTTGTGCTCATACAAGCACCAGTAGAGGCCACTACACACCTCATTAAATAAACAATCCCAGAGCCAATTCATTAATTTTCCGGCAAGGATGGAGGAGGGGGGTTTGAACTCCTTTTTTGACTAGCCATGGGTTGGCCAGCTTCTGAAGTCCAAGGAAGCGCTATGCGAGCCCAAGGGGCTGGAGCCCGAGTCTGCGGGAGAGGGGGTGTCCGGAGGCAATAGCACCCCTCATGATCAGTGGTGTTGACATAGCCAGCTGGACGCCTTGGAGAGCAGCTCCAAGTGATTCTATCTTTCAGTGTTTACATTATGAAATGCCATTTTCTGTCCTGGGGATTACTACTGTATTTACAATCTGTTACCCACCCTTAATCTATGGAATTTTCCAAGCATTGGATTTTAACGCGACAATGTATAAATGTACTGAACCTCAAAAGCTATTGCCAGCTTCTTTTTTTGTATTTTATGGATTACTGGGATCACCTGCATTCCTGTTTATTTAAGGGGCCAGTTAACAAATCGCCAACGTTTCTGGTACAGTTGAGGAGCAGGACTCGATCAGCGTTTGAAGGGCAAATTGGCATGTACTTTGCTAACATTATTTGCCTAAGGTGGTATACCATAAAACTTGACAAAACTTTCACTTACTTTCATGAGATATAAAATTATTACACCTGTAGGTCATCTGATCAGACACAATGACAACTTGTTATTGCTAAACCAGAATTTGTTTCCTCTAACTCATGAAACAATATTTAAAATCACATTGCTATGTGACTTGGCTGATAAGCTTTTGAATTTTTTGACCTGTGGGCCTGTGTGTATGTATATATAGCTCATGACTTTGGCCAGTGTTAAAGAGCAGCTTTAAACCTACATCAGTGTGTATTTCTAGACAGCTACCTAAACATCAGTGTCAATATCAAATTCATGTCATTGATGCTGTGATGTGCGCTTGCCCGTTCATCTTAAGCAAAGGTTTGGATGCAGTTTCCAGACCTGAAATGTAGATAACGGAACATTTTCTTTTCATGGGAATGGACAAGAGAAATGTAACAGTTTTGGAAAACAAGTTCCACTTTCTAAGTTTAATTTTGTTTGTAAATTTATATGTAGTACATTATGAGTGTGTTTGAGGTAGTAGGTGGAATTTCTGATTACAGTTTTGCCAGGAAGTTTTTACAGTGAATAAGTGTTGTTAACGTTTAAAAGTTTTTTTTTTACACTTATTGTGTGCATGTGTGTGTGGGCACATGTGTCATGGAATGTGTGGAGGTCAGAAAACAACTTAGAAGAATAGGTTCTGTCCTTCCACCATGTGGGACCTGAGTATTGAACTTAGTTTGTAAGACCTGGCAGCAAGTACTCTACCTGCTGAGCCATTGACAACCCAAGGTGCTGATAATTTTATTAAGTTAAAAGTAATGTAAGCAGTTTCTTACAAAGTGATCTCAAACATCTATTTCAACAGGAATCAGTAGGTTTTTATTTTGCACTGATGAAGTTTGAGGCAATTGCTTTCTGCCGTCATGGAATTTGTAGTCGTGTGTAGGTAGGAAAGATACCTACTCAGCTGCTAATTATATAATTAAATAATTGTGATAAATACTACAAAGGAGAATAGGTTTTGAGAAAGTGTGTGCTGGGGTGATTTGCCTAGCCTATGTCAGGTTTTTCTCAGAAGATCTGAGGAGGAGATGGGGGAGTGGGAAGGCTCTCAACTAATCAGTAGTGTAGTGGGCTCTAGAGCACAGATTCTCACTCTAAAATGTCTTCTGTTTACCCCTCTTTGTCACATTACAGAAACAAAAGAAATAACTGTAATAAGCTGGTCCATTCTGTCGTGACCTGTGACGAGATCACGGGAATGGAAAACTGAGTGAGCTGTAGCGGGATCAAGCTGTCTACACCAGACATCATTTATTAATGTTTCATTTACTTTTTTTGAAGAGTGATAACTTGACTCGTGTGTGTGGTAGGAAAGTGAAGCTCCTCAGTGGTAAAAGATAGAGAAAAACAGATGTGTTAGGGAACACAGGCTGAGTGTCTTTCCATTTTAGGGTAGACATTTGGACATGTGGAGGAGGGGGAAAAAAGAGTGAAGGGCTCATAATAGGAAGTAGCAGTGGACGGGTTGTGAACGAAATAGGTGTACAATCTGGTTTTAGGAAGTGAATGCAGGTTACTGAAAAGATTTCTGTTTTGAATAACTTGTTAGAAAAATCTTATTTCCTGCAGTACATTCGTTCTAATGTTCACTTTCCTCTCTTGAATGTTAATTCTTCCCTTGCCTTTATTAGCATCAACCTGCATCACTTGACCTATCAGTTCTCTCGTTGTTTCTTCATTTGTTTTACAGATTTTCTTAAACCCACTCAAAAAAATTTTTTTCTAAATGTCTATTTGATTCTCTGCTGTCTTCGGTTGCTCTGTGTCAGCTAATGCCTCTCCTAGTCCTCTCCACAGGCCATTTGGTACCATCGCTGAGTAAGTACCTTGTAGGATGCAGGTCCAAAGGTTAACTCACTTTTGCTCCTCTTTGCTCCTGCTTCCCTCATTGAGTCTTTTCCTACAGAACTGAACCAGTTTGTGGCCCAGGGCTCTCATATTGTTGGAATGATTGCATGGATTTGTCTTCTGTCACCTGCTTTGGCCATCACTATCTGATCCCCCAAGTTGAGATCTAGAAAACCTCATTCTGTTTGGTCTTTACCTCCCAGGGATTTCTTCAGTCAATACCTTTTCATTCTTATTTGAACCTGGACTAGGAGTAGTGGCTCCGTAATAAATCTCTGTCTCCACTGCTGTCATTTAGAAGTGTGCCCTGCTTGGAACAATCTTTCTGAAAAAATATTTCTAAGCATGGCACGCCTACTTAAAATGTTTTACTAGTAAGTGTTCCATAGTTTGGGTGTTTCAGTGGTCTAAGGCTCTTGGCATAGAGATTGTGAGACCCTGTTCTTTTTTTAAAAAATACTGATTTTTACTTTATGTGTATGAGTGTATTGCTTGCATGTCAGTAGGTGTACCTGTCATGCATTGCCTGTGGGCATGAGAAGAGGGTGTCAGATTCCCCTGGAACTGGAGTTACAGATGGTTGTTAGCCATGTGGGTGCTGGGAATCGAACCCAGGTTCTCCGTGAGAGCAGTCAGTGTTCTTAACCACTGAGCCATCTCTCCAGCCCCCCTGTGTTCTTTAACATTTCCCACTATGCCCAATTTAAAGCTCCTCTCTTGTCACCTTTATAGTACCGTATGTTCTCTCTCCAAATTAATTGCAGGGCTTGGTGCTTCCAGGCCTTTGCACCTGCTGCCCTTCTCTTCCTGTTAAAGCTACTTCTCACTTTACTTCTGAAACTCCTATCTTATCAGCAATTTTTTTTTTCTACCCGCTCCTGGCCAGAGCATTAATACTTGCCATTCTCCATATTCCTATGGCTTTCCAAATACTTTTCATCTTGGATTGCTTATTTTCTTGTCACCTCTGTTAGTCTTAACCTCTTGAGGACTGGCACTTGTCTTACCTTTATATTCCTGTGTATCTGAAGCACTAGGCAGACTAGATAACCAGTGTTTGTTGAGTTGTGCTCCTCTGTTTTTAACTCCAGGGCCATACAGCATGAATAGGATTCCTTTATGTGTTTGATGACAGATTGCTGTGTGAGTGTGAGTGTGAGTGTGTGTGTGTGTGTGTTTCTACCCCATCTCCACCCCTCTTTAACTACTCTACATTATTTTCTGACCCTTTATGTGCTTAGTTGTCCTCTTGAATATGCTGCCATTTTAGTATTTATTAGTTTTGTCATTTTGGGAAAGGTAATTGATCTTCGTGAGTTGTTTATAGAAAAGGCCTGAAGCTGTGCTCTCCCTATCTGTTAGGATGGGGTACAAAAGAGATCATATATTTCTGGGGTGAATGCTCAAATAAGATAAGAAATGTGTCTGCTCTTGGCAGATTGTCTGGAAATTAATATGTGATAAGGGATGAAGAAAGGACTTCATGTGGAGGCAAGGCAGGTTCTACAACTTCACATGGATCCGTAATTTGGGGGCTACAGGCAGGCAAGAATAATAGCTTTCCTACCGAACTGAAGTGCCAGGAAAATGAGATGCAAAATTTTTTATAAACTCTGTTATATTAAGAATAGTTTTAATGTTTCTTTTTCAACTTTAGAGATAAACTATGATTCAGTTTTTTTTTTTTTAAATTATTTTGTGTGTGTGTGCATGCATATGTTCCGTGTGGTCCTATGGAGACCAGAAGAGGGTGCTGGATCTCCTGGAGCTAGAGTTTCAGGTAGTTGTGAACTGCCTGATGTAGGTGATGGGAACCAAACTTGGGTCCTCTGAAAGAACAGCACATGCTCTTAGCCACTGAACCATCTCTCCAACCCCCTGATTTTCTCTACATCAGCAAAAATGTTGGGGTAACATTGATACAGCTCATTTTCCCAAGCACGTTGATGAGTGATTTCCGTAGGATTTGGAAGTATTTTGCATGCCTTTGATAAGTGTGGATATAATACTATGTTGTATCTATAACAGAAGTCAGGAAATGACTATAGGAAAGATCATACCAATTAGAGAGCTAGGAAGACAGTTTGGTTTAGGCTTTTAAATTGGCAGTACGATCAAGTGAAGGATGATTTTAAATAGAGACCAAATTTTGAATTAATTTACAGTGAAGCTTTTTCATTAAAAATTTGACTGGGTGTGGTGGTACACATCTTTAATCCCAGCACTCGGGAGGCAGAGGTAGGTGGATCTCTGTGAGTTCAAGGCCAGCCTGGTCTACATAGTGAGTTCCAGGACAGCTGGGGCTACAGGGAGACCCTGTCTCAAAAAGACCAAAAAAAAAAATTTTTTTTTTGGATATCGGAGCAAAGTCATTCAGACACACTAGTTTAATACTGTTGTATTTCTGTTATGTTGCTGTCTCCTATATGACTCATCTTTTTTTACATTGTAATTGTGAACTCTGTATAACTTTAGATGTTTTCCCTCAATATAATGTGTTTATTACTAGTATCTTTTAAATCATTTTATTTTTAAAACTTATTTTTTTAAATGCATGTTAGTTTGAAGTCAACCTATATAGACTTATAAAGTTTTATTACTAGTATAGGTAAATTCAATTTTTAACCCATGAACAACCATTTTAAACCATTCTCCCCTTCCTGCATTTGTATATGAATATATAGTTTTGCATTTTACACATAAGCAAAAATCATACAACCTTTTGTTTTTTGGACTTGAATTTTTAAAATCTGTGTTGGAGCTCTTTCCATACCAGCACATACAGATATTTTTCATAACCATTTGAAATCTCTATGTATTTTAGGGAATAAATATAATATTAATAGTGGCCAGTAGAGGTGGTGTTTATAGAACAGTCACAGGGTTTCAGGCAGTGTACCAGGCTCTTTTATATGCATTTTCTATGTAACTCTATAAAGAAGAAAGCAGTGGCTCTCCATTTTACAGGTGACAAAACAGAAGCTTAAATTTTACATACTTTGTGAAGGGTGTCAGAGCTGCTGTGTGGAAGAGTGGGCATTCAGACCCAGATGTTTGCCTGTGTTCTTTATCATTTTGCATACTGCTGGCTGTGTATTCGCCCATTATTGATAGTGAAGATACTTTCACCGTTTCATTGTGATAAAGAGTTGTGTGATGTCTTTCTGCATGTGGTCTTTTCATTCTATAATTTGGATTCCCACATACAGAATTATTGATGAAAAAGAGTTTTGGTGTATGTGTAGGGTCCGCGTTTGTTATGGTTAGTGTCAACTTGGTAGAATCTGGAATATTTTGGGAGACAGACATCTGGGCATGTCTCTGGGACTATCTTGATTTCATTAATGGAGGTGGAAAGACCCGCCCACTGTGGGTGGTGCTATTCACTGGACCATTCACTGGCTAGGTGCCTGGTCTGTGGACATGGAAGAGGGAGCTGAGCAGCACTGTGCAATCATTGTTTCCTGTTTCCTGATTATGGATGCCTGTGACCAGCTGCTTTGAACTCCTGCCACCCTGACTTCCCAGCTGTGATGTACTGTAGAATTGTCAGCCAGAATAAACCCTTTCTCCAATAAGTTGCTTTTCAGGGTGTTTTTTTTTTTTTTTTTTAAATATTTATTATTTTTATTTTATGTGTATGAGTGTATTGCCTGCATGTAGGTAAGTGCATCCGTGTCATGCAGTGCCCACGGAGGTCAGAAAAGGCCATCAGATTTCCTGGAACTGGAGTTACGGACAGTTGTTAGCTGCCACATGGGTGCTGGGATTCGAACCTGGGTCTTCTGCAAGAACAATCAGTGTCCTTAACCTCTGAGGCATCTCTCCAGCCCCTTTGTCAGGGTATTTTTTCAGAGCAACAGGGAAAGGAACTAAGTTGCATTCATTGGCAACTGGTAACATTAAGAATAATACCACGTTAGCAGCCCACTGCTGGGATCTAGTCTAAGACCCTGGGTTCAAGCCCCCAAGCAACAAAAACCATTGACTAAAACTTTCACAATTTTTCAAAGATGTTTTTACCATTAATTGTGAACTTTTTTAAAAATGTATTTTCTTATTTTTATTTTATGTGTATGAGTGTATTGCCTGTGTGTATGTGAGTACACCTGCGTCGTGCAATGCCATGGAGGTCAGAAGAGGGCTTTGGATTCCCCTGGAACTAGAGTTAAGACGGTTTGTAGCCACCATGTGGATGCTGGGAATCGAACCCAGGTCCTCTGCAAGAGTAGTCAGTGCTCTTAACTGCTGAGTCATCTCTCCAGCCCCTAATTGTGAACTTTTAACATTTGTTATTTAAATTGCAGATACCATAGAGTCTGTGTTTTCCTTAACTGAAGGTTGGAGCTTGTTAATAGGTAATCTGAAAGACCCCTTCTGCCGTATTTCTCTTTGCCTACAGTCTCAAATCCAGCAGTAGATTTATCTCAACTAAATGACCTTTGGTTAGTTCTTGCATTTGAACACTGGTGGTTTCTGGTTTGGGATGTGAGAATTTCCTTTTTCATTCTCTAAGACCTACATTTTTTGTATTTCCCTGGCATAAAATAAGGTATGATTGGGAAAATCTTTTACATTGCTTGTAAATGATTGTATGTGACTTTACTTTATATGTGCAGAAATAGCTTCAAGACTAAGTTCATGAAATAC
>NW_008341028.1:13484471-13506207 GCF_000622305.1 Nannospalax galili
AGGCTTGGAAGGCGTATTTTGAGTATGGAATAAATTGACTACATTATAGAGCTGGCTGAAATGAGCAGGTTTTGTTTCTTTTTCTAAAGAAAGGACAGATAGGGATGGTTGTTTTGTATTAAGTGTTTGAGACAAAGTCTCATTATGTACCCTAAGCTGTCCTCAACATGATCTCCTGTCTCAGGCTTCTGAGGGTTGGGATTACAGTCGTACATGTACTACCGTGGCTAATTTATAGATTTTATTTTATTGAAATCAGTACTTGAATTCTTCTTCACAAGGAGTTAATAGCTGAGTTACTTTGAAAATCAGATTGTATGCCTTTACTTTTTTTCTTTAAAAGACCATTAGAAATAACCTTTAAAATGGTTTTTAGCAAGAAATTTTAATTTAATTTTCAGACAGTTCTGTAGCTAGACCTAAAGATTCAAGTAATTTTGACTCCTTACAAACATGTATCTTTGAGAGCTAATTACTAAACAGTGCACTTGGGAGATGGATAGTAAGATGACAAGGATGTGTTTTCTGTCCTCAGAAAGCTTTGAGTATGAGATTAGATTAATAATAAGTGACTTGATTTGGAGCAAGCAGCATTACTGCTATAGGTGGAAACCGTTCTGGAATTATTGTGTCGCTGTTGATCAAGTAATAGTGATGCTTTTCCAACTGGATCTGTGTCTTTAGAGGAGACCTAACTTAGTTTTAGGAAGTCAGTAGACAGTTCTCATTTCCTCAGAATGATTCCTGGAAGGTTTGCATATATGAGGGTGCCATGAGAGAGTCACCTGGAGTTCAGCTACTGCAATGTCTTCTGGCTTAGATATCTGTGTGTGTGCGTGCGTGCGTGCGTGCATGTGTGTGTGTGTTTTGAATCCAGGGCCTTGTAGACTGGATGCTATGCCAGCTCTCTACTCTCTACCACTGAGCTACAGCCTGAGCCATGTCTTCTGAAAATCTGTGTATAGATTGTATTATATTTTCAGGACTGATTAGTGGTCAGCAGTACTTGGTTAAAATCTTACTGAGCAGAGTGAATTTTTTAAATGATACTCCCTAGAAATTGAATACAGAATGTTTTTCTGCTGCAGAATAAATGAATTAAAACACCAGCAGGGATGTATCTTTATATATGATGTGTAGTTAAGATAATGTCATGTTAAAAATTCAGGGTTAGAATAGCAAATTTTAAGTTTCTATATAATTTTTTGTTCATAGCATAACTAATAGAGAAACTAAAATTTGAGGGTTTTAAAAAAGATTTGATTTACTTTATGTGTCTGAATGTTTTGCCTGCTTGTATGTATGTGTGTCTTGTGCATGCAGTGTCCTTAAAGGCCAGACCCTCCCTGGAGCTGGAGTTACAGATGGCTGTGAGCTGCCGTGTGGATGCTGGGAACCCAACCTGAGTTCTTTGCAAGAGTAGCATATTCTCTTAACTGCTGAGCCATCCCCCCAGCCCCAAGTTTGAGAATCTTTTTGGTTGAGTCTTGAAAGTTTAGAATTGGTACTGTTTTAAATTTGTATAGTGTTTTATTTTTAAGGGATTGTGTACAGAAACATTTTGATGATAACGTTTTAAAATAGAACCTGAACTACACAGAACTCACCCTTTACACACCTTAACCTTACACAGTATACTAAAGAAGGAATAAGAGAAGTAATTTTCCAAATCTATAAATCAAGCAAGTTTCTCAGAGTCCCAGAGGTCTTCTTTCTGAGGCTATCTTTAGAAGCACTTTTAACCAATAGAATAATCTAATTTCTAAGCTCGTAGCTGCTGAGAAGTGGGGAGAAGGATTGTCTTGGGAATGCTCTTTACAACAGGAGGTTGTGATAGTTGCAATGAAGGAGATTTTAAATAAGCATAAGAAAGCAAAAATTTTCCCATAAACAGAAATAATTGTCTCTTTTCCTCTCCTTCACTGCTAATGGAAACTCTTTGTCTCTACCCCCACCCCCATACTATATGTACATTTGCTGTCTGGGAGACACATTTTCCCTCAGAAGTCTCTGTAGTAGTGTTCTCTTAGATGAGTTTGGTTCCAGTTTGATTCCTGAGACAGTAAAGGGAAAATGAATAGAGGAGAAGGGGAGATGGAGAGGTCCTCTTTCTCTGCTGGTCTCTACTGCTCTGACCATGGCATTTATCTTTATTGACAGCATCACTAAACCTGATTGCTAAGTGGAATTTTAACTTTTGAGTAAAGTTAATTATTGGTCTAATTCTAAAAAAATTTAAAACATAAGTTTTTGACGAGGTCATCTTTCTCTGCTGGTCTCTACCACTCTGACCATGGCATTTATCTTTATTGACAGCATCACTAAACCTGGTTGCTAAGTGGAATTTTAACTTTTGAGTAAAGTTAATTATTGGTCTAATTCTAAAAAAATTTAAAACATAAGTTTTTGAATAATGTGTAAAAATGTGAAATCATATACTCCAAACCTTTTATGTGAGAGAATATATGTTAGGAGGGTTGTGTGTGTGTGTGTGTGTATTTTAAAGATTCATTTTTAATTTTGTGTATGTGTATTAATTTTTTGGTAGTTATTTACAAATTGCCTAAAAGATGATCCTCAACAAACCAGAGTACCTGTTTCTCTACACCATTTCCTATATAACTACTTGTGTTCAGATCTACTAGTTTTTACCAACTTGACAGATAAAAAAAGAAGTGTTTATTTTCTGTGTATGCCATGGAGCTCTTGTGCATGTCAGAGACAATTTTGGGTGTTGGTTCTAGCCTTCTAGCTTAAGACAGGATCTCTTCTGTTTGTAGCTGTGTAAGCAAGACTCCTTGGTCTGTAAGCTTCCAGGGATTCTCCTGTCTCTTTCCCATCTTGCCTTGGGAGCACTGGGATTATAGATGCATGCTACTGTACCCAGCTTTTCGTGGGTTCTGAGGATTCAAACTCAGGTCCTCACACTCTCATAACAAGCACTTCACCCACTGAACCATCTCCTTAGCTCTTCTTTTTACATTTTATATTTTAAAACTGGAGTTGAGCATCTTTCAGGTTTTAATTGATGGCTTATATTGTTTCTGAGAATTGTTTCTTTCCCTCTCTCCCTCCTTCCCTCCTTTTTTCCCTAAGGGCAATGATAATGCTGTATGTGCCCTTATTGCCCAGGATATTGGGGCTCTCTCTTTTAGGTTCTTAATCTTGTTAATAAAAGAGTTTAGAAATGAATTTGGATGGAAACTCAAGGACAATTTAATTAGAATTTGGAAGAAAAGCAGCAGGTCGGTTGTGAATCCTGACAGCTGCCAGGAGAAGGGAAATGCTGTGAGGAAGAAAGCCTTGCCATTTGTAAGCAGCCACGTGGCAGACAGGCAGTCACATGGCAGAAGGGTGTGTCACTTCAGAGAAAAAGGGTGAGAAAGACAAGGGTATCTGGGAAAGCATGCCCAGGCTTTGGCCAGTATTTGAAAGAAAAAAAGTGAGAGAAAAAGGAAATGCTATAGTATATGGAAAGTGGGCAGGTTCCCCAGTGCTACTGGACAGAAGTTCTGCAAGTGTCTGCCCACATTTTCTTTTCTTAAATCTGTTAAGTATAAATTAAGCAGTACATAGTTAAGAATAGGAACAACAAAATTTTATAGCTTATCAGAACTCCGATGGCTGCTTGCAGTTTTTAACTCAATGTTAAGCAAACTAATAGAGTTAACTTGCTTATCTAACTTTTTAAGATTCGATGTGATTCACAAGTTTTAAAACAGATTTAATTTGAAGGAAAAGGTTTGAATATCTTTACTGATTTGAATAATAGGAATTGAGATGCATCATTTATTTGAAGACAGAATAGAGATTTTTTGGTTTAGAATGATGAAGTTTAATCAAATAGTTGAGTGTCAGTTTGGCCCAAGGTACTCTGTGATATAGTGGAAAATGGATTAAGAATGCACCTGGAGAAATAAGTTTGGTTATTGTGATTTGGATGTGTTTTGAATTTATACCCTAATGATTGATGTGTTGGAAGCATGGTCTCCAGTATGGTGAGGTTAGGAATTGGTAAGACTTTTAACTTGAAAGGTCATCGTAGACACTGCCCTAGGAGAGTAACAAAATTCTTATAGGGCCCTGAACTCTCAAGAAGTGAGTTGTAAAGCAGAGTCTGTTCCTTCCCTAGTCTCTGGCTTCTTGTCTTACCCAGCCATCTCTTCCTTTACTTCTTTTGTGGTCCCATTTACCATGATGTGATGGAGCAAGGGAGTCTGCAACAATCATCACCAATCTGTCAGCTAAACAAACTTTTCCTTATAAGCTACCCAGCCTCAGATACTTCGTTATAGTGACAGTAAGAGACTATGCAGAGGGCAGGGCATGATATCCACTTTGGACACCTCAAATCTGAAAGGTTAACAGAACATGTTTGTCACTGTATTACAGAATTGGAACTCTGGTAAGGCTGGAGATGTAGGTTTAGGAATTATTAGATAGAAATGATCATAGTTCGTGTCATGAGAATAGATCTACCTAGGAATGATAAAGAAAACCCGGAGTAAAGATTTAGGAATAGACCCATAGTTGGGTTTCTAAAGAAGGGAAGTGCCCTGCTCATAAACGAGAACAGTACCAAAGCTAGGTAAGTACCTAGAATAAAAATTAGGTAAAATGGTAAAGTTTTATTCCACCTATGAACAGCTTTTTGAGAAATGTCTGTATTAATAAATGGTAGTCCTAAAAGAATGTGGGTTTTTGTTTTGTTTCGTTTTGTTTTCCTCTTATAATCACAGTCCTGATTTGGACCCTGGGTTAGAGAACTAGGCAAGGAGAGAGAAGGTTACAAGAACAATTTTGAATAAGTCTTACTTTAAATGACATAACAACTTACCACCCACTCTGTTGTGATGAGATATGCCCATACTTAGAACCAAGCCTGGCTTATCTTAATCATTCATTAAACATAAACTGTTATCATTCTTGTTGTTTTTGTTGTTCTATACTAGATGGAGAGGCTACCTAAAAAGATGTGAAAGTTAGATAACTTGGCTTATATTTTTATCTGATGGTTTTGTATAATTAGGCTGTTAAATGAGTGTTTGTGGTAAGGAAGACAAGGATTTGTTTGGTTTGGAATAGTAAGATAGTTTTTCAGTATCTAAGCTGATTTTTGAAGCCATGAGGAGGTTTTTAAAAATTTTATTTATTTTTATTTTTTATGTATACAGTGCATTGCCTGCATGTGTGTAGTGCACCCATGTCATGTCATGCCCACGGAGGTCAGAGGAGGGTGTCAATCAGAGGAGGGCATTGGATCCCCTGGAACTGGAGTTATAGATGGTTGTTAGCCACCATGTGGGTGCTGGGAATCGAACCTGGGTCCTCTGCAAGAACAGTCCCTGCTCTTAACCACTGAGCCATCTCTCCAGCCCCAGGTATTTTTGATGGACAGTTTTTTAATGTTGGTTTTGTTTTAGATAGGGTGAAGTGAGGCAGAGAAAAGGCAGAAGCAACAGAAATATTCTTGATCATTAAACTTTCTTCCTTCCCTTTCTTTCTCCCTCCCTCCTTTTCTTTTGAGACTCTGTAGTTCAGTTTGGCCTGGGATTCACTGTGTAGCCCAAGCTGGCCCTTTTGGGTTTTTTTTGTTTGTTTTGGTCTTTTTGAGGCAAGATCTCTCTGTATCCCAGCTGACCTGGCACTCGATACAAGCCAGCCTCAATCTCAGAGAGATCCGCCGGTCTCTGCCTCCCAAGTGTGTGCGTGCTGGGACTAAAGGTGTTGTGCCACCATTAGCTCCAAGTTGACCTTTTACCCGTGGCATTCCTTCTGCCTCAGCCTCCCCAGTGCTGGGTTGAAAGGCTTGAGACACCACATAGGAATATCCAAACTGTAGCCTTCAGAAGAATTTGGTTCAACACAAAAATGATAAACTTACTTAAAGCATTATGAGCTTGTTGTTTGTTTTTCCAATTTCCTTTGTTCATGTTTTCATAATTTGTGGTTCTAGAACGTGAACTTGTAGATGACAGTGTCCTGCTGCAAAGGTGAAAGGTTGGACATGCCAGCAACCGTTCTTGCAAGGTTCATTTTCATTCTGAAGTGTATCGTTTGTTAGGTAATGGATAGGTGATTATTACATGATGAAATCATAGCTTGGTAATCTTTAAAGATAGCTCTGTTATGCCAGAAAGGAAGTTAGAGATGGTGCTTGTTGCAGTTTCTAATGCCTGAAATTTAACCTTACATGTACTTGTTTTCTCTCTCTCTCTCTCTCTCTCTCTCTCTCTCTCTCTCTCTCTCACATTGTTTTAACTTAAAATGGGGATGCGATGTGGCTTTTCTGTACTTAGTGTATTTTTCTTTTGTGTATGGGAATCTTGTCATCTCTTTCTGGAATTCCAAAGGTCCACGTATAACTGTTTTCTTGTTTCTGTTTTCCATGGTACTTTTTCATTTTTGTTGTGTCAATTTTTGCTTTTTGTATTTGAAGACTGTGTTACTAGATGTATATACGTTAATAATGGTCTTTCTAATGAGTGGACTCGTTAGGAATTTTATTTACCTTAAAGTCTGATCTTACATTAATGTAGCACTGCCAGCTCTTTTAGTGTTAAGTATTTATATTTTAGACTTTTTGTAGTCTTGTATTTGTGTTGTGGTATGTGGTTCAGTTTTATTTTTCAGTCTGATAGTTTGTCTTTGTGCTAGATCATGAATATTAAATTTAATAACTGATATATTTAGCTTTTAATTTTCCATTTCATTTTTTTACTTTGCCCTGCTTATTCTGCATTCCCTTTTCTGGCCTTTCTTCTTTAAAAAAATTTTTAACTTATGATTGCTGTGTGTATGTGTAGTGTGCGTGGGCATGGGCATGGGTGTGCATGTGGAGGTCAGAGGACAACTTTGGGGAAGTCTATTCTCTCCATTCTCTCCTTCCATTTTTATGTAGGTTCTGAGGATGGAACTTAGGTTATCAGGTTTGCCAGGGAAGCATGTCACACACTGAGCCATCTCACCAGTCCACTTTTCCCCCTTGTTTTGATTATTTTCAACTAGCCAGCTTGTAGCTGGCTACAACTTTCCCCTTGTAGATATCAGTTGTAGTTTCTTTTAATGTTTACTTCAGTGGTTCCAAAATCATCCTTAACTTGTACCATTAATTGGAAAATGCAAAGCTTTTTAAAAGATTTCATTTAAAAATGTTGGTTATATACAGGACTCAAGGTATACAGAAAGACAGCTTTTAAATCATAAAATGAGGATGCACATCATACTCTAGTGAGGCATGTGGAACACACACTCTTCATTGTTAAGCAGCAGTTACCTTAACTATGCATTCTAAGTTCTGGGTTTTATATTAGACCTATGTGCAGGAGATTCTGTCACATTTTAAGATTGGAAATGCCAGTTCAAGCTGCTTATATTTAGGAGTACACATTTCACTATTATAAATATGTAATATTAACTAACAAAACAGTAACCCTTTCAGTGTCATCTTTTTGTCCCATGTTCATACATTTGTAATCTGGGTTCATTTGCTAATTCCCCTTCTGTAATTCAGTCCTCCAGTCACAGTATTTAGGCATTGAGTTCCCGATATCTCTCACTCATCTCATACTTTGCCATTTTCTTCCTCGTTGAAAGAACCAGCACAATTCCAGTGATAATTGCTATTACTACATTCACAATAACAGCATTGCTACCAACTGTCAGGTCTTGCATTGAAAATTCAGGTGCTTTTTCATCAATGTAGTAAATTAAGAGTTTGAACAGGATCCAGATCTAGTTGTTCTATCAAGTCCATTTTGTTAGAAGACTAGAACAGAGATTCACCTTTAACATCTCTTTCCTTATACTAAGCCACATTAGCTATGTCCACATCATCTTCAGTTTATTTGAGAAGAATTTTGCATCAGATCAATAGTGATAACATTACTCTCATACAGAATATTTTTGATACATTATTTTTATCCAATTTGTATTGAGAAAAGGAGGTATTATGAAGTACACTCTGCGAACTTTGAAGATCAAGAGGATTTGCTTGGATCTTGCTATGTAGACCAAGCTGGCCTGGAACTCAGAGAAACTCACCTGTCTCTGCCTCCCAAAGTGCTGGGACTAAAGGCATGTACCACCACACCCAGCTTTCTTTAACATTTTATTAATTGTTTTTTACTTTATGTGCATGAGTGTATTACCTGCATGTAGGTAAGTGCACCTGTGTCGTGCAGTGCCAGCGGAGTTCAGAAGAGGGCGTTGGATTCCCCTGGAACTGGAATTAAGGATAGTTGTTAGCTGCTGTGTGGGTGCCAGGAATCAAACCCAGGTCCTTTGCAAGAGCAGCCAGTGCTCTTAACCTCTGAGCCATCTCTCCAGGCCCTAACATCTTTTTCAAAATAATGAGCCACATCAGCTATGTCCACATCATTTTGAGTTTTCTAAGAATTTTACATGAGATCAATAATGATAATATTTTTCTCATACAGAATATTTTTGATAAAGTTTTGGTCCAGTTTGTATCAAGATGTGAAGGTATCCTGAAGTGCAGCCTCTGCAAACTTTGAACATCGTAAGATTTTTCTCTTTGTGTTTTACTTCAGTGATGATCCAGTAGGTACTCACTCTTTCAGAGCAATTGGAAGCTCTCCATGCTCACACACCAGCAGTGCCATATGCAAAGGTTTTTTTGTTTTGTTTTTCCCCTTCTCTTCTAGTTCTTATATTGTGCATTTTGGTTTTCTTTCTTTAAGACCCATAAGGCATTGTTTTTATTGAATAAGTCATCACTCACTTAGATTTACCCACATACTTTTCTTCTTTCTGCATGTCAGAGCTTCTATCTGGGATCATTTCTGGAGAACAGTTTGCTCTGCTGGAATGGATTCTCTTATCTCTGTTTCAAAACATTTGTATTTAACCTTCAATTCTGTATTTTTTTTAGGGGTTGGAGGACTGTGTGTAGAATTCTTCGTGGACAGGTTTTTGTTTGTTTTTGTTCAATAACTTTTTTCTGTTGGGAAGTCAGTTGTCTTCATCACTTTCTTTTTTCGGTAATATGCCTACCTTCCCCTGTTGACCTCATTTAAGATTTGCTTTTTAATATGGCTGCCAGAAATTTGACTCTGAGATGTCAAGTTGTGGTTTTCTTTGTATTTATGGCTTGTTGAGCTTTTGGTGGCTCTGGGATGGTCACTTTCATCAATTGTGGAAAGTTTTTGGCTGGTCTCTTCAAATACTCTATCCCATTGGAATTTAGTCCATTTAGGTTTCTTCACATCCTCTCCCTCTGCTGGATTCGGAGAAGCGCTAGTTGTGTGGTAGACTTGCCCTGCTTTGGTGGTTATGAGAGAGCACAGGTTCTGAGGACTCTCACATTCTCATCAGAGGCAGCACTTCTGTTGAACAGTTCTTAATTTCATTTGTTGTGTTTTCATTTCTAGAATTCCATTATGTTTTATAGTTTCCAAGTTTCCACTTGTACTTTTAATACTTTAATCCTTTCCCTCATGTGTTTCTGTGTGGGGGTGGAGTATATGCTTATAAAAAGCCTCCTGATTCCTGAGATTGTCTTGTCTTTTCATGTTTGTTTGTGACCAAGTGCCAGGTATTGTGCACAAAAAATTATAGAGGTTATCTGGATGGGACTGTCAACTTCATAAAGGTCTTACTCTTGCTTTCGTAGATCGATATGCTAGAGGAACTAATAATCTGTCATTTAAGTCCATTCAGGGATGGAGATGATTTAAAATTGGGCTTCTGATCCTGTGAGCTTTCGGTTTACCTTTATTTCTTAGACTTAGACATAGTTCTTTGAAGTCCTAATCCTCCATTTGAAGGACTTACCCTCCTTTTTGGCAGGTTCTAACCCCATTTCTTTCCTCTCAGGGTTTTAGTCTTGTCAAACGTTATGTTCAGGGATGGAGAGCTGGCTCAGAGAGTAAGAGAGCTTGTGCAAGCACAAAGACCTGAGTTCCCAGTCTCAGCATTCACAGCAACAACAACAACAACAAAGGATGTCTATAACCCTGGCATTGTGGGGGGATGGTGATAGGAGGATCACTGGGCCTTGCTGGCCACCAGCTTAGCTCTAAGTTTAATGAGAGACTCTGTTCAAGGGAATAAGTGGACACTGATGGGGCAGGGCACCTGATGTTCCCCTTTATCTTCCGTGCACCCAGGACACCCTCACACACACACATAAAGTTATGCACACTTGAGCCTCTTAAGTAGCTGTCTTTAGAATATCCCGATTCCTCTAGACAAAAAGGAGCCCCAAATTCAGATGTGCCTCTGCATTTTCTTTCTTCCTGGGTCTTGGTCCCTCAGTCTCTTGTTGCCTCCGATCCTGCTTCTTCAGTTGTTTTCAGTGGAGGAGTTGGTCTGAACCATCTGCTTTGTCACTCTGGAGCTAAATTTTCCCACTGCCCCTTTCAGTTTTTCTCTTACTTGTGTTATATGAGAATTTTTGTTCAGTCTGTCCCCCTCCCCTCATATGTAATGTGCTCTTTATTGCCTACCTTGTATTTCTTTGAAAAATTTAGTTGCTGTTGGCCCAAAGACACCTTTGTTGATTTTAGATTGTTCTCTTTTCATAGACTACAGTAGTCTTTCTTCAGGATTTCTGCAGTTGGTAATTATAATGGTTTTCCTCAGGTCTGTTTTTTGTTTCCCTTTAGGTTTTCCAGGAATCATTTTTGCTCTAATCAATAGAGCAGTCACTCTTTCAGCTTTTGGGTCTTTCCATTTGGAGGGTGGTCGTGGTGATGGGATGGTGTCAATATGTGGTTCATATGGCTAGTTGAGAAGGCCTCTTGAAGCTAGTGTGGGTTCCTCTTCTAATTTCAGGTGTAGTTGAAAGAAGAGAAAATTTCAGATTTGCCACAATTTTACAACAGATGATTGCTTTAGTGATTTGCAGAGATTAGATCAGACAGCTAAGACATGGAAAATTTCCTTCTAAAGCATTTGATTGCCATGCTTTAAATTAAACAGGTCTATGGGGCTGGAGAGATGGCTTACTGGTTAAGAGCACTGACTGTTCTTGTAGAGGACCCAGGTTCCAATCCCAACACTCACATGGGGGCTAACTAGCAACTGTTGTAACTCCAGTTCCAGGGGATCCCATGCCTCTTCTGACCTCCTTGGCTGTTGCATGACATGGCCACACTTACCTATGTGCAGGCAATACATTCGTACACATAAAATAAAAATAATATTTTAAGCCGGGCGTGGTGGCGCATGCCTTTAATCCCAGCACTTGGGAGGCAGAGGCAAGCGGATCTCTGTGAGTTCCAGGACAGCCTGGTCTACATAGTGAGTTCCAGGACAGCTAGGGCTACAGGGAGACCCTGTCTCAAAAAGACCTCCCCCCAGTTTTTTTTTTAATTAACAATAAATACATAAATTGAAAGGTTCTAAATTCAGTGCTCATATTTGGTGTGGAGCTGGCGGTGGCAGCTTCCTCTTTTCTGTTGCCATCTCACCTTCACCTAGTGCTTTATCTTGAGTGTTATGGCCAGATGCTTTGGCAGCTTTTTTTCTTGGAGGCGTCATAGGTTTGCAAGTGCTTGTTGCTCTGTGATTTCTGGTGCAGGTAGACTTTTTCTCTGGGTGCTTTTATTTACTTAAAAATTGTTGGATTATTTTAGTGGATATTGGGGTGGGCATTGGGTAAATGCATGAGATTGGTTTTTATCATTTTGTTTCGGTTTTTTTTTTTTTTTTGAGACAGGGTCCCCTGTTGGCTCCAGCTGACCTAGAACTTGCTATGTAGATCAGGTTGGCCTCAATCTCATAGAGATCCATCTGGTGCTGCCTCCTGAGTACTGGGATCAAAGGCATTCGCCATCACTCCTGGCTGTCATTTTTGTTTTTTTTTTTTAATAAAGGAAGGATTTATTTTTCTCACAATTTTGCCATTAGGAACTGATAAGCTACACTGTGTTTTCTTTCTCAATTGGTATAGTTTGGTGTTTGATGCAATTATAAAAGAATCCTTTCTTAAAATTGCTTTTGTGTGCATATAGAGTAAAATGATGCAACCACTCAAGGATTACACTGGCAAATTAATTCCTCCCTGGAGTGTATTTTATTCAGACATTTTGCAAATGTTGTTTTCAGCTCAGCTTCCTTAATCTCTTGTACATATACTTGAGGCAGAAATACCTTTCTTTAAGGCTGAGAGACTTTTTTTTTGGTAGAACCAGTGCCTTCAAAGTTCATTTACATTTTTTGTGTTTGTTTTTCTCCTACATTTGTTAGATTGTTGAATATCAATAAATATAAAGATAGTGGTAATAGTTTTTATGTAGGTAGAAAATGTTGTTAAAATTTTATGTTATTATGCCAGGTGTGGTGGCATGTACCTTTAATCCCAGCCCTCGGGGAGGCAGAGGCAGGTGGATCTCTGGGAGATCGAGGCTACCCTTGTTCACATTGTGACTTCTGGGTCGGCTGTGACTAGAGAGACCCTGTTAACAAACAACCAACAAAGACAAAAAAAAATTATGTATTATGTATAATTTTGTTTGAGTTATCCATCCTGCCCCCCTTTTTAACTTAGGCAGGGCTTCACTGTGTAGCTCTGGAACTAGCTCTGTAGACCAGATTGACCTCAAACTTGGAGAGATCTGAATTTGAAAGTGTCAGAATGAACACCCCCTCCAAGGGAAGAAGTCTTTACAGTGACGGTGTAGCTAGCTGTTCCTTGTGTTGATACTCTTTATTCACTTGTGTGTCAGAAAAGACTCATGGCTGTGAACGTTAGGAGTAGTGAGAAGAACTGCTGTCCGAGAGCCTTTCACCTGCTTGTCCATGGAAGTGACTGTATTATATCTGATTTTGTTTTTGTTTTGAAACTGAATCTTTGTGGCCTGAGCTAGCCTGGAACTCATTATCCTCAGCTTGATGAGTTTTAATGATTTTCTAACTATCAAATGTCATTAGAATTTGTATTATATTCTATCAATATAGTATCTGAAAGATTCCAAATTACCTTTTTTAAAGGCTTTGGTCTTTTAGAAAGCAGGACTGCAAATGAAAAGTTAAGTCTTTAAGTATCTAAATGTTTTGTTTCTTCAAAACTAATTTCAGGTGAATTCATTCAGTAAAACGTTTATTGACTACCAAGCACTAAACTATGTTGATGCCATGCGGATAGTAAAAACTGACACCGTGTCCTGGTAGAGTTCACCTGTGGTGGGGATGAAGTAGAGTAATATGTGTAAACAAGTGATTGGTGCATTGTTTAATTTTAAAGAATTTGAAACTTTAGCTAAAAGATCTTTAATTGATCTGAGTATTACATTCAAGAAAAAAAGAATGTGCATGTAAGTGGAAATCATGTGATGGTAGTGGTGGAAGTTACCTCTTAACAATCAGGCTTTGCTAAGACAGACATGGAAAAAATAGGGCCAAATCAGATGAGTCAAGAAAGGGGTATCAGATTCTGTTGGCAGATTGAGTGTAGTAAAGGACTGAAAAGTTACAGAAATTTAGTTGTATGTGGAGATGACTGAATAGTAGTTGAGGTCTGAGGTATGGGAGCTGTATTTGATAGGTAGAATCCTTGAGCATATTTTAAAACTGGAAGGCTCTGTATGAGAGGAGTAGTTTGGCTACACAAGGAAAATGTCATAGTGTTAAGTTTTCTGGAAAGGTGAGATGTGGAGTTCTGAGCCCAAGTCGAAAGATGCACACTCTGTGGGAAGAGAAGTAATGGTAACCTTTTAATGTGAGGGATGGACCATTAAAACAGGTAAATTCTCAAGGACTTGAGGATTCCTATAGTATATAGGCAAGAAATAGTTTTGGGGAGTGTTGGAGAGTTGAACAGTAAGGTAGGATTACCAGGACCAGTACTGATGTGAGAACGATGGCAAAAGATGAGACATCATTTCTACAAGGATAAGTAGTATTTTCTGTGCCTTTCCCCTCTGGTCTGTCAGGGTTCAGAAAGCACATTATAGTTCCTAGTAAATATTTACCTGAACTAGACTCTTAAAGGAAGAAGATTTTTACAGCTTACCTATAAGCAGTAACTACTGTTGACTGGCTTGAATTTTCTAGACAAATGATAGAAAATAACAAATGAAGTCCTATAACATTGTTTAATTCACCATTTCAGTAGATCTCTCTCTGTAGGCTAAGCTTTTTCTTTAATTAAGTACCTGATTTACACAGCAGATTTTACTCATTTGAGGACTTAATCCTTGTTTAAACAGATAAGGGTAACGGGCATGGTTAAAATATATTGTACATGCAATCAGAATTTTACCTCAGGGCCATTCACTTTTAGACAACCTGTTCTACCCAAAAGGTAGAACTTTTGTAACTAATTCCTAGTTATTTAGAGGCTAATTATCTAGTTTATTCATCTCAAGATTATGAAGTCCTCTGGTTTCTCACTCCCTTTAGAACTATCCCGACTGTTTTGTTACTTTATACTATAAGATACGGAGAAAGAAAGGAGAAAAATATACATTAATGGCTAATGTGGAATGTTCCTATTTCTTTTTTCTGATGCTGAATTTCTGTGGCTCTTTTGGAGCTGTCTGAAAGGGCCACCATTTAATATTCAGTGTAGTGAAGTGAGTTATTGATATGTGAGGATACCCTGATGTTATTTAGATTATGGGACCAACTAACAGTTTGGGCAAATAGAATTCTATTCTCATGTTTGAAGTAGTGTAGGCATATGGCACACCGCAGTCCCCAGTTCCCCACCCCCTTCCCTTTCCTTGTTGCTGCTCACACTACTTTGGAAGCATTTGATGTACTGACAGCTGATGGCCGGGGTAAGTAGACTACCACCAGGGTCAGGGAGGGTGCAGAGGCCAGATGGAGAAGTCAGATTATACATGCTACTCTAGGTAGCAGCCATAACTTTTATCTTCACTATCCTCAGGGCCTAGCATACTGCCTGACATGATGTCTCCAGAAACCTTTGTTTTACAAAGACTTTTTGTTTTCAGTGCTGGAGATTGAATCAGTCTTACACATGCTAGGCAAGCCTCTACCAGAGAGCTACATCCCCCAAATCTTAACATTAGATTTTGAATGAAAGACTAACTACCTCAAAATTACAGTCACAGGAGGAGGTATTTGATTCCTCTTTCAGCCTTTATAGAAAAGTGAAGATTAAATTCAAGACCAGCTATTTAACTTCCTGTGACTTGCTTGGCTTAATTATGCTTTAGACAATACAAAGAGATAAGTAAATATAATACGCAACAGCCCCTAGCAAATAGCCCTTTATTGGGGGCGGGACAGGGCATGTTTGGTAGTACATGCTTTGGTTTACTTTTGGTGCCTGCATTATGGAGAGCCACATGAGACATAGCTTTTGTCCTTAAGGAACGCATATAATAAAATGTAACATGAGGCAACATGTAGAAATTAATACTAACACAGTATATGATAAAAATGCCAAGTAAGTTGTATACTTTTACATATACCAGCTTTATAAAATGAAAAAAAGAAGGCTATGGCCCATCATCAGAAAGGTATGTGGTTTTCAATTCTTCCAGGAACAGACTGAAGTTGGGGAAACTGCCTGGAAGTACACAATTGATAATCAGTTGATGTGTGTTTCTCTGGAAGTACACAATTGATAATCGGTTGATGTGTGTTTCTCAATGTGAAATGTGTGGACATTGAGCCCACTGATGATTTAAGAAATTCTCCGTATCACTTACATTTACTAGTGCTGGTCTGTTGTGAAATTATTTAGTGACATGTAGTGTGTAATAGAATTTGTGAATACTAAGAAGTTTTTTAAACTGGTGAGAGACTGCCAAGATCATCTGATCATCTATCTACTCAGCCCCTTCCTTGGAATCTTGTACAGAGCAAAGGAAAAGAGCCTTCCTATGTCTGGTGTGTATTTCCAACTCCTGACCATACCATGTCCTCTTTAAGCCCCAAAGCAACCCCTCCTTTTGATAGCTGGGTTTTTTGTTTTTTGTTTTTTTTTTCTTTACAAGCAAGGATGATCTTTCTATGTTTATTTGCCATCGATGTGACCACTACTTTTTCTCTTACAGCTTTGCTAGGATTTAGAGGGATCATGCTTTGGCTTATAAGGCTGTTGTTTTATTAGCTCTTTGTTCCCACTTCAGGTAATGTTGAAGGATGTGAGGTAGTATCTAGAAAGAACTGCGCTATCTAGAACTGATGAAACATTTTCTGTGACTATTAAGGGGAAAGCTTGGTAGAATAGATGATAACTAATCTTTTACACAATGTAGGAAGTTTGGAGCCACATTTTCAGGCCAATATAACTACATTTTAATTGGGTGCATTTAAAAAAGCATAAATTAAACTACCAGTTATGCTCTCCACCCTCCTCAGTTTTGGCAGCATAAAGGCTTGTTTCACAGAGAACACATAAACAAGTACAAGGATGCTTATGTGAATGAAGCTCTGCTGCACAGCCTAGTGGCTTGCCTGGATTTAAGATGTAGCTCTTGGCAACTTCAAATAGTTTGTGTTCTCAGAGGGAGAAGTTCAGTTTATTTACCCATGTTTAGCAAAAACTAATTGTGATTCTCTGATGGGAAATAGACGCTCAGACTCATTTATTCATTCAACAAGCATTTATTGAGTAGTTACTATGTGCAAGGCACTATATTAGGTAGTAAAAGAAATAAAGTTAATCAAATAAAGGGTGTATCATGTGTAAAACATAATTTTAATGCTGTGTAGAAAGCTATGTATATTATTAAAAGGGTGCAGAGTACTTTGGGAGTTTTAAAAAAAATAGACATTTCTTCTAGACAGGGTAAAGGTAAACTTTCTGGGGATGGTAGAATTTGAGCATGTCCTGCAGGCTGGGCACATGGCCTCTGCACAGGCAGCACAGGCTGTTATGTTGTATGCTGGCCCTGGATGAGTAGAGTCAGTCTATGGACCTGTGGCGATAGAAAGGGGAGAGGAAGCTAGATTGGGGAAGCATTGGTGACGTGGGTAACAGAAAATGCTTTTCTTTGATGGTGATTTCAGGTGACCCAAATTACGGATGTTGAAAGGAAGGGTCTGTTATGTGACTGATGGGGTGTACTGTGGCTTGGAAGACTGTGTTGAGGCACTGCTCAAGTTGATGCTTCATGGTCCATTGTTCTGCTTCTCTATAGTTCAGACGTTAATAATTTTATGGTAGAAAAAAGTGCTCTTTGGAGACTAGAGAGATGGCTTAGTGCTGTGTGCAAGCATGAGGACCTGAGTTTTTATCTCCAGCACCCAACATAAAAGCAAGATATGGCTGGGCTTTGTGACTCGTGCCTTTAGTCCCAGCATTGACAGTGGGGGGCAGAGGCAGGTGGATCTCTGTGAGATCAAGGCCAGCCTGGTTTATGTAGTTAGTTCCAGGTCAACTGTGGCTACAGGGAGACCCAGTCTCAAAAAGTTAAAAAAAAAAAAAAAAAAAAAAAAGCTAGATGTGGTGGTAGCTGGATGTGGTGGTGCTTATCTGTAGCCCCTGCACTGGGAGGTACAGGAAGAGAGATAGGCAAATCCCTGGTGCTTGCTAGCTAATCAATCTAACTGAAACATTGAGCTCCAGGTTCACTAAGAGACTCTATCTCAAAAAATAAGGTGGAGAGCAGTTGAAGAAGATATTCAGTGTTGACCTCTGGCCTCCACATGTGTATGCATGGTCAAGTACATCTGTGTATGCGTGTGTGTGTGTGTCTGTGTCTGTGTCTAGAAGATCCCAGCAGAAGGTGGGAATGTGACGCTGATCATTTAGTGATCTACTTTATCCAGCTATGTTATTGCATTAAACACAGTGGTGGTTTGAGTATTGTGGAGATTTTGTCAGTTGACCTTTGTTGTAGTTTTTCATGGTGATGTCTTAATGATAGTTGAAGAGCAGCAGTGTACCTATGTGCGCTAGTTTTGCTTCCTCACTCCTCCACAGAAGGCTCTGTCTACTTAGAAAATGGCAGAGCTTCGCATCTTCCTGCTAATTAAGCTAAGACAGGATCTTGCCATGTAGTTGGCTGTGAACTTGGGATCTCTCTGCTTCAGCCTCACATTGCTGGGATTAAAGGCACATGCCACTATGCCTGGCTAACAAAAAATTGGTTCTTAAAAGGCTTTAGGAACAGTAAACCCTGTGCAGTGTCATGGGAAGCTACCTGTTACATGGGTACAATATTTGTCCTATGCTTCTTTGCATTATGGTACAGTTGGTTATATTTTCCTTGTGCCCTTTTGCAAGTCTCAACCTTATTCTTGTGCCCTTTTGCAAGTCTCAACCTTATTCTTGCTCATTATCAGTACTAGAAGTTTCCAATTTTGGTTGGGGGAGAGCTTAAGCTAGTTGATTAACCTCTCTGTGCCTTCTTTTCTCATATGTAACACTGTGTACCAGAGACTTCTGAAAAATATTACATGGCTGGGGTAGTCCACACCTTTAATCCCAGCACTTGGGAAGCAGAGGCAGACAATTGCCACAAGTTTGAGGCCAGCCTGGTGTGGACATGTGAGTTCCAAGTCACTCAGGCATACAGGAGACCCTGTCTTTTTTTTTTTTTTTAAAGTGTGTTATATGTTATTTATTCTATGGTTCTATCCCCAGGAAGTGATAAACAAAAATTTGAACTGAGACTGGGATTACAAAATACTAAATTGTGTGGTTTTTCTACACTGAAATTTCTACCCTCTCCAAAGTGCATATGTACCATTTGTTCTTCCGTTTTCTTCCCCTATTCCAAAGAAAAAGGAAAGCAGCTTTTATGGCAGAGTGCCCAGATTTTGTTTCAGGTTTTTATTGTTACTGGTTATTTACTGTGCAAATCCTTTGCTCCACAGAGCAAAGCTTTTGCATTAAAAGGTTGACCTGCATTGTAAGCTGATATGTCATACAATAGACCCAAGATTGTCACTCTAGGAGAACAAATTATGGATTTCTAAAAATCCTGGAGTTAAAACATACAAGATAATTTCTTTGACTCTTTTCCCCTGGAAAATAATATAAAAATGTTTTTATTGTTAATGGGTAAAATTCCCCAATTAACTCATTTTTTAATATTTATTTTTCAATGAATTATCAAATTAGGTATAGTTGAAATGTAGATCTTAAGTGTACTATTCAGTTTTAACAAATATATCAGTGGTTTTATTTTTCATTTTATCAGTTCTAGAAAATGAGAAAATATTCAGAGTTTAAATGCCTCCCTTTGTTTTGTGTACTGTACATTTGTTGTGAAATTCATGTGGTTTTTGTTGTGTTTTGTTTTTGAGACGTGTGTGTGTATGTGTCTGTCTTTCTGTCTGCCTGCCTGCCTGTCTTATATTGTCTGTGGTGGCTTCAAACTTACTATATCTGAGGGTGGCTTTGAACTCCTGATCTTCATCTGTGTAGAGCTGGGATTATAGGCATGCATACCCCGTTATGTGGTACTTGTTAGTGAACCCAGGGCTTTGTTCTTTCTAGGTGAGCACTATACCACCTGTACAGTCCCAGCCTCTTGTGTGTATTTTTAATTCATAATTTTTGGTTATATACATAGACAGCATGTTAGTGGAGGTAATCTTTTATATGAGCTTCTGCTATAGTTGAATAGTTTCCCTTCAAAAGTGAACTGTTAGTGTTGGAGCTACAAAGATGAATGAATTTCCTGGGAGGAAACGATAATAAAATATTCAGGAAGTTGTTAGGAAATGAGAACTTGTGTTCTTGTTCAGTCAGATAAGTCACATATCAAAACAGTTTCTATTAGTGGAAGGAATGAGATTTTGGAACTTCCAGTGGTGTCAGGGACCTTTGACTATAGAATAATGAAATAATGCATAAATGAAAATGCTTCTTTAGACTTGGAAAAAATTTAACCATTAAAAAAGTTACTGATTTTTGTGTGTATGAGTGATTTGCTTGCATGTATGTACGTGTACCACATGTGTAAAATGCCTGTAGAGGTCAGAAGACACCACCATGTGGATGCTGGGAACTGAACCCAGGTCCTCTGGAAGAGCAGTAGCAAGTGCCCTTTACTGTTGAGCCACCTCTCCACACACCCCTTCCTCTGTCTGGTGCCCCCCTCCCCTCCATTTTTTGAATATTTCTATTAGAGAAGAAAAGTGAGAGCTTTCTGAAGTCAGGTTGTATAAATAACTCAGTGGGGAAACTGCTCCTGGGGATACCTACAGTAGTTGATGGCAGTGTGCTTCAGGAGTGCGGAAGCAACCAGCCAAGGAGTATACACTGACCACTTTGGTTCCACTAACAGTTTTTCTTCTCCGTGCTTTGCTCTGTGGTCACTATTTGACATGTGACTTAGTCTTTAATTTTCTACTTTGTTAACAGTATCTGTGATCAGTGTTACAAGCCTGTGTTCTTCCTTTTATTGACTGGAATTGGTGAGTTTAGAGGTTCGCTTTTTCATTTCTGTTCATGGCAGCAGCATTACCCTTAAGTGATAAGCTCTGGATCCCCTCAGTTACATGGGCCCCTTGTAGAACCTATGTGAGGCTCTAGTTCTGTATTTAGTAGTTAGATATTGCAACTATAAAATTTGAAAAATTGAACTTTTTCCACCTATTGAATTTATATATACTTTAAATCCCACAAAACTCTAATTAGCTTTGGTTTGTGGTACAGGTTGAGTGTTGATTTCTGAATGTGGCTGAGACAGGTTTGGTGAGGTGATAAAGACTGACTGCCAGAAAGGACTGAGGAAACTGAGCAGTTGACAAGAGTAGAGTGGCCAGAGATCTTTTTTTGAGTGCCGGAGGCCATGTGTGCTGCTTCAGATCTAGAAAGAGAAATGGCCTGGGCTGGAGGAAGTGTAGTAAAAGGGAAGGTGCGCTGTAGCCAGGTAGTGAGCACATTAAGGTTCTGTCTTTGGAGTTAAGGGACGCCTTTGCAAATAGTGCTTCTAGTAGCATTTTGAAATAACTAAAGAATTATCCCGATAATATATTTTTTAGAAGTTTAGAATAATTTTATTGAAGTCGGTGTCTTAATTAGCAGATTGCCTTGAGCCAAAAGTCTTTTCAAATATTTTATTTATTATTTTTATTTTATGTGTACCAGTGTATTGCCTGCATGTATGTGAGTGCACCCGTGTCGTGCAATGCCGCGGAGGTCAGAAGAGGGCTTTGGATTCCCCTGGAACTGGAGTCAAGGACAGTTCGTAGCCACCATGTGGGTGCTGGGAATCGAACCCGGGTCCTCTGCAAGAGCAGTCATTGCTCTTAACCGCTGAGCCATCTCTCCAGCCCCGAGCTAAAAGTCTTTTATTGATGAGAATATTTCCCTGAGCATGAAGTAAAAACAGAAATGGCAGTCTTTCTGTGGCAGCATTTTGACTTGGTGGATGATTATTCTCTCTGTTCTTTATTTCTCATCTCCTGGCTTCCTTTTCTGTCCTTTCTTTTTCATCTTTTGTTCTCTTTGCTTTTGGAGTCAAAGCTCTCTTACACTTCTGAGGCTTTTGAATGACTGGACTGTGGATAACCACATTTTAAAATTGTATTTTAATGTTCTGTTCTCTTTAAAGATAATTGGGTGCTGTGCATGCCTGGGAGACAAACTTACAGTTAAATAAAAGTGCAGTGTTCTGAGAGCCAGTTGTATGTAGCTTGTGGTTAACTGGGTCAGTTTAAAAAAAATGCTTAAAATTATTTAACTTTTCCTAAAATTCTTTCTAATTGGACTAACTTCTAAAATCTGATAAGAACATTTCTTGAAAGTTGTATGGATCTGCCACCTGGTGGTGAAATATTATAGCAAACATTAACTACTAAGAATTTAATAGAATTTAAACTCTACTTAGGCTTT
>NW_008341028.1:13506538-13507715 GCF_000622305.1 Nannospalax galili
AAAAAAATTTTTATTGAAAAAAATGTAGGAAACAGCATATCTTAAAATGAAGTGGAGATCTTCTTTAAAGGGTAAAAACTCATCCAATTTTATGTCTTACAGGGCTTTTACTGAGTTCATTATTGTATGACTGCACTAATTCAACTGTGAACCTAAAAATTTTTAGCCACTTTTGAAAGAGATGTTATCTTTGCTCTGGAAATTGTTATTGAGAATGTTAAAGCTGTAATGAAATGCTTCTTCTAATAAAAAAATAAAACATTATTTTTAAAAAATCTCCATTCCATACATGTGTGTTTGGGATCCAAACTTAGTTTCTCATGCTTCCACAGTAAGCACTTTACCTACTGTGTCATCTCCCTAATCCCATAAGTGCCATTTAAAAAAAAATTTTTTTTTGACTTTTTGAGACAGGGTCTCCCTCTAGCCCCAGCTGTCCTAGAACTATGTAGACCGGGGTGGCCTTGAACTCACAGAGATCCACCTGCCCCTGCCTCCTGAGTGCTGGGATTAAAGGCATGCACCACCATGTGAGCTTTTTAGTTTTTCTCATTAAAAAATAGTCTTGTCTTCTTGTTGAATTTTGAATTCTTTAAAATATTTTATTATTTTTATTTTAGGTAAGAGTGTATTGCCTGCATGTATGTAAGTGTACCATGTGTTGTGCATTGCCCATGGAGGTCAGAAGAGAGCATCAGATTCCCTGGAACTGGAGTTATAGAAGGTTGTTAGCTGCTACTTTGGTGCTGGGAACCAAACCAAGGGTCTCTGAAAGAGTAACCAGTGCTCGTAATTGCTGCGCCATCTCTCCAGCCCCATGAATTTTGAATTCTTTATACGTTCTGAGTTCAGTTTCCTTTGCGTAGTGATTTGCAAACATTTACTCCCATTCTCTTTTTTACCTTTTCATACTCTTCAATGTCTTTTGCAAAATAGGTTTTAGGTATTGTTGAGGTAGTCTTAATAGACTTTTTAAAAAGTCAGTTATGTTTTTAGTGTCTCTAATATCTGTCTAATCCAGCTTTACAAAGCTTTTTCTCCAATTTTTTTTAGAAATTTTATAGTTTTACATTTGACATTTAGGTTATAATGCATTTTATAGGTAATTGTTATATAAAGTCAGTGTGGTGGGTTTTTGTTTATCTGTATTTGCATGTCTAGTTTTCTCAACGTTACT
>NW_008341028.1:13508584-13510503 GCF_000622305.1 Nannospalax galili
AGTGTATTAGTTGCAGAAGCTATTTTATAGGTTCCTTGTGATTTTTCAAAGTCAGTAACCATATTGCCTGCACATAGGGACGTTTTATTTCTTTCTTTAATTTTCTTTGCTTTTTTACTGGGTAGGATTTCCAGTATACTGCTGGATAATAGTGGTTAGTGAAAACATCCTTGCCTGTCACTGCTCTTAGGGGCAGTACACTTGGTTTTTCCAGTATGTATGATGTTGGCTTTAGGTTTTAAATACCTTTTATCAGGTTAAAGATTTTCCTTTTATTCTGAGAGGTTTTCGCCATGAGTAGGGGTTAAAATGTATCAGATATTTTTGTATCTGTTAATAAGTGTAAGCAGTTTTTCCTTTCAATTCATTATTTTTATGGCAGTTTACATTGGTTTCTCTCTTAACTTCAGCTGTCAACTTGACACTGCATGGCAGTTGGGGGATTTCTTCAATTAGATTGACCTGTGGGCATGTCTGTGGGACATTTTCTTGATTGTTGGTTGATGTGTGAGTGCCCTGTCCACCGAGGGAGTTGCCACACCTGGGTATGTTTTTCCTTTCAATTCATTATTTTTATGGCAGTTTACATTGGTTTCTCTCTTAACTTCAGCTGTCAACTTGACACTGCATGGCAGTTGGGGGATTTCTTCAATTAGATTGACCTGTGGGCATGTCTGTGGGACATTTTCTTGATTGTTGGTTGATGTGTGAGTGCCCTGTCCACCGAGGGAGTTGCCACACCTGGGTATGTGCTCCTGGGTTGCATAAGAAATCTGGCTGCCTGTACACACCATTGATCCCAGTATCTGGGATGCAGAGGCAGATTTCTCTGTGAGATTGAGGTCATCCTGGTCTACATGGTGAGTTCCAGGTCAGCTGGGACTGCAGGGAAACCCTGTCTCAAAAAACCAAAATGAAAAACTGGGTAAGCATGAGCCAGAGGGAGCAACCAGTAAGCAGTTTTCCTCTGGGTTCCTGCCCTGCTCCAGTAATGGATTGTGACCTAGAAGCATAAATGAAATAAACCTTTTCCTCCCCAAGTTGCTTTTGGTTAGAATGTTTTATTACAGCAACAGGAAAATAACTACAATAGTTTCCAAACATGATTAATCTTGAATACTTGAGATAAACCCCAACTTGTCTGTGACTTTGCTCTTCTCTTCCTTTTTCTTTTCTTCAGAGTCTCACTCTTAGTCCAGACTTGCCTGGAATTCAGTATGTAGCTTAGATTGGCCTAGCTCAGCTTCCCAAGTGCTGTGATTACAGGTGTGAGTCACCACACCCAACTTTATTCTTTTTATATATTTGACTTGCTTTTATTATGTTGAAGTCTTTCATTTCATGAGAAATACTGGGTGGTATTTGTCTTGCAATATCTCTGTCTGGTTTTATTTATCAGGGTAATACTAACCTCATAAAATGGGCTTTAATATGTGCCTTCTTTTTCTGCTTTCTGGAATTGATGATGTAGAATGTTACTTTCTACTTAAATGGTAGAATTCAGTATTGCAACTAAATATGTTTGAAAAGATAAAAATAGACTTCATAATCAGAATAGTAATATACTTATTTTAGGAAACATTATTTAAAACTTAGGAACTGTAGAAATAATGAAATTTAGTATCTCTTACCTCACAATTCAGATTATTACTAACATTTGGATTTTTCCTTCTACATATTTGTATTTTTTCAGTTGTATATAAGTGTGTTTTTTTTTTAATTTGGAGGATCATGCAATGAATGCCATTTTGTTCGTGGCCCTGGTATAGCTATGTAATTTCATTGTATGCGTATGCCATAATTTTCCATAAATACCCTTATAATTTGGACATTAAGTGTGATAATCCTTCTTGGATGTATGTATTTTTTCTGATAACTTATTTGATTCTAAAAATTATGAGTTGAACACTAAAGTGACT
>NW_008341028.1:13510693-13512801 GCF_000622305.1 Nannospalax galili
TTCATAAACTTACCAAGTGAATGCATTTTCTAGTGTAAGTGTACACATTTGAGATAGTTTTTATGTACAATGAAAGCTTTTAAAGCATGAATGTAGAAAAATGTGACCTGTGACTTACAGTCACTATAATTTTATTTGCCATTGTTTTGTTTCTCATGGAGTACAGTTTGTATGAAATAACTCTAATAAAGTTGTGACAGCTATTTTGTGAGGATTTCTCAACTCAAAGCAGAATCCAAACACAAGGATATTGTGCTTCAGGACATAAAGAAACAAAATCTAGTGTTCATGATACACAATTATAGTATGTTTAACAAATTTATACGTATATTTCAGGTGCTGTTACAGGTTGTAGAGATAACATTGAATACGGCACATGTCCTTGCCTTTATTGAGTATACACTCTGGAGGAGAAGACAGTATTTACACATGAAATTGAATATGTGTGTCTGCTTATAGGATGATGGGGTATAGGACAACCCTTTCAGTTCGCAACATAGACGTCCAAACAGTTCTCATGCACTTTATATTCAATTTAGTCAATAAGTGTCTAGAACTTGAAAATAAGTGCTAAAATTCTAATACCCTGGTGTAATATGCAAATGTTCATTCTTTCCTATGCAGTTTACATGAATATACACACAGGAACTGTGCCCATCTCTTGGAATTTAATCCAGTTAGATGTTTTTGCAGTTGTTCTTGTTTATATATTATATTGCAGTGCTTATCTAGGCATAAATTTAAACAAAAGTTCAGCATTCTATTTGACAATTTACCTTATGGAGAAGCTTTATCGGGGATCTGCACAAGAAGCTTTATTGGGGATCTGCACAAAGGTGAGTTAATGTGGATGCACAAGCAGTGCATGTGTTATTTCTAATGTAAGTGGTATGTTTGAATATGTACATGTGAAACATTGCAGTTTAGGGTGATACTGAAAAGTGAATATTTGCAGAATTCCTGAAAGTATGCTGTTTAATACAGCATAGACTATATGCTTACAAGCCTTTAACCTTGAAATATATTGAATTCAATTTGAGATTTTTTTGTGTGAAAAATATACAACTGGTATTCTAGTTACTTTCTGTTGCTGTGATTAAAACACTTTGACCAAAAAAGATTTGGGGAGGGAAGGTTTCTTTGGCTTACATGTCCAGATCGCAGTTCATTCTTGAGGGAAGCTAAGGGAGGAACTTAGCAGGGCAGGAACCTGGAGGCAAGAACTGAAGCATGGGACCATGGAGGAGAACATTGCTTACTGGCTTACTCCTCTGGTCTGTGTCCACTCTTCTTTCTTATAAAACCTAGGACCATCTGCCCAGGGTGGTGCTACCCATAATGGGCTGGGCTCTCCCACATCACTTAGCAATTAAAAAAATGGCTCAGTTGAGGTTTCCACTCCCCAGGTATGTCAAGTTGACAACTGAATTTCAAAGATTTAATATTACAATGTAATTTTTAAAATTCACCAGCATATTTAAATATTAGATATCTTGGATTAAATACATTAACTTTAATTCAGTTGTTTCTCATTTTTTGTGTGTAACTTCTCGGACATTAAAAGTATATTATACTTAGATGACTTTCACTGTATTTCTATTGGGCAGCTCTGACCTGAAGTAACTCTTCAGGATCATAGAATTCTTTAGAATGTGATGATTTAGGCCTGGCTTGGTGGCTCACATCTATAATCCAGTACTTTTGGGTGGAGGCAGAAGGGTCAGGAGTTGAGGGTCATCTTCAGCTGCATAGCAAGTTTGAGGTCAGTCTGGGCTACCTGAGCTCCTGTCTCAGAACACACAAAAAAACCAGCCAACCAAATAAAATCCACCAGCATGTGATGGTTTGAGCACAGCAACTCAGTTAATGATCTGTCTCATGAACTCTCAGGGAAGTAAGTGTAATTCCATGCATTCTAGGAGACCACAATGCAATAAAGCTTACAGTCAACACTGGAAGAAGCCCTAATCACCACATGAACACATGGAGATTAAACAACATACTCCTGAATGATGAATGGGTCAAAAGAGAAATTAAGAAATAAAGTATCCTGGAACTAAATGAAAAGGACAATACAACACAACAAAACCTCTAGGACACGCTGAAAG
>NW_008341028.1:13514594-13516032 GCF_000622305.1 Nannospalax galili
GGGAAAGGGGAACTCTCGTCCACTGCTGGTGGGATTGCAGACTATGGAAAGCAGTTTGGAGAACTCTTATTAAACTAAAAATGAACTTACCATTTAACCCAGTTATACCACTCCTTGGTATATACCCAAGAAACTCATCCTATTGCAGAGACACTTTTACATTCATGTTTGTTGCTGCTCTTTTCACAATATCTAAGAGATGGAAGCAACCTAAGTGCCCCTCAACTGATGAGTAGTCAGTGGTAAACAAAAAGGAAATCATGAAATATGCAAGTAAATGAATGGAACTGGAAACTGTTATATTAAGTGAAGTAACACAGATTCAGAAAAACAAAATAAAGCAAAACAAAGCAAAACAAAACAAAACAAAAAGATGTATGTTCTCCCTCATATATGGATCCTAGCAACAAATCCTTATAAGTGAATATGTATCCAGACATAACTATAGAAACCAGCATAATGGAAAAGAACCAGAGAGGTAAAGGAAAAGAAAAAACCTGAAAGAGAAGAACAGTAGGAAACTGGTGTTGATAAGAGAGATATGGATTTAAAATGGGATTATTTTAATGGGAGCAGGGAGGGAGGGTTATACAAAGAACCTTGGGGATAAAGGGAAAGAAGGAGCTCAAGAGAGGAGAGACCATAGGGGAAGGATATTATTGAGGGAGAAATGGGAAACCATGGTGGAAGGGTTAGACAATGCGAGAGATAAATAATGCCTAGCTAGTTTAAAAAAAAAAAAAACCAAGAGGGAACCATATTAGTCTGACAACCTACTCACAAATTATACATACATCTAGCTCAAGGAACTAGATGTATGTATAGTCAAGGTTTATCAGAGAACGTTTGGGTTTTGCCCAAGCTTTATCTATATGGTACTTGGTAATTAAAAGTACCAGACTGGTGAAACTAACCTTTTTGGATGTTTAACAGCCATACTTTGAGGCCTGTACTAGTCTGGTCAGAGAGACTTAAAGGACAGTTTTTACTCCTTGCCCTCCAATGTTGACTAAGTTCCAGGGGACTATGGAGCATCTCTCAAAATGTCCTGTAACTGTGGTGAGTCACCTGTCCTCTTGTTCAAGGAGGCTGTGGAGACCCCACCAGATGGACTTGAACCAGTCTCCAGTCTACAAAGAGGAGGGTCAACACAGAGGAAACATTTCCTCCATGCTTCCAAGTGAAGCCTTCCACAGTTGAGCAGGACCTTTCACTTATCTTCATGTAGATGGAGCTGGTAAAAGAACAGAGCCAAGGCCTTCTCCAAAGCAAATGTGACCCCTGTGACCTTAAAAGTAAATCAACCTTAAAATATATTAAAATAAATTGGTTTATCTTGGCCAATTGTGTGGTCTTAAACACCCAAAAGGAAAGTATAACCAAAGATTAAAGTGCATCAATATAATTCTTTTAAGAGTCCACATGTATAGCTAACGGC
>NW_008341028.1:13516102-13524104 GCF_000622305.1 Nannospalax galili
AACCCAGCATAGAACTGGGAAAATGAACAGCAGACCCCAATCTTATCTAAAGGAATATTGACAACTGATTGCTGCTAGATGAAGACAGCTGACCCTTCTAAAACCAAGACCTCTAGATAGGCTGACTAGATCCACCAGAAGGGCAAGTAGTGGGGAATGGCTGGGGTCCCGACAATATAGTGGACAGTAATAAGGATGACAGAGTATAAGGGCTCCAGTGGGGGTGGGGAAGGCTATGGGAGGGTGCCATTTGGGATGCTGAAGTCAATTTGCATGTAATTCTATTTGTAATTAAAAGTGCCTTTGCTGAAAGTTATATGAATATAAATCTTAGTTGTCAAGCAGGGTTGTGAACTTGAGAGCACAAATATCACATTGTATTTCTTGTACATATCTTACTGTTAATGCTTTTAAGCACTTGTTGGACTGGGTAGATGTGAAAAACACTGCTCTTGTACAGTAGTTTTCAGTCACTTGTGGTGGGGATGGGAGGCACTCTTATGGTTGTAGGGATCTATAAAAGTTTCAGGGAAAAGGTAGACTTTGAGGTATGACCTATAATATTAATAACACTACCTAGCATTGGAACACTTTTGCCATCATAGTGAAGATGGATAAATCAGTCTAAAAGTTGCTTTCAAATAAAAGCAATGCGAAGAAGACTAGTTCCTGACTTAAAAAACAAAGACAAAACTGAAAATTGGGTTATGGTCACTAGACTGATGGTTTACCAGCATTTATTTTATTTTTAAAATTTTTTCATTTTTTGTTATGTGTGTATATGTGTAAGTGCACCACGTGTGTGCAGTGCCTACAGAGGCCAGAGAGGACATTGTTCTCTGGAACTGGAGTTAGGGATGGTTATTAGCCACCATGTAGGTGTTGGGAATTGAACCTGGGCCAATTGAATCATGCAAGTACCTTTAGTGTTCACAAAAATAGGGAATATGGAAGGAATTTGGATGAGGGATGATCTAGTTTTTATTCCTTTAAAAAAAAAAAAAACCAAAACAACAAACCTATCCTCAGATCTCCAAGGAAGTCCTCAAAGAAGGTCCCAGATGGAAATCATCCTCAAAAAGAACATGATTTCAGGCCAGAAAACATGCACAAAATTCTCAAGGGAAAAATAAAAACTGAGGAAACGAAGGACCAATCCTGTAAAATGCTTATATATTGAGAATAATAGTAGAAAAAGGCTTCAAGGAGCTGGATAAAGAAAGAAGTGCTTTGAAAGTATAGTGTGACAGAAACAGTTTCAAGGGAGTTGGTCAGCATGAAGTGCTGAAGACTGGAGCAGTCATAGAGAATGAGACTGAGGATGTAGCAGAGGTCTTTGATTGTGGGGAACCTGGGAGAAAGTCTCAGTGGCACTGATAGCTGGATTAACTAGTTTGTAATGTGTTAAGAAATGGAGTGTGAGGAAGGTGAAGACAGGGAGCACAGATAGCTATGTCAGGAATTTACATTGAAGATAATATCTCAGGTGAGTAGCAGGGTTAAGAGAAAAATAATTTTCTTCTGACAAATGGGATACTTTTATGGCTAAGGAAAAAGATTCAGTAGAAAGAAAGAGATTGAATAGCAGCAAGGGAGCAAAATAGTATGGAGTGTTGAAGTAATGTTTACATAAAATGTAGGAAGAAATGATGTCAAGGGAAGGAAGGAAGGTCAGCCATTACGCTTCTTTTAGGTTGAACCAAATGAAATCGCTCTTATTTGGCCAAATTGTACCTAAAAAGTTTGGAGTTTCAAATATCCTGGAGTTTGTAACAAAGGAAAAAATGGAAAAGAAAACTGAAAATGCAAAAGTCCAACTTATAGAAGATTTTTCAGTTAAATAGGAGCAGGGTTATCTTAAGAGAGTGGACTCAGGGCAAAAAGAGGGAAAGGTTTTGGGTGCATGCCATAGGGAACGTAAGACTGGAGAGTCAGGTGAAGATGAAAGAGAGACAGTGGTCTCAACATACACTGATGATCAGGGTTAAAGGGAAGGCATGAGTGCTGGAGAGGGTGAGCTGATGCAAAAGAGATCCTTAAGATTAATCTTGGTAAGGTAATTAATTGGTCCAGAGATGGAGTGAATGAAGCAGAAGAAAATCTTAGGACCAGAGGAACAAAGTACCAAAAAGAAAGAGAATGCTTCCTAAGATTTGGAAAGAGTGAGGAGGGGGAGTGTCCTGGGTTTTACTTTTGTTAGGCTTGAGTTGTCATGAAGGAAGGGGTTCAAATTTGTGACGATCATTATAGTTGATAGTTGTAGTACCAATAGTGAGTAAAATTCCTTGAGGAGTCCAAATATTTTATTTTTATTTGCTAGTCAACAGTGTCTGGTGTTTAAAATAGTATAAAATTGGAAATGTCTTAAATACTAACCATTAGTTACAACTGTTTTACATAGGGTGAGTCTGTGTCTTACTTTGCTTCAGGTGGACTGTTAAGTCAAATTTACTGCTGGGAGGTGTGCGTGGCTTCCAAGACGACTGCAACCCTCTCCTCCCTCCGTCCTTATGGCAAAACTGAGAAAATACTCCTCTAAACTACAGTTTAGGGAATAAAAGTGTTTATTGGGCTTACTAACAGAGAATATGATGGTGATGAGGGGCTACTTACAAAGTATGAACACCCTTGGGCTGTCTTTTTCCTTTTCCTACATTTTGGAGGCTTCCAGACCTGCCATTGGCCCAAGATGGCAAAGCCGCCACCCCCCTTCCCCTAGTGTCTGTTTTTAGTCCCTCCCCCTAATGCAGTTAAGGCTGATTGATCGGGTGGGAGGGGTGACTGTCTCCCTCTTCTCCCCCTTCCAATGGAGAGTCTTAGGGTCCAACCAGTTTGACATAAGCGGGGGAGAAGCTAGAGAAGACTATTGCTGGTCATTCAGAGGACAAGCGTATCTAGCACTCCACCCCTTCCTCCAACTCTTAACAATCTTTCAGTTAGCCGCTTCCAAAAAAATCCCTGAATCCCTGAGCCTTGGAGGGGGTGACAGATGCAGGATGATCTTTCTTCTTTTGTGGCAAGATACTGAACTCTTGGGTCTTCTCATCATTTGTTCAAACCAAGACGTGGCTGTTGATTCATCTCAGTGGTATCTCTCCTACTATAAAGACAAATGAAAAGAAGCAGAAACATCTAAATGAACATTGACTGTTGTAATAATCTAGCCTATGGGTATAAATATAAATGCTTAGAAGATACCTTAACAGGTGTATCACATTCATCTAACAAAACACTAGCAGTGGCTTCCCTACTGGGGCCTATCATCCCAACCCCCCCACCCCCCCATGCGTGGGCACTCCCTGCCACAGGTGGTTGGCCTGGTCTACAGTACCAGATGTGTGTTCCACTCCTAGGAGCAGGTCTTAACCAATCAGAAATTTGTTGGTTGTACCTATATTAGTTGAGCCACTATTGCACCAGCAGACATATCTTGCTTGGCATGTCAATAGCATGCAGCATGCAGGGTCTGTCGTTGAGCAGAATTATAGGGGAGAGTTCTCCCCCATCTGTATAGTGCCTTCTGCACTATGAAAGCCACCCATCCAGTGGCAGGGAATTTCCAACTTAATCTTGGCTTTGTCTCTCCCTCTCCCATGCTCACATCATGCATTGTCTTCAGCATCAGGGCCTTACGAACTCTTCTGGTGTGCAACCAACATTAATGGCAATAGCCTTTGTCATTTTGACCTCCAGGGTCTCTCTGACCAACAGCTCATGGGAGGGGCAACCCACCCCGGTACTGGAATTTTTTCTTAACAATTGTACAGTTTTTGGTAGCCTCTATTTTTATTTTTATAAGACATTTGTTTTTTACTCTGGTATTTACAGGATTAGGCCGTTGTAGACTTTTCCCAACTATTTTGGTGGGTATCACTTGTGTCTTACCCAATCATAAAGTTCCCAAGAATTTTACAGCTATAGCTGGCCTTTGTTTCTTCAGGTGTACTTGTTATCTCTCAAATGGGTTTCACATCTGTAAAACACTCAGGTTAACATTATATACTAAATTAAACATAGACAGGGTCTAACACAGCATGGAAAGATTTTATCCATTTGTATTGTTCTCTCAACAGAGCTATGTTGGGTACCACAGCATGGATAAGAGGCATTAACTTAGTTCTTTACTATCTTTAGTTATCATTTTGGAGTTATTTCGCATCCTGGGGATTTTACATGGGGCATCTCTGCATTTTTCTTATCTTTGATAAATTAATTGGTGTTGGCTCAAGATGCCTGACACTGCACAAGGCTAAGGAGGAATAGGGCCCCTCTTGTCTCTGCTGCAGCTGTTGGTTCACTGAGTGAGGTTAGGCCCTGGGTTTGCCTCCTGGCTCTACTCATTATCTGCTGTCTCTCCATTGACCACACTTGGTTGCTGGGGGAGGCGCTGGTTGGGAAAACTGCCTCCATCCCTAGTATAACTTTTCTCAGGAGAAATGTACCTTGTTTAATCTTCAGGGATCCTTATCCATCCCTGGGATAGTTTTTATCCTCTGTATGCCTTTTGTGACCTGTTCTCAGGTTTTAAAGCCTTCCAGAAACTCCTTAGTACGTAATTTGTGGGATTTTTTTTTTCTTTTTGTCAATTTTTTTTCTTTAGAAACTTGGGCTAGACGCAAATCTCGCCACATTTGCCTTCGAGTAACCCAAACAGACCTCTTTTTTTTTTGTCCTTTTTATATCTTTTAGATTGTTCTATTTTACAGACACATTTTTACATGCTGGTTTAAGTCATTTAGATCTGTCAAAGCCTCCCTGACTTTACAAAGATCCTGCCCCACTAGGGGACTTAGCAAAACCATTAAAGCTCTATACCAGTCTCCAGGTCCCTATTGAATCAAGTTTTTCTTTAAATCTCTCATGAACACAGCCCTATCTGGTCCAGTGAACTGGGCATCATACATTGCTTTCCTTATACCTAGTTCTTTCAGTAATGCCTATCCGTCTTCTATGGTCCTCCAGACCCTGCTGTCCATGGGAACGTCCACTGCTGATGACCAACTATCTCTAATGGCTCACATAAGCCATTCCATCAGGGACTGCTTCTCCCTGTACTGCCTCAGGTTATGCAGCCTATATTTCAAGGAGGGAGGGATGGGTGGTTATATTGCTCAGCTTTAATGTTTCCTTAGCACTTAAACTAATACCATTTGCTCCCATGTCCCATATCCTCACAAGCTATGTGGTAAGGGGCTCCTTCATTGCTTGTTTGAAAGTCTTCCCTAGTTCCAGCAGCTCCAGTGTGGAACATTCTCTGCTGGCTACAGTTCTTTGCACTGGACCATTGTTAAGGCCTGATCAGCATGTTGAAACATAACTTTTTTCTTTCTTTATATTAAAGGTTGAATTTGAGGGGCATCTTTAGCTGTTTTTAGATCATTCTCTTCCTCCTTACTATCTGCCTTCTCCCATGGGTCCCATGTTTCAGGGTTCTAGGATGAGCCTTGTATTACCGATCTAATCTGGGCTCCCTTCCCTTTTTCGTCCCCTAGCCTTAAGGAACAGCATGTTAAAATCTCCAGTTCTTTTTTTCTCTTGTACAGTTTACTGGCGAAGTCCGAGGCCACTACAGAGGCCAGTAATTACTTTATTTTTTCAGTCTCCCTGTGGGCTATGGCCTCTGCCTGGTACAAATCTTTAATTAGGCCATGAAGCGGCCAAGCAGCTTCTGCAGCTGCATTTTTGAATTTTGGTCCCACCTCTGCTTCATGGCTTGTAAATTTTTTTCTAGACCTTCCACAGTCCTTCAAGAATTTCCATACACACGCAGTGGCAGCCCCCACTGCTTAAATAGGCATGCTGTTTTATACCATTTACAAGATGGCTGCCATCCTGGGATTTCCCCCACTGAACTTGTCCACTTAGGGTGGCCGCCTCATAGCTACATAGCTCACTATCCACTGCATAATCCGTGCCGCTGTTGCTACCCCCAGTAAGCTTATGGGGATAGCCCACCATGTCAATATTTCCTCTGCCCAGACTCTCCCCTTACCCGACTTTGCTTCTTTTTCCATATCAGAGATACCATCATTGCTCTTCCCAAACTCCCCAGTTTTGGCGTATCCTGCTGTACTACAACAATTTTAAGTTGAACTTAACTTCTGGGAGGCACGCGTGTACTCTTGGCTTCCAGACCTCCTGCAGCCCCCTCCTCCTGCCATCCTTGCAACAAAACTGAGAAAATATTCCTCCAAACTACAGTTTAGAGAATAAAAATATTTATTGGGCTTACTAACAGAGCATATGATGGCAATGAGGGGTTACTTACCCTCAGCCTCTTTTTTTTCCTTTAGCTACATTTTGGTAGTTTTTAAACCTGCAGCCGCAGGCCCAAGATGGCAAAGCCTGCCCCCCTCTTCCCCCTTCTCCCCTCCTCCCTTCCTTCCCTCTTTTCTCCCACCTTCCCTCCCTTCCCTGTGTCTATCCTTAGCCCCTCCCCCTCATGCAGTTAAGGCTGATCGATTGGATGGGAAGGGTGACTGTTTCCCTCTGTCCCTCCCTTCCTATGGAGAGTCTTAGGGTCCAACCAATTTGACATAAATGGGGGAGAAGCTAGAGAAGAAGACTGTTACTGGTCACTCGGAGGACAAGCCTATCCAGCATGGACCCAATGTATATTTGTGCTATCAACTTAATTTAAAACATAAACAAGAGAATATATGGGAGCAACTGTATATAGTGTACTGACATAAGTAGGGGAGAAGCTAGAGAAGAAGACTGTTACTGGTCACTCGGAGGACAAGCCTATCCAGCATGGACCCAATGTACATTTGTGCTATCAACTTATTTTAAAACATAAACAAGAGAATATATGGCAGCAACTGTATATAGTGTACAAAATCTAATACATTCTCTGTCTGGCTCTTTATGGAAAAAGTCTGCTGACTGTGGGCCTTTGACTTTTTATTGCCTAGTGCTTTTAATTCATTAGAGTTGCAGAATAGTGATATTCTATCATTCTTTGACCTTGGGAGAGAATACTTACATAAACAGAAATCCACTTTCAACCCTAATTACCACAGGGAACAGATTGATTAGGGAAAGTGCTTAATTCTTTTCCTCCTACTTGCCACTTTTCAAAATAATGGTTTGGTTCTATAGCATTTGCCAAAGGTTCTTTAATTTTTGAGCTCATTATAAAGTGATACTTGTTTTAATACCTTGAGGTATTATTACTGAAGTCCAAATGTTCCATTTCTTTCTTTCCTTCTTCCCTAATTCTCTAATATGACAGCATACTCCATATTAATCTTCTCTAGTCCAGGACCTGGAATTTAGCCTCTTTCTAAAGACTCTTTTCAATGGAAAAATGACATTTAAAGACCAAAACCTGGGTAAGGAAAATGCTTATTGCTAATGGGCCATGGGGATGTTTCATTGCAGAGATCTAGAAAATGCATATTCTTTTAAAAAATACAATTCATATTGGTCCTTAAAATTGAAGGTCAGAGTTTTACTTAATCTAAATGGTTTTATTGGTTTTTTTCCACACTGAGAATTCTCTGTATCAGTGAAAATTATTCATTTGCTATTTTTCACAGTGCACACATACCACATTTTCAGAATAACAGTACTAATAGGACTGTGACAAATATTAAAATAGCTTAAAATTTTTGTGGGTTTTGGTTCCCATGGTATAGCCTACTCTGTAGTTTGGTTACGTTGTTTTAATGTCCCTTGGAGTGGCTTATCCTTGTGTGGCTGTGATGTCTGGAGAGTTGGACTTATTTGTTTTATTTGTACTTTCAATTTTTAGAGATTTTTTTAAAAATTTAAATTTTGTTTTCCTATGTGAAATATTTATATGGTCCAAATGTCAAACCTGTGAACAAGGTCTCTTAAGAGACACTTGTCTTCAGTCCCTTTCTCCATACATCCTCTCTCCTTATGTCTGAAAATTTACATGTATATGTGTATCATACCTTTCCAGGTATTTAAATATAGCCACTTTTCTCTAACTTTTTTTTCCACTTATTTTTTTTTAGAGATCATGCAATGATAG
>NW_008341028.1:13524186-13529326 GCF_000622305.1 Nannospalax galili
TTCTCATCTATCATGTTGTTTCAGGTTCATAATGAATACCTTTGTATCTTTTATAGTATTTTAACCAGTGTACTTTTTGGTATAGATTTCATAGCAATGGGACTTCTGGGTCAGTATGTAAATGAATATATAATTGTGTCAGATGTTGTGAATTTTCTAATATAGTGAATATATTATTTTGCACTTCGACCAGCCTGTTTACCTACAGTTTGTACCCAGGCTGTTAAATATTTGTATTTTTGCCAATATGATAGATGAGAAATTATCTTTCTTTGTAGTTTTACTTTGTATTTTGCTTATGAGATTGAACATATTTTCAAATGATAAAGAGGCAGTTGCATTTCATTTAGAAACTAGTTCTACATCTGTGTGAAGCTGATATGCAGTATTACAGAAAAGCTTATTCTCCAAGAGATGCATCTACAACTGCCTTAGGTTACTATATATGACATCACTGTGAGTTTTCTAGGGTTGCGTCTTATCCTTCCTGTATTATCAACATCTTTCTTGGGGTTTAGAGGTTCCTCCCTGCCTTCTCCTTTTCCCAAGATTATTTTACATTGAAGATATGATATTAAAAGATTTAAAACTCCTGAAAGAAATTTGTCTGATTAATATGGCATCTTAATAATTCAGGATTGCATTAACAAGCTTTTGAATTCAGCATATTTTCATCAGTAAATATGCAGCTGAATAGAATTCTAGAACTCAACTCTGTAGATCTTGTGAGACGCTGACAGGATTTTTCTGACATAACTCATTCTGGATTGAGAGCTTGTGCATATATGCTATTCTTTGTAGAAAATAGCTAAGATAAGACTTGCAATTAAGATTTTTCAGTCTAGGGGGCTGGACAGATGGTTCAGTGGTTAAGAGCACTGGCTGCTCTTGCAGAAGACCTGGGTTTGAATCCCAGCACCCACCTTGGAGCTAACAACCATCCGTAACTCCAGTTCCAGGGGATCTGAAGCCCTCTTCTGTCCTCTTCAGGCACTGCAGGACACAGGTGCACTTAAACACATGCAGGTCATACACACACACACACACACACACGCACGCACACGCGTGCATGATTTCTCAGTCTATATTCATCTCTTCTATGCATAAGTTGTGATGTTGTTCTCTAGGATTTCATAAATACTGTTAGTAAAGCTGCTGACAGTAAAAGCTTTCATCAAATTATTGAAATGCTGTTTGTGTTCTGTGTTAGGGAATTAATACATTTTTACTCAGTTTTTAGCTGAATTTGGTAACATTATGTGTACATATGGTGATATACTTTAATAAAATCTGTAAAATTGTTTACCATGAAGCACCCTATTACTGATACCAAAAGCAAACCAACTCTCCTATATCAGCTCTCTAGAAGAAGGCTGGTTACTGAGGAATCATGAAAAACTTGTTTTCAAAAATGTGAAAGAATCACTCTTATAAAATTGCTGCTCTTTCAAGATGTGCCTCTGAGATTCATCATTTTGTGCTGCTCTTGTTCACTGTCATAGGTGTATTTACTAAATAGTTTATTTTTATTCACCGAAGACTTTGAATCTTTCCTCATAGTCTTTGTCCAAGTCTGAAATAATTCTGAATAACTTCAGTGGCTACTGGCTTGCCTTTCCAATGTCACTTTTCAGTTCTTGTCCTCCTCATCTCCAGTGACTTCTCATTCATTTCAATGCAGACATTAGCTTCCATATCTGTGTTCATCCCTTGTTATTACTCAGTAATGCTGAAATACTAAAAACTTCCAGTCTTGGCAGTGTCCAGTCCTGCTATGTTTCTCCCATTACCTGTGCAGCATTTTTACCCATCTCAGTTTACTCTTATTTCCTTTCCTACTGCTGTAGGATCAGTAGACAGCCATTTGCTGATATTGTCAACCCTCTTCAACTAATCTGCCCAAAAGGATTTAGTTGTAGATGACTACTTTTCTCTTTAAAAATTCAGTGTCATATTTGAACTTACTCAAATATGGTGACTACTTTACCTGAATTCTTGTTACTATGTTGTGGTCCAATTTTCCTGTCTTAGTGCTTTCCCCATCCTTACTGCCTATTCCACATTTACTCCACTGAGGCCATTCTTGCCTAGGCCATCAGTGACCTCAGTATGTACCTGATGAATGAATCCAGCCATGTTTTACTCAGAGCAGTTCAGCCTCCTTCAACTAGTCCTTCAACTTCTGTTGTGCTATGTTATTTTGTCTTTTTGACTTCTGTAGTTTCTCTCTCTCTCTCTCTCTCTCTCTCTCTCTCTCTGTGTGTATAAGACCATTGCTACTTATCATATAGGTGGTGGAACGCAAACCCAAGTCCTCTGCAAGGACAGCCAGTGCTAGCACCTGCTGAGCCATCTCTCTAGCCACCTCCTTTTTTTTCTTTTCTTTTCTTTTTTTTTTTTTAAATTTAAAGACAGGATCTCACATATCCCAGATGCCTCAGCAGAGGATATAACTGAGGAAGACTGTAAACTTTTGATCTTTCTGCCTCCACTTCCCAAGTGCTGGGATTGCAGGCATGAACACCATGCCTGGTTTATATGATGCTAAGTGATGGAACTCAGAAAGTCATGCATACTAGACAAGCATTCTACCAACTGAATTACGTCTCTACCTCCTCTGCTCTTAAATGCTGTTGGTCCCCAGCTAGGTCAGTCAGACATTTTGTTGCTGAGGCAAATACCCAAGAAAAGCAGTGTAAAAGTGGAGTGACAGAGTTTGGCTTATGGTTTTGGAGATTTCAGTTCTTGGTCACTGGCTTCATGTTTTTAAAGAGCCTGTGTTAGGACAGTGTATCTTAGTGAAAGGAAGGGTGTTGGTGGGGCAGAGCTACTTAACCTCATGTCAGCCAAGAAGCAGTAGAAAGATAGGAAGGGACTGAGGACAAGTTGTAGACCCCAAGGACATACCTACTTTTTTCTAGGCTTTTCTCCTGAGGTTTCTAGCACCTCCCAAAATAGTGCCACCAACTTAGGAGCAAGCCTTCAACACATGAGCCTCATGTGGGAGGGATGGCATGTTAGCCATAAAACCAGCTTTCTTCAGATTTTACATTTTTTAGTCTATCTCATTTTATTTTTCTGCACAACAGTTTCAACACATAACTTAGTCCTGTGTTTCTCCTGAGTTCCAGGCTTTGTGTCTTCCACATCCATGTCACCTAAGCACCATACACTCCTCCCTATGTTAAAGCAGACATAAAATCTTCCTTGCTGTATCATCTTTAATGACTGGCCCCCACAACCAACCACTGTCCAACTTCAAATTTGTTACCTTTGATTGTTGTATGGCCCTTTCTCCACTTTTACTCTTGCTTCCACACTCACTGAGCCTCCAAGGCTTATTGGTTCCATCCTGAAAATGCATCTTAGTTTCTGTTGCAACTTTTCTAAACAGAATGTCATCTCGTTTCAGATCAGATTACATGGCTTCTTAACTGGTTTTACTATCTCCAGTCTTCTTGTTTTCAAGTGAATCTACCCTTTGTAGCAAGAATGGGTGTTTCAGTAAAAAACACGATCATTTCCCATCCGAAAATCCTTCTAGGCTTTTGTCAGGTTATAAGAATTTCTGTGACTCTTTTGTTCTTTATTGTTAACTTGTTTCTAGGCTTTTGCCTGCTGGTCCCCTGGCTGGGTATCTTCTACCTTTTATTGGTTAACTTCTACTCAGTTCTAGACCAGGTAGTCCCTCCCTTTGTGTGCCCTGTATAATATAACCTGTCATGGCTCCTGCCATACTATTGGGTGTGGTTCTGTTTCTGTGTCCTGAGGTTATTGTATGTCTCCTCCACTATAAACAGACTAAGAACAGGCTCTTGAAAGTCTGGTCTTTGCCTTAAAGTGCTTATACCCAGCCAGAGGCCAGCAGGCAAAAGCCTCGAAACAAGCTGACAGTGAAGATCAAAGTATTCACAGAAATTCTTATAATGAAGAAGTTGTTTCAAGGATAAACAGAAAAGGTAAACAAACAAATGTTCGTGCTTTTAGTTATGCCAACAGGGTTATTTTTCTGTAAATTTTATTTTTATTGAATAGAGGCTTAGACATTTGTGCCTAAGAATATATGCAGTGTGCTGTAAGTTTTTGGTATATTGTAATTACTTTGTCAGCAACCCAGTGCAGTGTTTTCTCTTGATCTCTTAGGGCACAGGAGGTCTTGCCATGGCACACATATGGAGTCCAGAGGACAACTTTTTGGAAATGGTTCTTTCCTTCCACCTTTATGTGGGTTCTGGGGATTGAACTAAAGTCCTTGGGCTTTCATGGCAAGTGTTTTACCCACGAACCATCTAGCTGGCCATTGCCTTTTTAACACTGCAGAAAAATCTAGGAGTAAAGACATTCTCCTATATAGCAATAATATCACTAATCTCATCTAACAAAATTTAAATTACTAATATTATCTAATATGCCCAAATTACACCACCTGGTTATTTCCCACGTGTGTTTTGTAGCTCAGAGTCCAGCAATAATCTCGTATTTGCTTTGGTTTAATGTATTAGGGTTCTCTGAAGGAACAGAACTAATGAGTGACATACACATGGAGATATACATGTATATGGCTGTCTATTAGATTGGTTACAGGATAGAGTCCGAGTATTCCAGCAATGGCTCTGCCACACTGGAGAGACTGAGAATCTGGTAGTTGCTCAGCCCAGGAGGCAGGATGTCTCAGCAGTCCCAATCTAGTGTTAAAGGCCTGGGGGGATTCCTGGCGGTCTGCTGGTCTTCAGTCTACATTGGAATCCAAAGAAATTGCTTCTAATATCAGTGGAGGAATGCCACAGCAACAAGATGAACTTTTCAGTGAGAGAGAAGGAAAGGAGGCAAAAAGGAGAAGGCTCCCTTCTGCCATGGCCTTTTATATGGGCTGCCGTGAGAAGGTAAGGCCTACATTTAGGGTGGGTCTTCTGGCTTCAAATCAAGAAAGTCTCTCTTCAGTTAATTCTAGATCCAGTCAAGTTTGACAACCAAGATTAGCTGTCATATGTCATTAGACTGTTCTCATTTAGAATAGCCCTCTCACTTGGTTTTTCATAACCTTTTCTTTGAGAGTTGTGAGCAGTTATTTTGTATGTTACATACTCTGTATTTGTGTAATTACTTCATGTTTACGTTTAGGTTATACATTTGACAAAAA
>NW_008341028.1:13529946-13532096 GCF_000622305.1 Nannospalax galili
TGATGTGTAAATCAGCATAAAAATTAATTAGGTATGTTGCTTTCTTGTGGGTTTGTGTATCTTCAAGTCTTCTAAATCAGATGTGTACTTTTTAATACTTAGCTTGTCTTAGTTAAGATCTATATGTTAATATTAGCTATAGTTCAAGTTCTCAATAACCACGTATCACTTAGTAAACATACTGGACATGCACTTGTAATGGTTATGATCTTGGGCATAGCGGAACCAGACTGACTTAATTCAAATCTTGCCTTCTTCATCAGCTGGCTTTAGGCAAAATTTTTTAAATTAATTTTTTGGCTTAAGGTTTTGAAATGGTTAATAATTCTTACCACTAGTAAAGGCAGATTGATTGAATTCAAGTAAAGCATGAGAACAGTCCCTGGTCCATAGTAAATGCTCAATAAATGTTATTATTATTATGCCTTTTTAGAAGTATCTTTGGATTTTGTTAAGAGAATCTTAAACCAGATCTTCATTCATCTTTTGTTTTTGCCTTCAGTCTTACTTTATAAACTTGAGATTAAGATGAACTAAATTTTCTAGAACAGTTTTAATTTCAAGTGTTTTCTTGAAACTGTAATTCATTGAAATGAATGAGAAAACCCATCATCTCTCCAAGTGGAAACAAGTTAATGAAAGGTGGAGAGTTGCAGTATTTCAGATTGTAGTATTTCTCTTGGCCAAACAAGCCCTTTCCCAACAAAACCTTGTATAATTGTGGTGATAAGGAAAACAAATTAGCCTACAAAATAGAAATGGATATAATTTTATCCAGTAGGATATGATTTAGAATGTGTTCTGACTGGGTTGACTTCCCATTTTTCAGTTAGTTTAAAACAACTGCAGAGCAGATTAAGAAGAAAACACTTAATGAAGTTTTGGAATGGTGATGTCCTACTTAAAAACAATTTGAGGGACTGGAGAGATAACTCAGTGGTTAAGAGCACTGGCTGTTCTTGCAGAAGACCTGGGTTCAGCTCCCAGCACTCAAATGGCTACTAACCATTGTCCAGAACTCAGGTTCCATGGGATCTGATGCCTTCTTCTGGCCTTTGCGGGCATTGCATGACACAGGCGCACTCACACATGCAGGCAAAACACTCATGCACATAGAATAAAAATAGATAAATGAAAATAATTTGAGTGCCAGGCATGTTGTCTTATCCTTATAATTCCATCACTTGAGAGATGTAGGCAGGAGGGTCACAAGTTTGAAGCCAGCCTGGGTTACAGAGCAAGCTCCAGGGCCAATCTAGGATATCAGACCCTGTTTTAAAAAATAAAAATAGATAAATAAATAAAATAGTAAGTTGAGAGTTTACTGTGATAAAATATCTGGTACTTAAAATACTAGTTAAAAATTACTGCTTATGTTAGAAAGTATGATATCACTTAGTAATTGAATTAGTATCAGTTAGTTGAACCATTTGTAAGTATCTCCTGACTTATTGGAAATTTCCTAAAAGCGATGTTGCTAAAGCGAAGTAGAGGTAATTGAATATTATAATGTAAAACAATGTCATTGTTACCATTGAATTGGGCCTTGTTTTAATTTTCCCATTATCATTACAGCTATATTTATGCTAGTATAGCAAAAGTAGAACTGAAAAACACTTATGTGGTGGCTAGTGAAGTTTGTTTGTTTGGAGACAGGGTGTCCCAGTAGCCCCAGCTGGTCTAGAACTACCCATATAAACCAGGCTGGCTTGGCTTTCACGGAGATCTGCCTGCCTTTGCCTCCCAAATGTTGTGTTACCATGCCCAGTCTATGTGGTGGCTAGTTTTAATTGTCCTCTTGACATAGTCTAAATCACTTGGGAAGGGAGTTTCAATGAGGGATTGTTTAGATTAGACTTAGTATGTCTTTGGGAGATTGTCTTGATTGTGTTAAATGAGAGGGGAAGACCTGCCCACTGTGGGCGGTGCATTCCCTAGGGCAGGGGATTATGTACCATATAGGAGTGGAGAAAGTGAGTTGAGCACTAGCACACATCATTCATTTACTACTCTCTGCTCTTGGCTGTGGGTAGAATATGACCAGCTGCTTCAAGTTCCTGTTGCCTTGACTTGCCTGCAGTGATGGGTTGTAACCTAAAACTGTGAACCAGGTAAGCCCTTTCTCCTTTAAGTTGTCTTTGTCAGAGTAT
>NW_008341028.1:13532708-13545081 GCF_000622305.1 Nannospalax galili
GACTTCATGTCCTCTGAATATAAAAGTTTTACAACTGAGGGGTTCATCTTAGATAAAAAACAATGGATACTTAGTGTCAGAAATAATACATATGACTTCTAATAACCACTAAAAATACTTGTAATTCCATCTTGGCCCAGCCACCTTTTCTACCTAAAGGATAAATCAAATATCAAATGCAAATAGCAAAAACAAATCAGAGGTTTTAATTTAATTCTCCTTTGTAGTCAATCCTGATTTGGGTAGCTAAAACTTAAAGAAAAATAAATTAAAAGCAAGCAGAAAGATAATCACAGTGAAGAAAACAGGTCAGATTGACCATAGATTAGAACCTCTTCAGAGTCATCAGAGAAGACCCTGTAGAAAGGGCAATTGGACAAATCATGAAGAATAAGAAAAAACTAGTTTGAAATGGAAGAGTGAGTACAGAACAAAGTGTCCAAACAGAAGGACTAGTAAGTGCAGAGACTCTGACATGGTAAAGAACATGACTGCTCAAGAGATTGAATGATAGTGTGAGATTAGGTTTGAGAGAGGCAGAGACCAGAGATCTTGCCATAGCAATGGGTCTGTGTTTTATTTCGGCTATAATGAGGATCTGTTGAAATATTAGACTGAGAATAGATGACTAGAATTAGGCTTCATATCATTTGCTTAAAAATTATTTTATTTTTTCTATTTTATGTGCATGATTGTTTTCCCTGCATGTGTGTGAGTGCACCTGTGTTAGGTAGTGCCTGAAGAGGCCAGAAGAGGCCATTAGATTCCCCAGAACTGGAGTTATAGTTGTTAGCTGTCATGCAGGTGCTAGGAACCAAACCCTGCTCCTCTGCTCTAGCAGTGCTCTTATAATCCTGTGCTCTTAACCTCTGAGCTGCCTCCAGCCCTCATTTGATTTAAAAACAATCTTATTTTTATTTTATGTGTGTGTTTACATATTTGTGTGCCTGGTGTCTGTGGAGGCCAGAAGAGGGGGGTCTAGTCTCCTGTAAAGGAACTTATCAGGTAGTTGTGAGCCACTACGTAGATGCTGGGAACTGAACTTGGGTCCTCTAGAAGAGCAGCAAGTTCTCTTAAATTGCTGAACCATCCCTCCAGCCCCTGATGTTCTATTTTTAATGATTTAACAGCATACTGTCTGTTCTAGTTTGCTTTTCCATTTCTGTGATAAAACACCCTGTCCAAAAACAGATTGGAAAGGAAAGGGTTTATTTGGCTTGTACTTTCAGATCACAATCCATCATTGAGGGAAGTCAGGGCAGGAACTCAAGCAAGAACTGAAGCAGAAACAGTGGAAGAATACTGTTGTCTGGCTCGCTCTCAGCTTTTTTGCACAGCCTAGGATCACTTGCCCAAGGATGGCACTGTCCACAGCGGGCTCATACATCAATCAGCAATCAAAACAGTTCTCAGACATGTGTACAGGCCAGTGTGATTGTCATTTACAATATGGATGGATGGAATTGGGGATCCTTATGTTTCAAGTAAGCCAGGCACAGGAAGACAAGTGTTGCATGATCTTACTTGTGCATAATCTAAAAAATTGATGCCATAAGAAGTTGAGTATAGAATGGTAATGACCAGAGGCCAGGGAGAAGGATAGAAGTATGGGAAAACAGTGACCAGTTACTGATGTACTGTTAGATAGGAGCCAGAAGTTCTGATGCTGTCTTGTAGTAGAAACTGTATTAACTATGATAGTGATGCCAAAAGCTACAAGAAGTGATTTTGAAAGTTTTGCCATAAAGAATTGATGTTTGAAGGGCTGCCTTTAAGCTGAATCAAATATGTGATGTAAAAGAAAATGCAAGATGGCACCCTTAATATGTGTAATTTTTATGTGTATCTGTGTAGAGATTTAAAATGATCATATGATATATTTTATGCCTAACAGTTATCAACATGGAATTAAAAACAGAACCAAAAATGGATCCATACTTCATGCATGACAATTTAGAAAATGCAGTTGGTAAAAGACAAAGTCCTACATTGTTAGCAGTTTTGGGGGAGATACTGTAGAATTTCAAAGTATGAGTAATTACTATTTGTTGAGGAACTACCAAGCAGTAAGATAGGTGCTTTACACAGGTCCCTATCATCTTTACAGAAGTTCTTTGAAAGAAGGCATAATTACTTCAGTTTGATAGGAGAGGAAATTGTGGATAAAGCAATATAAATAACCAGGGGAGCAGAGCAAAGATTCAAAGCCAGGCTTTTGCTTTCCCATAGGTTTTCCTGCTCTCTGGGGTGGTGGGGGCAAAGGAGAAGAGAAAGAATGAAAATTGAAGAAAAGGAAATCACCCATTATGAACATTGTTGAATTTTAAAAATTGGATAATTTTAATTTGGGGAGCATGATGGGGAAAGTAGGTGCTGTAAATTAGAACAGTGTATCAAAGTGACTTTTCCTATAGAATTTAATTTTGCTAGAATTTTCTTATAGGTCATTATGACCCTGAACAAGAATTTCAGAATTCTTCTTTGTTACTTGTTTTATGGTATACTTTGTATACAGTAAAGTTTTGTTTTTAAAGATACAGGCTTATTGGGAAAAATTGTCTAAATAATATTAATGATTAGTTACATATATTCCCCAGAAAATTAGTTCCAGAAGAATAGGAAATATTAAAGATGTGTTTGAGGTAAATTCAGTCTTTGGAAGAATTAGCTGTACAGGACAGAGAGCTAAGCTCCAGAGCTGGAATCACTCATTGTTTCAATTAAATGGTTGAGAAAATTTGTCACTTCTTAAATGTCATCTGCTCATAGGTGATAGCATAAATATAGTTAGTTGTGTTCTTTGAATGTTAAATTATTTTAACTTTCCAGTTTTTAGTTTTTTAATTAAAAATTGAGAACTTAAAGCAAGAAAGTATGAACTGTATGTTGACACTGAACACAAAAGGATCAAGAGAGGTAAGTGTTTGGAAACTGGATGGGTTGTGCTTGGTTGGAAATAATGTCAAGGAGTAAAGAAACAAGAAGTCATTTAACAACATAGTTTATAATGAGATAATTTTCTTGTAGTGAAGAAAATTATACAGAATGCTTACATTTGTAAAATTTATAAAATGCTTTCTCTGCATTTCTGATGTGGCTGAACTTTAAACTTCTTCCAGCAGAACAGAAAGTTTTTAATTCTGCTGATATTCAGATACCATGTTAATGTTTTACTATGGGTGCAATAAAATTTATGATCATTATTAGCTATACAGTTAGGTTTGTTGATATTTAGGGGGATGATAGTTAATGACTGAAAGAAGTTCCCTGTGGATATTTTCCTTTCATAAGATTGGATTCTATCAAGAGGTGTGAAATAGTCTATCAAAAAGTGAGGAATAATCTATCAAGAAGTGAGAGCTACTCTATCAAGAAGTGAGAAATCTTCAGAAACTTGGGAATGTAGGAGATAACAGACAAGATCCATTAAGCTCATTTCAAAATAATTTGTCCAATGACTCTGGCCTTAGTAAACTAATGTTATTAGTAGGTAGAGAATCAATGCTAGTACAGGAGAGGTTTGTGCAAAGGCAGCTAAGGAGTCTCAAAGCCCTCTGCTGGGCCAAAGGAAAAAATGTTAAAGAAAACTGATAGGTCTTTAAAACAGTTATTCTGTGTCCTCTGCAAATGATTGTTGAGCAATAAACTGAATTTTTTTTATTGTGAAACTCTTATATAATGTACTTCTGTCTGTCTGTGTCTCTTGAGACAGAGTCTGTAGCACCAACTGGCCTGGAACTGACTGAAGAGCCTGCCTTTGCCTCCTGAGTGCTGGGATTAAAGGCACGCACCACCATCCCTGATTGGTTTGAAGTTTTTAGTTCTCTGTTGTATATAAAATCATTTATCTCTAGTTCATTGCTTGTGTGCTTTGTTTCAGTGTTCTGCCATAATTGTGTAGTTATATTTTTAAATGCAGTAAAATGAAGCTGATCTGTTTTCTTTTTCTGTGAGGTATCCTATTTTTATTTGAAAGGCTACCTAAAGTCCAAAATTATCCTTGCTTTAAAATTTTTTCTAAGATTTTTATTACATACTTTTTTTTTTTGTCTTTTTGAGACAGGGTCTCCCTGTAGTCCAGCTGACCTGAACTCACTATGTAGATCAGGCTGACCTTGAACTCACAATGATCCGCCTGCCTCTGCCTCCCAAGTGCTGGGATTAAAGGCATGCACCACCACGCCCAGCTAATTATACTTTCTGTAGGTCTACATTTAATTTTCACATATGTATTCAGTGACATCATACTATATGATTCAGATCTCAGATTCTTGTTCTTTTCTTACCCTCATGACCTTTGACAAATTGTTTTCAGTTTCTGTGCTTGCTTTCTCTGTAAAATGAAGGTGATCTCAGAACCAGTGCATCTCATAAATGAGTGCGGTGACTGAAGAGAATGCAGTATTTATTACATAGAGCCATGTTGCTTACTATTATAACATGATATGAGTGTGTCTTTAATTTTTCTCCCATGTAGCTAGTTGTCTTAGTAACATTTATTGAATAGTTCATTCTTTCCCCCAGTTAAATTGTCATCCTTACTTTATATTGTTTTCATATACATGCATCTCTATTTACAGGCTTCAAAGTCTGGTTTGTGGCTTTTTAAATCCTCTTGCTTCTGAACCATGGTTCCTTAATTAACATAGCCTTGTAAGTACTGACAGTAATAGAGGGAGGCCCATTCATTTGTTCTACAAAATTATTTTGGTGTTTCTTGGCCTTTTGTTTTGCTCTTCTATATAATTTTTTTATGAATTCATTAGAATTTACTAAACATCGATTGCTAAGTTTTAGCATGGAAGAGAGACATATTACTAATTGACTAATATTGGAATGGAGACTATGATCTCATTAATATTTTAATCAGTCGATTTGTTCTACAAAATTATTTTGGTGTTTCTTGGCCTTTTTTTTTGCTCTTCTATATAATTTTTTTATGAATTCATTAGAATTTACTAAACATCGATTACTAAGTTTTAGCATGGAAGAGAGACATATTACTAATTGACTAATATTGGAATGGAGACTATGATCTCATTAATATTTTAATCAGTCGACTTGGTTTTAGAAATTATGTAATCTAGAGATTGAAACTATCCATTGCAGTAGGAGTATACTGGGAATATGATTGAATTTTAAAAAGCAAAACAAAACTGAAAAAAATAGGTCTTTAGCAGGTCACAAACTGTGCTTTGAGGTGGAACCCAAGGCACTTCAGAAAACTCCCAGAGATATTTAAGACTTTCTTGCAAAACAGCAGCATTTGCTGGAAACTACATACTGAGTTCAGAATAGTTTTTAATGCTTGAGCCACCTTCATGTCATTGCTGAAGTATCTTTGTAATCCTAGCACTTGGAAGGCTGAAGCAGAATTAGGAGTGCAAGGCCGCCCTCTGAAGGTTTAAGGCCAGCCTGGGCTACGTGAGACTGTTAAAAAAAAACAAACAAACAAACAAACAAACAAAAAAAACGGGCTAGAAACGGTTCAGTGGTTAGCACTGGCTGCTCTTGTAGAGGACCTCGGTTTAGTTCCCAGGACCCACTTGGTGCCAAACTCCAGCTAGGAGATCTCTGGCCTCCACAGGCATTATATGTATGGGTGCACTTACTTACATGCAGGCAAAACACTCATATACATAAAATAAAAATAAATTTAAAATGAAAAAAAAAGAAAATTGAGCTTGAAGGGCATGGAGCTTAAATAGGATTATTGTTGTTGGATTTGTTTTTTGAGATAGGTTCTCACTATGTAGTCCTGGCTGGCCTGGGATTTACTATGTAGATCAAGCTGACTTCAACTCACAGAGATATGTCTGCCTCTGCCTCCCAAGTGCTTGGATTAAACGTTTATGCCACCATGCCCGGCAAGTATGGGTTTTTTAGTGAAATAAAATCAAAAGTAAGCAGTATTTAAACTGTAAAGCATTTAAGTTGCTATAGTCATCTTTTGGTTTTGCTTGGGATTCTCATGTAGCTCAGAGCTTGCCTCAGCAGAGGATGGTCTTGAGCTCCTGATTCTCCTCCCTGCATCTCCCATGTGCTGAGATTATGCTTAGCTTCTTTTGGTACTTTTTTAAATGGCAAAAGTTTTGTGTTAATAGTTTTTAAAATTGTTTTCCTGTTACATATGTAATAGGATATTTTAAATAGTTAACATATATTTTAACTTTCTAATACATTGGTCTTTTTCAAGTTCCTATGTTAAATTCAGGTTGTATAATAAAGATGTAATACATAGGGAGATAAAAGGAACAAGAAAGTTTAGCTATCATTTTTGTACCTTCATTTTGCTTATATTCTGCTTTACTTTTACTATAGCTCCAGTAAGCTAATGCAGTAGACATTTTAGTAGTAATAAGTAAAATTTATAATTATTTTTCAAAAATCACTAAGCTCAATTCCAAAGATTTTAAGACTTGACATTTCAGTCATCAATTCAGCAAGGAGACCAGGAACTCTTTTCTAACACCCCCTTGTGGTGTTTGGGGGAAGAGTGAATGACTTAGAATTTGCCTAGGTTTCTAAGTGCTTGGAAACCTTTCATTAAACAATTGAAAGGTGACCCCCCCATGTGTCTCATATTTATTTAGAACCAGTCACTCCTTTTATAATATAGGATTAGTGTTATACTTAAATTCATAATGTAAGTAAAATATAAATAACACGGTATGTACCCACATTTGTATAAACAGTCTTAATGTCATCATTTGAACTAGACTTCCCTGAAGAAGCCTGATTACATCTTGAGTTGTTTACACATGAACTGGACAGTAGATCTTTTGAATAAATGGTGAAGCTTTAAGTTGGAAAGTTTTGCCTGGCTAAGATCCTGAAGTTTATAGTAAATGTTTTTCTTCTAATTTTTCTTCATATGTTCAAAGTGCCAGCCAAAGACTTAGAAATATTAAACTCAGCCTTCCTGTGCTCTTTACATCAAAAGTGAGTTCTTGATGAAGATTGAGTATAGAAAATAAAGTCATAAAAGTAACAAAACAAAATAAAGCTTAAAATAGTTTTGATAGGGGCTAGAGACGTGGCTCAGAGGTTAAGAGCACTGATTGCTCTTGCAGAGGACCCAGGGTTCAATTCTCAGCACCCAAATGGTGACTAACAACCATCTGTAACTTCAGTTCTAGGGAATCTAATGCCTTTTTCTGACCTCCTTGGGCATTGCACAACATGGGTGCACTCACACACATGCAGGCCATACACTCATACACATAAAAAATAGTTTTAATAATCTTTGGATAAAGAAAACTTCTTTTAAAATAACATTTAATCTTATGTAGTTTAAAACATTACTTTTTTGATGAATATGTTGTATGTGCATTGTACATGCAGGTGTACTTTTGTATATACATGTGGAGACCAGAGGTCAACACCAGATTTCTACCTTTTTTTCTGAAGCTTGTTGATTTGGTTAGACTGGCTAGCCAGCAAGTTCCTGAGAACTGCCTGGTGTGCTTTGTACTGTTTGGCTTTTTTTGTGGATGCTGAGGATCTGAACTTGGGTCCTCCTGCTTGAGCAGCAAGTATTTTACCCACTGAGTCATATTTCTTTATTTAAAATTTTTTTGGTTTATTTATTTTTATTTAATGTGCATGAGTGTTTTGCCTCCATGTGTTTAAGTGTACCCAGGTGTGAAATGCCCATGGAGGCCAGAAGACAGTATCGGATCCCTGGAACTGGAGTTGCAGGTGGTTGTTAGCCTCCATGTTGATGCTGGGAACTGAACCCAGGTCCTCTGCAAGAGCAGCCAGTGCTCTTAACCACTGAACCATCTCTCCAGCCTCCATATTTCCTTCTTATTAACAGAAATTATAAGTCAGATGCGAAAAGAGATATTTAGTAGCTATGACCAAAGATTACTTTTCTTTTCAAAGATTACTTTTGAGTCAACAATATGAATAATCTATAAGAAAATGTACAAAATGTATGTATATTGATTTTATGAAAGAAATATGAAGTAGCTAATAACTATAAAAAGATATTTTATTAACAGTGAACTTTTTCAGTTTTCTGCTTCCTTTATGTTCTGTAGAAAACTTAACTTTGAATGCAGTAATTTAAAATATTTACAAATACCATTGTTGGGCTTTTGGGTAAAATTTTATTATCAGCTATTCGTAGGAAGTTATTTTTATTTATGAACAAGACATTCATAGTGTAGCATACTCAGAACCATCTAAGAATATTTTTTTAACATGTTACATAGTCTTCAAGAAATAACAGAAGGTTTTACTTAGCTTTGTTCTTTTTCTTTATTTTGTAGGAGCCAGTGTCCGAACATTCACTCCATTTTATTTTCTGGTGGAGCCAGTGGATACGCTATCAACTAGAGGCTCTTCTGTTATATTAAACTGTTCAGCATATTCTGAGTTGTCTCCAAAAATTGAATGGAAAAAAGATGGAACCTTTTTAAACTTAGTATCAGACGATCGCCGCCAGCTTCTCCCAGATGGATCTTTATTTATCAGCAATGTGGTGCATTCCAAACACAATAAACCTGATGAAGGTTACTATCAGTGTGTAGCCACTGTTGATAGCCTTGGAACTATTGTCAGCAGAACAGCCAAGCTCACAATAGCAGGTAAGGTTTGTTAAGCGATTTGCTTGAAGTTTCAGTTTTTATAAGGGTTAAGTTTAAATAAAGGCAGTATCCTGTAGTTTTCCTTTAATTGGTAATAAGTCACATATATTCATGTACACATATACTCAGGTGTATGGGACTACACTAGAGTTTGCTTGGGGCTATACAGAATAAACAATACTCTTCTACTTGTCTGAGGGCTTAAAGTCAGAACTGCTCATCAGTTTTTCCTTTCTTTTGAATTGGAAATGGAAGAGGGAGTTATATTGGAAAATGAGTCAGTTTGATAGCTTTTAATCAAAGCCAGCAAAACCAGCAAAGCCAGATCCTGGTTTATTATGCCTTAACCAAGGAATGAACACTATTTAGAAATCTATAGTGTGACTATAGACAGAAAGCACAAAGTTGTAAAGAGAGGAATATTAACTCTTTTCCAGAGGACCTTTATTTAAAGATGGCAAATGTAAGAGAAATTAAGGATCTAGAGGAGTAAGGTGTGTTTCCTAAATAATGTATGCCTGCTTTATAGTAGACAGTAGCATTCTCTAGACAGTGTGTCTTTACTTGAGTACCAAGATGGTGTTGTTTTTGTGACAGGCCATGTTGTAAAAATGGTATTTTCTCTAAGGCCTGTGTTTACACTTACCCTGGTAAATGCTAGAATCTGAGAATGGAATCTGACAGTGATAATCATCTCCTACCTCTTTCCCACTATGGAGTTTCTCATTTCATGCTTATTCCAGAATGTATTTCTTCATTCTCTCAGAGGATGAGGGCCTTTTTTGTCTTTGGAGTGAAGTACTCAGAATTGAATTTGGGTATGACCTAATGCCACTGTAATCATTCCATAATCACAGATTGAGGATGAATAAATAAAAGTGCGGGGGCATCCACTGACTCTGTAGGGTGTTGTAGGGTATTTTTTCTCTTCTTTTCTTCCTTCCTCTCTCCCTCCTTTCCACCCACCTACTTGACTTCTCTCTGTTCCTCCACTATGCTTTCTACAGTATGTGTGATGACAGAGTTGGTATAATGACTTCTTCTACAGTGTCATCTAGGCCAGGCTTCTGCTTATCCATTTATGTTCTAAATATCTCTTATCTGACCTCTGATTCATAACTTCCTTTCTGTTGTTCACTGTGCTTCATCACTAAGTGTAGTGAAGTCTGCCTTTAATTTGATGCACTTTCTCCCTGAGATGACCCTGGCTTTCCTTACCATAACCTGTAGCTTCTTGTCTGCCACCTCATTGTGCTGTCCATCAAGTCTAATCCCCACAGGGATCAGAGCAATATTCTTCGCCATTCAGTGGTTCACTGGTTCTCCAGTAACACTGTCAAATTAATAGCTTTAACTCCTTCAGAAGAGACCCCTTTATTCTTATCAGCTTGCACCCACTTCTCTAGGCTCATTCTTTTCATTTCACTACTACCCCCACCCTCACCATTCTTTCCATTGACGATTTTGAGTATTGTGTTCCCTTTCACTTATTCTCCATTTTCTGACCTTTTTCTGGTCAGTTACACTGCCAGTTAAAGGGCGATCTTTTGTTTATATATGTGTAATTTAAAAAGATACCAGTTTGACATTTCCTTAAATTGTTAGCCAGAGCTATCATATGACCCAACAGTTCTTCTCAGAGAGTCGAGAACATATATCCACACAACAGTTTGCATGTGACTACTATTCAATAGCAGCATTATTCATAAAAGCCAAAAGGTGGAAATAACCTAAATGTCCATCAGATAAGGAGTAGATAATCAAAATATGGAATGTTTATATAGTGGAATATTGCTCAGCAATAAAATGGAATGAAGTCATAGTATAATATTACACGGATGAACTATAAAAATACTCTGCTAAGTTAAAGAAGCCAGTCATAAATGACCATCCACTGTATAAGATCATCTATGCAAAGTGCCCAGAATAGACAAAAGTCTAGAAACAGTAGGTAGATCAATTGGTTTTCTAAGGCTAAATATCTGGCAGTGAGTGGGAAATAAGGAGTACAGGGGATGCAATGAGTAGCTTCTTTTAGGAATGATAAAAGGGTTGTGGAATAAGGTTATAGAGATGGTTCCATACTCTTGGTATATGATCTCTTCATATTTTATTATGTACGTCAGTTGGAAATGTCCTAGCATATAAATTATTTCTCAATAAACTGTTTTTAAAAGATACCATTGTATTTACCATTCTGAAAAACTCATAGATCCTTTTGGTTGTAAACAGTAAGAACTGATTTTAGCCAAGTCTAGAAAGCAGGGAAGTTTCTGAAGGAGCATTATTAGGTATGTTGTAGAATTAAACATGAGGCTGCTTTTCTCTGGGCTATCTCATTTCTCCATAACAGAAATTTCTGTGGTCTTGCCTGGAGAGCAATCTGGCTGTCTGTGTTTGTGCTTGAAGATTAGGGAACGGGGTGGTCTAAATACAGATACTGTCGATCTCTTCTTGCCAACTCCATGTCTTACTCCCACTCTTTTTCTCCAGTTCTCCAGAGGCAGCAGGAACACAGGAAGAAATTCTCTGCCTTGATATGTTACTTACTAGTTCCTCCATCTGCTTTCCCTCTTAAGAAACTGAAATTTCTTGCCTGCCAATTCCCCATTTATTGTTATGGGCTTTTTAAAAATTACTCATTTTCATGAACCCTCAGGAGGGAGTATTTTTTATTTATTTTTTTTAAAAAATAGCCATTTCTTCATTTGATTTGTTAAGACCCCCCCCCAACTTCATTAGATTGTTTATTTATCTTTGTTAGTCTCTTTTCCCTGATTTTCTAGTTTCTTCCAAGTATATGTTGGAGAATTTCATCTATTTCTTTCCTTTATAAACCATCTTGAGGAGCTGGAGAGACGGCTCAGCAGTAAGAGCACTGACTGCTCTTGCAGAGGACCCAGGTTCGATTCCTAGCACCCACATGGCGGCTACGAACCGTCCTTAACTCCAGTTCCAGGGGAATCCGAAGCCCTCTTCTGACCTCCACAGCATTGCACGGCATGGGTGCACTCACATACATGCAGGCAATACACTCATACACATAAAATAAAAATAATAAATAAATAAAATTAACAAAAAGAACTTCAGGGAGAAAGAGAGGTAGGAAATCAAGAGTCTAGACACACAAGTAGCTACCCCTGCTTGAAGTGGAAAATAGAGTTAGTATTCACCATTTACTTCCTAGTCTTTAGGAAACACTTTGATGTGTTCTGATCACATTAATTACTTTTAAGATATTGTTAATAATGGTAGTTATATACCAGGCAATGTACCATATGAATTGCTTAGGTTAAATATGTTTAACAACTGTATGAGACCTATTAGTTTTCCTTTAGCTGTTGGAGGAACTGAGGCTCAGAGGTCAGATAGTTCTCCGACCTCATGTAGCCATGAAAGAAGGAGTTAAGATGCTGCTCCAGAGGCCAGTTAGTGCTCTGTGCCTGTGCTGTGGCAGCTGTCGCATATTTAGGACCACAGCTTTTGGCTAACATTTTATTTTGAAGCAATTTCAAGTGTAGACAGTAGTTGCGAGGCTAGAACCAAGAAATCTCATGGATCTTGAGATGTCTTCATATATCTTCCAGATCTCCCAGTTAACATTTTACCACATCTACTTTTGTACATTTTTTTTCCTGAAACATTAAAATAAGTGACAGACGTGTTAACTGTTACATCTACTTAAATGTATAAATGTATATTTCCTGAAAACAAGGATATTTTCCTACATAATCATATGCATTTATCAAAACGAATAAATTAATACAATACTGCCATTT
>NW_008341028.1:13545733-13563129 GCF_000622305.1 Nannospalax galili
TGCATTGTACGACATAAAGTAGGGAGCATAATTCACTTTGTATTTTCCCCTGTCCACTCCTAGAATCAGCCACTGCTCCATGAAGCACTAGTTTCTTGTAGTAGAAAATGATCTTTAGAAATCAAGATAAAGTCTCCATTTCTGTTACTGATGTGACATTGATTCAGGGCTAGGATTCAGGGCGGGCATATATAGGCTTATTTATGTGGGAATATTAATGTATGTTCACTGGTTATATACAAAATGTATCTTTGTATCTATATATTTCTATTATCTACAGTTATATAATACCATAAGCTTATGCTGATACTTTCATCTTGAACCAGTGACATAGCATTAATTTTGCTCTTACCATTTTACACATCTTTACTTTGTTTTTCCAACTATGAGGGATTTGAGTCTGGGTATACTTAATGCATGTCCATATTTGCTCTGTATCTATGTTTGTAGCCAATTTCCTGACCCATGGACCTTCTTGACCCTCTTCTACCATACATTGTGGCCACGTAAGCTGACTTTGGTCTTAGCCTACATGACTATATTTTTAAGTAATATTTAATAACTTTTTATTATTTTCCTTTATTTTGTAGGTCTTCCAAGATTTACCAGCCAACCAGAATCTTCCTCAGTTTATGCTGGAAACAGTGCAATTCTGAATTGTGAAGTTAATGCAGATTTAGTTCCATTTGTAAGATGGGAACAGAACAGACAGCCCCTTCTTCTGGATGACAGAGTTGTCAAACTTCCAAGTGGAACACTGGTTATCAACAACGTAACTGAAGAAGATGGAGGTCTCTATCGCTGCATAGTTGAAAGTGGTGGGCCACCAAAATACAGTGAGGAGGCTGTACTGAAAGTTCTTCCAGGTATTAACTCATTATCAGAGCTGGTGGTTTTGCAGCATTGATTGTTCTGTTGCTATTTCTTTTAGTAGACACTGTTAATATGTAGGAGACATTGCTGTCAGCATGTTTCAGTTTCTTAAAGAGATAAAATATGCCACAAAAGTCCACTGTTTAGTTAATAGATTATTTAAACTTTTCTCAGGAAAGCTGAATGTGCTGGCACATACTTATAATCTCAGTGCTTGGGAGGCTGAAGCAGGATGACCTTGAGCTGACGATCATCCTTCCTTCACCTACCAAGTGCTGGGATTATAGGAGTGTGCCACCAAGTCTAACTAGCTCTGTATCTTTTGAGGCCTCTATTCTCAACATTTCCACTGTAGGATACTTTTATAGCTTGATCATCTAACTTGTAAGAATCAGAAACTTGCTCAAGGTAGTTCATATGAGTAATAACTGTTGTCATGGTAACTGCAGACACTGAAAGCAGTAGTTCTTGGACATCCTTGATGCTCCTGTTTTAGTGTAAATTCAGCTCCTCTTTCTGTCTTCTGTGTGGGACTTCCCGCTCTTGCTGATAATCAGCTCTGTGAAGCTTTCCCAGCTATGCGACTTCTCCTTTCTCAGGCCTTCTCAGTTGTCGATTATTGCAGTCTCTCAAGCCAGGGACTTGCTGCTTCATGACTTGCTAGTGCCTCATTCTTCTCATATTACTCATTTCAAATAAAGGCGAATATAACCTAGTCATCCCTACCTTGTTTGGGCAGAGGTATTTTTGTTTTTAAAAAATATATGGGTAATTCATAGGCTTATTTATAACCTGTGGCCTGGCTTGTCAGGTGAGACCAGTGTTATGAGCTGCCACTTTTGAGGGTGTTGCTGATGGATTTTTGAACTGATTTTTTAAAATTTTATTTATTATTTTTATGTGTATAAGTGTATTGCCTGCATGTATGTGAGTACACCCGTGTCATAAAATGCCACGGAGGTCAGAAGAGGGCATCAAATTCCCCTGGAACTGGAATTAAGGATGGTTCGTAGTCGCCATGTGGGTGCTGGGAATCGAACCCGGGTTCTCTGCAAGAGCAGTCAGTGTTCTTACCTGCTGAGCCATCTCTCTAGCTCCTGAACTGATTTTTAAAATGTAGCTTCTTTGTTGTTACCATCCCTACCTATTTAAGTTCTGTCCTAGTGTATTCTCAGGAACCAGTTATTTTTCAAAGTAGATAACCTTTGCTTAAGCTCCCTAATGACTACTTCATGTCATTCCCAAGAGAAAGTTCTCGGCCCTTATATAATCGTAATGCTTCTCCCCTCCCTGGCTTTCCTTCTCATCTCCTAGTCTCACCTTCTCTCTCAGTTGTGACTTCTTAAAGTTTTACAACATATCAAACACTCTCTTACTTTAGAGCCTTTCTGCTTAGCATTTTCCCTGCCCAGATTCATGTGCATTGTTCACTCTCTTTATTTTGTGTTCAAGTAATACTTTATTAGTGACTTGGCCCTTGATAACCTGTTTAAAACAATGATTTTCTATTTCCACCCCCAATGCTTTTTCCTTCCTCCTCCATAAAACATTTCACCATATCAATTACATACAGTATCTAATTTATTCTCTCTCTTCATTAGTTTATAAGCTCTGTGAGAGCAGTGATTTTTTTTTTGCACATAGAAACCAATAAATACTTATTATGAATTAGCTGAATAAGTTCTATCAATTTTATGAAGGCTAGCTAAGTAATGAAGGTGGGATCAAAGGAGCCATTGCTACATGATAATGTTCTCTACCTTCCTTGCTGATTGCTTGACATTCCTTTCTACATGGAGCAGCATTCAAGCAGATGCTCACAATCTAGTCCAAGGAAACAGGGATTACAATATCAAAGAATGAAACCACAGCTCAGTATTTGACCAAGAGCAAAATATTGGGTATTCTGCTTGTTTGAGAGAACTCTACTTGCCAGTCTTTCTGAGCACAGCTACTGCTGCTGTCCTACAGAGGTTTTGAGAAGACATTGGAGTTATATTGGTTAAGGGATGGAAGAGGTTTGATGTCAGTCATAGAAGCCTGTTTTATTGTTGGTCTCACAAGTAGGTGCGGGTAAATATCAACTCTCCTGTTGATTGATTTTTTTCTTTAAAGGTGGAGCTTGTTAACTTTTTGGGTTGACTTTCAGAAGTATATTCACTGAAACGAATTGTCACTAGTATATTAGGTAGTGTTACTTGTTACCATGGGTACAAAACTATTATAAATTGGGTAGACGAGTTTAAAGGTGGCTCTGGTAGTTGCTACCATAACTAGAGAGAACATCTCGTCCTGACAGTGGGGATATCTCTGCCTTCAACATTAATATAACCCTATTAAGTAGAATAACCCTATCTCTTTATCAATAAAAATGTGGTCTTGTCTTATGTCCACAAGAGGACAGCTCTGTAAAGTGAATACTTTAATTCAAATATAGAATCACAGATTCACAAGTATAGAGGTAACTAGACAGTTGTTACATTATAAAATCAAAGAATTGACAGATTAATTTAAAGAAATTGAAAGCCAGATTTCAGAAGTAACAGACACAAAGGAAAAGCAACTCCTTACATCCTTGTGAGTAGGGAGGATGCTCAGGTACTGAGTTTATCAAGTCTCTCCTGTTTGTACCACTCTTTATATTGTCTTGTAAAGAGGATTCATGTCAGGTCTCATGTGAACAGAAAATGCCCCGAAGGCAGGAACTATAACTTAAACATCTTTAAGACCTGCTAAGTAGCCTAGTACAATGCTTTGCATATAGAAATTATGGAAAATTATTGGGAAATGTTTGCTGATTCAAATGGTCTTTTCTTGTATTAGTTTTGCTTATTTTGCCACATAAACTGAACAGGAATTAGCTATTCCTTGTGATTAAAGTTGTGAAATGTTTTGTCCTTCATTCAATTATTTTTTCATTTAAATTCTTTTTAGAGAGTCTGGAGATATGACAAGTAGTTAAGAATACTTGCTGCTCTTGCAAAGGACCTGTGTTTGTTTCCCAGAACCCGCATTGTGGCTAACAGCCATCTGTGACTCCAGTTCCAGAGGATCTCCATGGACACCAGGCACACATGTGGTACACTTATATACATGCAGGCAAAACACATAAAAATAAATCTTATAAATTCTCTTTAGATCCCGAGGAAACACCAGACCTGATCTTTTTGATACGACCTTCTTCTGTAATCAGAGTCATTGGTCAAAGTGCAGTGTTGCCAGGTGTTGCCTCTGGACTTCCTACTCCAGCTATTAGATGGATGAAAAATGAGGAGTTGCTTGACACAGAAAGGTAAATATTGTCTGCCAAAAAGCCCTTTTTAGCCTTAGCTTGAGTCTTGGTCTAATCTTATTTGGAACTGTTGATTAATGAAAAATGACTACTCTGTTTAAATATTTTACAGTTTTCATATGTCATCCTTGAAATATGTTTATATGCTATGTGTAACTAGGATGTCTAAAAAAACATGCTTTCAAGACACTAAGGGATAATTATTCCATTTATTTTATTTTATTTTTTTTTGTGAAGCTTCAGTACACTTAATTTATGGGCTTTGGGGCCTCTTTCCCTAAATTGTTGCATGAGTTGCCAGACCTGACTATGTTGAGTCTTCTCTTTCACTCCTTTTATTTTTTATTAACTTCTTTGAGAGTTTCATACAATATATTTTTGTTTGTGTTCCCCCCTCTTGTAGCTCCTCCCAGATTCAGCTCCACCTCCTAACCCACCCAACTTTGTGTTCTTTTCTTTTTCCTCTACAGAATTCAATTTGTGTTGAGTAGAGAACTAGCCCTGGAATGTGGTTCACCTACCAGGGGCCACAACCTTTAGGAAAATCGAATCTTCCTCTCCCAGTAGCTGTGCCTTTAGCTCCTTAGCCAGGGGTGGGACTTCAAGCCTGCCTCTTGACTCCATCCTGGGATTTTGACTGGCTTGAGACTGAGCAGGTCTCATGCATGCTGTCAAAACTGCTGGGTCATAATGTGCAGGTTCCTTGTAGTTATCCACTGCCTCTGGCTCCCACTTCTCTGTCAGTCTTATATGCACTTTCATAGTTTCTCCCTTCGCTCAAACAGTGTAAGTAACTCTGTTCTTCCCTAGTGCTGGAATTATAGGCATGAGCTACCCACCTGACTTTGTTTTGCTTTAATTTTTAAAATGTATTTATTTATTTTTATTTTTTATTTTTTGGTCTTTTTGAGACAGGGTTTCCCTGTAGCCTCAGCTGACCTGGAACTCACTTGTAGACCAGGCTGGCTGCGAACTCACAGAGATCCACCTGCCTCTGCCTCCCAAGTGCTGGGATTAAAGGCGTGTGCCACCACATCTGGCTTAAAAATATTTTATTTATTATTTTTATTTTATGTGTATGAGTGTTTTGCCTGCATATATGTGATGCACCCATGTCATGCAGTGCCATGGAGGTCAGAAGAGGGCTTCGGATTCCCCTGGAACTGGAGTCAAGGATGGTTTGTAGCCACCAAGTGGGTGCTGGGACTCGAACCCGGGTCCTCTGCAAGAGCAGTCAGTGTTCTTAACCACCGAGCCATCTCTCCAGTCTAAGTGTATGTATATTTTTAAATGGAAGTGTGCATTCAAGTTGTCATTAGTGGTTACTTCTAAGGAAGGAGAGTGGAGACAAAGAAAGATTAGATTTTCTTTTCCTTCTTTTCATTTCTTTTTGTTTTTTGTTTGTTTGTTTGTTTGTTTTTTGGTCTTTTTGAGACAGGGTCTCCCTGTAGCCCTTTCTGGTGTTTCTGGCACCCAATAGATGGCAAATGTACTTTGAAGTTATGATAACCAAATATGTCTAGATATTGCCAAGTATCCCTTGAGGAATAAAATCATCCCCAGTTGAAAACCACTCTTTTAGAAGAGTGCTGTCCAGTATAAATGTAATACATGCCTCAGATATAAATTGAAGTTTTCTGATAGCCATGCTAGAAAATAAGTACGCATGCACTACTATTACAGTAATATTTTATGTGAGATACCACTTAGAGTGAAATGTACTTCTAGCAATAGAATTATTTATATTTAGTGGAAAGTATTTTACATTGCTGTTGCTTGTACATTAAAACTAAATGAGTAATTGAGTTCCTTGGTCATAGTGGCCACATTTCAGGTACTGCCACCCCATGTGGTTAGTGACCATTTGATTTGAGCAGAGCGGGTCTTATGTTTACCACATGGGTAAATTGAAAATGAGTAGTCTCCCTTTGTCTTCCTTTGCTCCATAACTAAGACATGCGAACTGGTATTTGTCTAATCAGGTGGTGATAAGCCTTCATGATCAGTGGAGATGAAGGAGTGCAGTGTGATTGGTCCACTAGCCACGTCCACTAGCCAAACTGATAACTCTCCTGTCAGTTGATTTCCTTTTTGTTATCCATCCATTCACCAACTTCTGTCCATGCTTTGCTTCCTGTCCATCCTTTGCTCCTTCCTATTTCCCTTCCCAGCTAAAGATCATATGAAGAATTTTTAAGACTTCAAAGGAAAAAAATAAACTTTTCCTAAGTGAAATTAGAGACTTGAAATTGAGGATAAAAATTACATGCTTTGAAAGCAGAAATTTTAGTTGCCAAAAGTGAGAATAAAATCTTTATCAGCAAGTAGTAAGAAAGATTATTTTTTAAACTTCTTATTTTAAAATGTTCACATTTTATCATAGAGCATTGTGAAGATACGAACAAAATATTGATTTTTTTTTTTAAATTATGTGTGTTTGGCAGGGGTATGTACATTTGAGTCCAGGTGTCCGTAGAGCCCCAAAGAGGGTGCCTGCTCTCCTGGAGCTGGAGTTACAGGCAGTTTTGAGCCACCCTCTGTGAGTGCAGGGAATGGAACCTGGGTCCTCTGCAAGAGTGTTATGTTCTATTCACTGCTGAGTCTTCATACGTAAACCCAAATGATTTTTATTTAAGAAATAAAAGTGAGGATTTCTGTAATTTATTTGTCAGTTGTTCAACAATTCAACAAATAGTGAGTGCTGACTCTGCCAGGTACTGTTCCAGGTGTTAAGAACCAAGTAGTAAAGAAAAGGTCTGCTTTTATAGTGGAAGAACGAGTGGTAATATACATATAAAGTGTCAGGTTGTAATAAGTGCTCTGACGAAAGTGAAGACATAGTATTCCAGGGATGATGAAAGAGAGGTAGAGTGGGGTTTGTGTTGTAGATGAGATGTTAGAGAATTGTTCTCATAGTAGAGTAATTCTCAGGGTGGAGTCTGAGTGGGCCAGGGTATACAAATCATTGTAGAATAGGTAAATATCTTCCAGAAACTTCCAGTTTCATTTGAAGATATTTTTGAGAGCAAGTGTTTTTTTAATCAAGTGTAGATAGAGCATGGTTAATAATGTTCGTATAAACTTTAAAGCTAAATCAGGAGATTTTGAAGCCCAAGTAGATTTTTTTTCTATGTTTGATTCTCTAGGCTCCCAAATAACTCAGATTATGTGATAGAAAAGTCTGAGAAATGGGCTGAAGAGATGGCTTAGTGGTTAAGAGCACTGACTGCTCTTGCGATGAGCCTGGGTTCCATCCCCAGCACCAACGTGGTGGCTAACAGCCATCCTTAACTCCATTTCCAGGAGGATCTGATGCCATCTGACCTCCTTGGGCATTGTACAACATGGTGCACTTACCTAAATGCAGGCAGTACACTCATACAAATAATAATAATAATAATAATAATAAAAAGTCTGAGAAGTGCCATATATGTCACTGTCTCAGAAGGGTTCAGAAAAATTACCAATGTCAGCATTGTTCATACAGGTCTTTCCAGACCACACTGTCTGGCAGGGAGGAGTGTTCAACAATATATTTTGATTGAATTATTGAAAGTAATGTAAGAAAGTATAAGTAGTTGATAGACACAGAAGTACTTTAGGTTGAATGTAGATATTATTCACAGTATCTTTGTCTTTTCCAAAGCCTTAGAAGGAGTATGGGTGGATCTTACCTAAACAAATTATTTAGACTCTAGATTTGAGATTTGGAAATTAAAGAGAGAAAATTGCCTAGAATTCTAGATTGTGCTGGGCTTGTTCTAGAAAAACAAAGCATCTTCCTTAAGACCTCTTTGAAAACAAACATAAAAATATTATAAGTTGATTTTTATAAAGGTCTAAGAATTGATGCATTTATTTACTTTTGATTGTATATGTTCAGTTAAAAAAGTAAATAGCATGAATGAGGTGGAAATTGTGCTGTTTTGAAGGCAGAGAATCCAAAAAGTATGAGTGTTAATCCTTGAAAATAAGTGACAGCAAATGTAATTTAATGATCAAATAATACCTATTCTTTTAGGCAAATGATAGATTTGTCCAGCTACAAAGGAACAGGTCATAATTATAAAAATGCTTGGTGTCACTACAGGTGAAAGTGGTATAAAATTAGGTTACTAAAAACAAACAAAAAAAGCAAATGGCAAGCTCATTTTTCCAGGACCTTAAAGTACAGTAGTCCCCTCTTCTCCACAGTTTCTCTTTTCAAGTTTTACTTACTTGTGGTTAACTTCAGTCTGACAATAGTAATGAAAAAAATCTGGAAACAAATGGTTCATAAGTTTTAAATTGAATGCCTTTGTAAGATGGTGTCATTAAATCTTATGCCACCTAATTCCATCCCTCCTGAAATGTGAATCATCCCTTTATCCAGTGTATCCAAGCTATAGATAAAATGCATGCTTACTAATTGTCTAAATAACAACTTTTGATATCTTAATGCTTCTGTTCAAGTGACTGGGCTCCATATTCATCTTTTTACATCTTGCCACACTGATTTTCTTCAGATGCCAACACCACTAATCCTTTCTGTCACGGTTCCTTAATATGTATGTATACATACATGTACTTTCTTAAATATTTCCCATTATTATTAGCTAGCTCTCCTACCCATTCTTCACACCTCAGCTAAAGGATTACTAGTCTTTTAATTTTTGACAGGTTCTTTGCTTTACCATTTTGTAGAATTGTCTTTTATGTCTGTCCAGCCTAGACAACATGAAACCCTGTCTGGAAAACAGCAACAAAACAAATAAACAAAAAGTAAAAATAAACAAGGGGCCAGCAGAATGGCTCAGCAGATAAAGGCACGTGTCATGCAGGACTGGCAACCTGAATTCAATCTCCAAAATTCACATAAAGGTGGAAAGAGAGAACTGACTCCACAATCTCCAAGCATGTACCTCTCCCTCTCCATCTTCCTCTCCCTCCCCCCCACCCCCTTCTTCTCTCTCTCTCTCTCTCTCTCTCTCTCTCTCTCTCTCTCTCTCCACACACACACACACAAAACAAAAATTAAATTTCAAACAAAAAAGAATTATTAAATGAATGATTAAATCCCTCCTTATGTTTATTGCCCGGCTTTAAAAAATAGTTAATAATTTTTGCCTTTTATTTCCTCCTTATTGCTGCAGTTGATCTTTTGTTCTTTAATTCCAAATGACTAGAGTAGCTTTATAATCAAACTTTAGCTTCTAGTATTTTCCTATTCCTTGTGTTTTTCACAGTCTTATCATGCCATTTATTTATTTAAAATGCTTCTCCCTTTGGTTAAAAAAAAAAGAGAGAGATCTCAGGGTTGGAGAAATGGCTCAGAGGTTAAGAGTACTGGTGGCTCTTACAGTGAACCCAGGTTCTATTCCCAGTACCCACATGGCAGCTAACTATCTGTAACTAGTTTCAGGGGAATCTGACACCTTCTTCGACCTCCACAGACATTGTACAACATGGGCACACTTATACACATGCAGGCAATACACTTACACACACAGAAAAGTAAAAAATAATAAGATATTTAAAAAATAAATATAGTAAAATTCTTACCTTATTAAAAAAAAAAAAAAAACATAATCTGAATGGTAAATTTCCCAACACTTGAGTATGTCTCTGTACCTCACCTCACCACACCATGACACTTGGCACCCAGGGTAGAACTAAGGCAAAGGATGAGGATGGAATGAAAAAGAGAAGAGGCAGGGGCTGGAGAGATGGCTCAGCAGTTAAGAGCACAGACTGCAACATAATTAAAGCTGTATACAGCAAACCCACAGTCAACATCATTCTAAATGGAGAAAAACTGGAAGCATTCCCATTAAAATCAGGAACCAGACAAGGCTGTTCACTATTGCCACTCCTTTTTAATATAGCACTTGAAACTCTTGAAGGAGCAGTAAGACAAGGGAAGGAAATTAAAGGAGTACTAATTGGAAAAGAAGATGTCAAATTATCCCTTTTTGCAGACGATACGGTATCTAAGAGACACCAAAAATTCCAACAGAAAACTTCTAAAAATGATTAACACTTTCAGTAAAGTGGCAGGTTACAAAATTAATCTACAAAAGTCAGTAGCCTTTCTATATAACAATAACAAGCATTTAGAGAAAGAGTACATGGAAACACTCCCTTTCACAGTAGCCTCAAAAAAAGATTAAGTACCTCGGAATAAACCTGACCAAAGACATTAAAGAACGCTACAATGAAAATTTTAAATCTTTAAAGAAAGAGATGAGGAAGACACCAGAAGATGGAAAGACCTCCCATGCTCATGGATTGGAAGAATTAATATTATGAAAATGACTATCCTACCAAAAGCCATTTATAAATTCAGTGCAATGCCAATCAAAATCCTCATGACATTCTTCACAGAATTGGAAAAAAAAATCCTAAGATTCATATAGAAGCACAAAATACCTTGGATAGCCAAATCAACCCTGAGAACTAAGAGCAATGCTGGGGGGGATTACTATACCGGATATTAATCTGTATTACAGAGCTATAATCATAAAAACCACATGATACACAAAAATAGACCCATAGATCAATGCAACAAAATTGAACACCCAAATATGACTATATGCAGTTTCAGCCATCTGATATTTGACAAAAGGGCCAAGAACATTCACTGGTGGAAAGACAACATCTTCAGCAAATGGTGCTGGCAAAACTGGATCTCTACCTGTAGAAGTATAAAACTAGACCCCTATCTTTCACCTTGCACAAAAGTCAACTCCAAATGGATTAAAGATCTCAATGTGAAACCTATAACTCTGAAACTGTTAGAAGAAAACATTGGCAATAACTTACAAGATAAAAATGTAGGAAAGGATTTTCTATACTGGACATCAGTTGCTCAGGAAATAAGGTCAAGAATCAACAAATGAGACCTCATTAAACTAAAAAGCTTCTGTACATCAAAAGAAGCAACCAAGGAAGTGAAGAGAAAACCCACAAAGTGGGAGAAAATCTTCACCAGCAACACATCTGACAGAAGTTTATCATTCAGAATATGTAATAAGCTCAAAAACAAAAGAATCAAGAAAGGAAGGAACCCAATTAAAAGATGAGCTAAGGATCTAAACAAAGAGCTCTCAAAAGAAGAAATAAAGATGGCTAAAAAGCATTTTAAAAGGTGTTCAACATTGTTAGTAACAGAGAAATGCAAATTAAAACCACTTTAAGATTTCATCTTACCCCAGTCAGACTGGCTAAGATCAAGAAAACAAATGATACCAAATGTTGGAGAGGATATGGAGAAAGGGGAACGCTCATCCACTGCTGGTGGGATTGCAGACTTGTTCAACCCCTATGTAAAGCAGTGTAGAGAACCCTTTAAAAATCTAAAAATGAACCTACCATTTGACCAAGTCGTACAACTCCTTGGCATATACCCAAAGGACTCATCCTATTGCAGAGACACTTGTATGTCTATGTTTGTTGCTGCTCTTTTCACAGTAGCTTAAGAGATGGAAGCAACCTAAGTGTCCCTCAGCTGACCAAGAGTTCTACTCAGTGGTAAAGAAAGATGAAATCATGAAATTTCAGGTAAATGGATGGAACTAGAAACTGTTATACTGAGTGAAGTAACAGAAACTCAGAAGAACAAATGATGTATGTTCTCCCTCATATGTGGATCCTAGCACCACTCATAAACAAATATCTCAGTCACTACTCATCAAAGAAGCTTATTTTGCACCAGTCAGAGACTATTACCAAGTACCACAGCTGTTCACACATGGACATTGTCTATGAATTGCCCAAGCCTAAGTGACACATCTACAATGCAACCTCTGCACCTAAGGCTTATGGAAAATAGAATAGGGATAATGAGCACTAATGAATGTCTCAGTTCTCAATAATGAAGGTTCCTCATGCAGTGGAGGGCCAGGAACACAAAAGGTCAAATACCCTAAGTGTAAAGATCAAGAGTCTGCTGAATTCTGGTCCTTGGACAGGATAACTTTATTAAACTTCACCCACTCAAGGCTCAGGGACCGTCACAGAAGATGGGGTGGAAAGATTGTAAGAGCCAAGGAAGAGGTACATGATCATATGGAAACAGCCCTACAAGCTCCTGGGAACCTGCGCATGTGATTCTGTGGTGATGATGTCAGCATACACAAGTCCCATGCAAACTCAGGCAAACAATAACCCAGCATAGAACTGGGAAAATGAACTGCAGACCTCAGTCTTTTCTGAAGGAATGTTGGCAATTGATTGCTGCTAGATGAAGAAGAGTTGATCTTCCTAAAACAAGGGACTCTACATAGACTGACTAGACTTAGTGGATGGACTTGCACTGGGGAACTGCTGGGGACACTGACAACCTAGTGGGCCTTAACACGGATGACTGAGTATGTGGGCTCCAGTTGGGGGGGGGCTATAAAGATGATTAAGACTGTTTGAGCTGTCCTGTATGAAATACACAAAAATTCAATAAAAAGAATATCACATATTTTAATTATAAAAAATAAATGTATGTTTGTATCATCGTAATATTAAAAATTTATATGTGTGAGAAGGCAGGATAGTTTATTATGTAAGCAGGAGTGGTTTATCTCAATGTAAAGAGGACCAACAGTGTATGGGACAATGGGACCCTAAGTGTGGGGTGAAAAAAAAAAAAGGCAAGCAGGTCTTCTTAGCACACCAAGCTTTTTCAGACCTAAGGGACTCAGACTCACACCCTTCATGTCCAGCTGCATGAACTTAAGTACAGATCCATAGGCTACACATCCTTTTTCACATTGTTCCTTTTAACCATACTCAAATGTGGGAATTCTAAAGGCTTGTCTTTTTACTATGAACTATGAACGAGTTAAATGAATTCTGCAGCTCTCATGGCTTTGGAGAGCACTACGCAAGCTGCTTAGGGAAGACATCAGTGAATGTTCTAACCCCAGCTTCAAGGCCTGCCCTCAGGCTCCTTTAAAGGGAGTAAAACAATTAATCCCTCTTAGGAAGATTGACCACCACTGTCTTGGTACTCACTGATGCCAAACAGCAGACACAGCAGGTGTCAAAAAAAAAAAAAGATGAGTATACTTACTAAACTGTCTCACTTTCAAAAAATGCTGTTCCAACTTGTGTTTTAAGTTGTGTTTGTTTGATCTGGATGTCATGTATGTTTTACTCATTTATCACTTGGGAACATGTAGTTTTCCATTTCTGAAGCTGGATTGTGATCCCCCCCACCCCCAGTATAAAATGCAGGGGTTTCATTTTTAAAATATTCTTTTGTGAAAAAAACAACTGTTTTGTTTATTGTTTAATTTAGGCACTTTTTCTTTTCTGTTATATGTTACCTTGCTTCTGTATTTCATCATGAAAAATTGGGATTTAAAAGTATAATTAAGATATTTTAGAAAAATAGGTCACTCAGTAAAGCTTAAACGTGACCTTACAGGATAGTATTTGTTGGAGAAGTCATCAAACCTGATTCTCGTTTTCAGCTTTCTGTTTACTTTTGTTTATCAAATTCAGGAAGGTTAATTACCTCAGCTTAGAAGATGTATTGAAATTTAGGCCCAAATAGCATTTTATATTTTAAGAATGAGAATTATACATGTAACGGAAATGAGTTATTTCCTTTGACTTTTCCCTCAGAAAGAATTCTATATAAAAAGCCAAATCAACTGAATATTACTTGATACTGTATTTTGTATTAGGTTGTCTATAAAAATGATTTTTAAAGTGGCAGCTTTAGGGGCTGGAGAGATGGTTCAGTGGTAAGAGCACTTGCTGCTCTTTCAGAGGACCAGGTTCAGTTCTCACCACTCATTTGAGGTGACACACAACCATCTCTAACACACACACAAATATAAAATGTGGCACCTTTAGTTATGTACTTTAATTATATGCCTTGCTTTATGTCAGATATCTTTATTTATTGATTTAGTTTGTAATTTTCTAAGTTTACGTGTTCGCTTTATAAAAGTTGAGAGTATTGATTTGTATTTCCTATGTGTTAAAGGATTTAGCTTTTATTTAAATAAACAATGTCATTCTGTAGAGTTGCATAAGTATTGAGTATCCTTGTTGTTAGTGACATGATTGACTGTGGCTGATTTGTGCCCAGCACCACACCCAGGGAGCTGCTCCATGGCAGCTGTCCTTCTTTCCTTCCTGTCTTTTATCTCCCTTTCCTAGCCAAGCTACCATAGGAAACTTTCAGTTGGTGTTCTTACCTCGTGACCTACTGTTTCTGGCCTGACATTTTGCCCTCTTTATTTTTCTTCCTGTTAGTAACTCAGATTGATTCCAGACTTCAAAATTACATAATTTCCAGCATGCTAGCCAGAGTAGGGAGGTAGTAATAGACTGGGAGGGAAAGTAGAATTGGTCATAAAAGTGTTAACTCTTTAGGAATAGCTAGAAGTGCCAGCAATTGTGACATTTGATTTCTATTTGTGATATTAATTTGTGAAATTAAAACAAATTGAAATTAAATTCTGGTAAGTTTGTGGTCTCTCAGTCCATGTATATCCATCACTGTAATAATACTTTGATTTTTATCTTTTGTGTGAAGAGTTTCTTGGATCTTCTTTTCCTCATGCCTGAAATGTATCATTTTTTTTGTACAGCTCTGGAAGACTGGGCTTGCTGGCAGGTGGTAGTCTGGAGATCAGTGACATCACTGAGGATGATGCTGGGACTTATTTTTGTATAGCTGATAATGGAAATAAGACAATTGAATCTCAGGCAGAGCTTATAGTGCAAGGTATGTACATATTTACTAATAAGTAAAAATACATGTTCTCTCTAGGTCTGTTGATTGATTAACCATAATATAGAAAGGGCAGTATAAATAGTTACAATGCATACTTCTAGACCACACTCCTTGGGTTCAAACTCTAGGTCTTATATTTCCTAAACATGACTATAGGAAGTTTTTAAAGTTCTTTTTCATGCATATGTGTCTGTAATATGTGTGCATGCATGTTCACATGTGTATGGACATATGTATGTGTGTGTAGGTGAGTATTGAGGCTCGAGGTTGACAAAGGGAATTGTCTTTGGTTGCTCTTCCACCTTATTCTGCAAGGCAGTCTCTTAGTCAAACCCAGGTCTTCCTAATACAGCTAGTCTTGCCAGCTAACTTGTTCTGGGAATCCTATCTTTGCCTTCTGAGGCTGGTATTATAGGTGAGCCGACATGCTACCCAATATTGGCGTGAGTTCTTGGGATCTGAATTCTAGTCCTCTTGCTTACATAGCTAGTGCTTTAACTACTAAACTTTTCCTACCCTGACTGTGGAAAATTTTATATAACCTTTCTGAACTTCATTTTCTTTATCTGTAGAGATAGTAAGAGTACTTAACTTTGTTGGGATTATCTTAAGGATTAAGAGCTAAACCTTAAAAAACTCCCAGAATAGTGTCTAGAATATTAAAGCTCAGTGTTACTATTATTTTTATTATTAGTGGTAAAAAGTGGTGGTGCTGGTGGTGATAATATTATCAAGCAGAGGGATGTGGTTTGGGGCATCTGGAAAATTTGTTCTCTTTCTGCTCCCTTTTCTTGTCTCAGGATGCTTCTCAAAGATGTCTGTTGTCTGATCTGGAACCATGTCTCTCAACATATGTGTTCATTCTTTGGGGTAAATAGATCACCCTAGGAGTACATGGTGGTTGTCACTTGGCTTGATGATTTGATACCTATTTCTCTCTTTTAAGTTGATGTCGATCGTCTCTGGAAGAATAGTTGCTTTTCCTTTTTCTCTATACTCCCATTTAGGTTCTCTGATGTAGAAGACAAGGAAAATAAAGATGGGATATACACAGGCCTCTTCTTTATCCCTACCTCCCTTCCATTTCTCTGTGTGGAAAAGTACTTGTAGATACTTATTTTCGCCTCTGTTATATCTATGCCATTGTCAATATTTGTTTCAAATAAAGCCTAGGATCTTCTCTGTTACTTTGAGAGAAATCCAGCATTGCTTGCATGTATAGAAATGTAGGCCAGTTTGTGTCACTCATCAAGTTGCTCCAAATTGCATTTGATAGTATACATCGGGAGCTGTGATTTGGTGGTGTTAGTAACCCCTTAGTTCTGTTATGTGAAAGTTTGCTTTTTTTGTTATAGTCTGTGCATTTCAGAGCTAAAAAGAGCTACATTTCTACTGTCAGTAGTCACCAGGAGACTCAAGTGTCTTTTTCAGAGCTCAGTGTCTGGGGTTCACTGTAGCTGATGACATAGAAAGCTTATATAATCTAGTGTTGTTTCTGGGTAGACTTATACTCTCTGAAAACCAAAAGAGCAGGTCATGGAATTGACATAACTATTATATCAGTTGAGCTTAGTCCATGTTTTTGGTGAGATGTAAGGAGAGGTATAGGGCATAGCATTGTAGAATGATCAGTTTAGTTCTTCACCTCCATGTAGGGGCTGGAAAAGTAAATATTTGTAAACTCTACCTTTGGTCTCTGCAGTCTTTTGCCCCACTGTATTTCTTCATGAAGACTTTTTTCCATATGTTTATTTGCTATTCTTTTATTTTTTATTTATTGTGTGGACTCTAGTTGGTAACTTTGTCTGTGAACTGAATTACCTGAGTTTTGTTTGTTTGGTTTCTCATGTAGTCCAGGCTGGCATCAAACTTGCTTTGTAGCCAAGGATGACTTTAAACTCCTTATTTTCTTGCCTCTATCTCCCAAGTGTTGTGATTATAGGCATGTGCCATCATATCTAGCTATTAATTGCAATTGGAAACTACAGATTATACATACATCTTAATAAGACTGACTGACTGACTGAGTGAATGAATAATAAATAAATAGATAGATAGATAGATAGATAGATAGATAGATAGATAGATAGATAGATAGATAAATAAATAAATAGATAAATAAATCCAGTATGAAAGAAAGGGAAAATGAGTGCTACCTGCAGGGTGGCACACTCTGAGGGTCTGAGCCAAGTGCACTAGTCTACTTGGGCAGTAATAGTACCACAGACTGAGTGGCTTAAACAGCAGGATTATTTTCTTACAGTTCTAGAGGCTAGGAAGTTCAAGATCTACATGCCAGCAAGGATTCAAATGACTGCCTCTTCACTGTGTGCCCACAAGGCCCTCCCCCAGCATTCGGCCATGCAGGAGAAAGAGAGTGTAAGGTCTCCCATGACACTAATCCTGTTAAATCAAAACCTAACCTTCATGCCTTATTTAACCTTAGTAATGTCCTTAGAGGTCTTGTCTCCAAATACAGCCATACTTTGAGTTAGAGTTTCAACATAG
>NW_008341028.1:13563595-13579627 GCF_000622305.1 Nannospalax galili
AAATAAAAAGTTCAACTGTTACTTGCAGCTATATAACCAGATTGGTAGGTTTCAGCCTGGGAAAACTCTGTCCCTACTACTTCATAAAAAATTTGACTGTGGGGAAAACAACAAAAACCCTATCCAGAACTGTTGCCTCTGTGCCTCTGGAATGCTGGGCAAATCTGAGAGTCCTTGGATTCTTTGCATTCAGATTCATCTTCCCTTTAATTTCACCAAGTTAGATACAGTTATTCCCTAGCCCTTAGCCCCTTCACCAAGCATATTACAAACAGTGGCTGGTACCCCAGAGGAGCATTAATTAATAGTCAGAATATAAACAAACAAGCATGAATAGTATGACTACCTTTAAAGAAAAGCACCTAGGTGACTAAGGTACACTGTTTCATTAAGGATGATAAGAAGAAGACAGAATAGGAATTTAAAGTAAGAACTATAAGTATATTTAAGGACATGAGAAAGGTATCAACAGTATGACACAAAAATGAGATAACATGGGGCTGGAGAGATGGCTCAGCAGTTAAGAACACCATTCTTGCAGAAGACCCAGGTTCAAATCCCAGCACCCACATGGCAACTAACAACTGTCCATAACTCCAGTCCCAGGGGATCTGACAGCTTCTTCTGACCTCTGTGAGCATTGCACAACATGGGTGCACTTACCTACATGCAGGCAATACATGCATAGACATAAAATAAAAATAATTAAAAAAAATTTAAAGTTTAAAAAAATGAGAAAACAATCAAGTGAAAATATTAACTCTGAAAAATGCAGTAAAAATAAAGAATAATCCAATCTGGGTGAAGGTGTACAGCTGATGAACAGACACAGTTGTTAAAGGATGACATTGTGGAATTCTGAGACTATACCTTTAAATGGTAGAACACAGGGCAAAATCCAGGTGGTTTAAAAGGTAGTGTTGAAGGGCTTTTACCTAGATAAGTAGGACTCTGGGGGGAGTGAAATAATTCAGATAAATTTCTTCCAGAATTAAAGACTTGTCAAAGCCAATAGGCTGAAAAGGTCTTTGCAGAAATTGAGGGAAAAGAACACTGAGTCTACATAGAGTTTGTATGCCTCCAAAATGTGAAGCATAGTAAGGGGGAGTCTTGCAAAGTTTGCTATATGGAGACACATTGAAAACAGTTTTGGGATAAACAGCCAGGAAGTGAAAAATCCAGGAAATGCTACCAGAAATAGGGAAATTTAAAACATAGCTTACCAAAATTTTGACTGTTCTTTTGGAGATAAGCTTTATGTCCCTTGTTCTTTAATTCAGGTAGGCTTTGAGTTACTTTGATCAATAACAGTGATGTGTGACTTCTGAGGTTTATTTTAAAGGCTCTGTGTATTGCTTTTGGTTTTCTTATTGCCGAAAACACAATGAGGACAGTCACCCTTTAATATATAGTACTGAAAGAGGTGGATATCCTCGTTGACTAAAATTGAACCCTTACCACCATATATGAAAGTCAAACCATGGATTAAAGCCTTAAACTGAAGACTGAATCTATAAAGCTGCTAAAAGAAGACATGAGAGAAAAGTTTCTTGAAAGATTCGTTTGGTTTTTGGGGTTTTGGTTTTTTTTTTTTTTGTTTTTTTTTTTTTGGTCTTTTCGAGACAGGGTCTCCCTGTAGCCCCAGCTGTCCTGGAACTCACTATGTAGACCAGGCTGGCCTTGAACTCACAGAGATCTGCCTTCCTCTGCATCCCGAGTGCTGGGATTAAAGGCATGCACCACCAAGCCCGGCTAAGAAAGATTGTTTTTTAGATAATTTCTAAAGTGCAGACAACAAAGCCAAAACAGACAAATAGGATTTCATTGAACTGAAAAGCTGCACAGCAAAAGAGCAAAGGAATGAAGAGGCAACAGACAACATGGAATGATAGAAAATATTTTTAAACCATATACCTGATAAGGGGTTGATATCCAGAATAAATAAGGAACTCAGTTCAATATCAGGAAAATTGTGTTTTTAAATGGTCAAAGGACCAGAAAAGATATTTCTAGAAGACACAAAAGTGGCCAACAGGTTTATGAAAGTGTTCACTATCACTAAATCACCAGACACAGTCAAGTTGAATCTTCAGTGAGGTATCACCTCACACCTACTAAGATGGCTGCTTTCAAAAAGATCTGACAACAAACTTTGGCAAGATATGGAAAAAAACAGTTGGTTCAGCCAGTTTGGAAAAGCAATATGGAGTTTCCTCAAAAACAAAGGTAGAATTATCATATGATAATTCTATGGATGCATATCCAAAGGAAATTAGATCACCATGTTAAAGCATTAGCTTTCTTCCATGCTCATTATGTACAGTTCCAAGATGTGGAGTAAGTGGAAGTGTTGATCAGTGGATGAGTGAATAACAAGTGTTACAATGGAAACTCAGCTTTACAGAAGGAAATCCTGGGATTTCTAACAACATGGATGAACCTGGAGGACATTATGCTAAGAGAAATAAGTATAGAAAGACAAATTCTACATGATGTGATTATAAATGGAATCTAAAAAGGTCAAACTGATAAAGGCAAAGAGCAGAATGGTTGCATTGTACTTTATGCTTGAAAATGGCTGAGAGAATAGATTTCGTTTTCACCATAAAAAAAAAAATGAAGTATATGAGGTAAAGGATATGTTAATTTGTTTACATACATCAAAGCATCATGTCTCACATCATAAATATGTATGTTTTGTTAAATTTTAGTCAAATATTAAAATTTAGAACTTTTTTTCTTTTTGAATTTTATTTTATTTATTATTTTGAGATAGGACTTTATAGCCCAGGCTGAGGTTTAATGTGTGGCCGTCCACCTGCCTCAGCCTCCCAAGTGCTGGATATAGGTGAGAGTCACCATGCCCAACTTAAAAACATTTTAAAAGGTAGCTCAAGAAAATAAAAATATTCTAAATATGTATAATTTGTAACATCTCAAAATACACAAAGCAAAAATTGACAGAGGGCTGTGGTAGACAAAGCTATAATCATAATGATCACACTTCAGTGACTAAATAGAATATGCAAACTCAAAAATAAATACAAAATAAAGCCATAAATGCTTAAAACACAGAACAACTGAATGCCACAAGCAACAATTTTTGACCTAGAATGGCATTTATGTGTCTGGGGTTATAGCTCAGTGGTAGAGTGCTTGTCTAGCACTCATAAGGTCCTGGGTTCACCTGGAAAAAAAAATCATAGACATTTATATAATGCTATACAGAGCAAGTAAATAAGCATAATTCCGTGTTAGGGAATAAATTACGTGAATCATCTTGTAATAATTCATGAATCAGAAAAGAAATTAACAAAATTATAGGATGAGCTAATATAAATAGGAACTGTCAAATTGAGGGGTGCTTAGAGGTAAGTTTCTTTTCTAATATGCATATTAGAAAAGAAAAAAGTCTCAAAATTTGGTAATTTAAGCATTAACTTAAATATGCTAAAAATAGCTAATTTAAACCAAAGATAATAGAAGAAGGAAATTACAAAAACAAAAGTTAATGGGGGGTGGGTATTCAGAACAGTGTGTCTGCAAAGACAAAAGTTGATCCTTTGTAAAGTACAATGTTGATAAACCTCTGACAAGAGTCACATATAACTTGATAAAGATTTTAATGTACACAAGAGCTCATTATAATTAAAAAGACCAACAACAATCCCAGGTATTGTTTAGGATGAGGAACACTAGAGACTAATGAACTGCATATGGCATACACATTGATAACATTTTAAAATACTGTTTGGGTAGCTAGGGATGTCACCTGACTTTGATCTCCCAGCATTACTATAACAAAAACTTGTTTGACTGAATCTGTTAAAACGTCACATAAAAATATCTTTATGATACAGCGGTATTCCTAGGAGTATACTTATCAGAAATGTATAAATACAGGCCCCCCAAATCTTGAATAACATTTATGCCATATTTATGTATAGGAAATCAAAACTGGTAATGATTCAGAACCCATTAAAATCCAACATAGTAATTATCAGCAATGAAAATTGACAGACCTCCACAATATTCAGAAGCACAGGGAAAGCTCAGAAACACACTTAAAAGAAGCTAAACAAAAAAGAATGTAATTCTTTATAAAGTTCAAAAACAGGCAAAACTATTTATAATTTCATAAGTGAATAGCGATTGCTCTTGGAGCAGGGTATAGGAATGACTGAATGCTGCTGAGCCAGGCATCTGCTGTGTTAATGCTCTATTCCTGAATCTGGATAGCGGAGTTCAAGCCATGTGAGGTCATCTTTCTGTTTTTATTGTGTACAGACAATCATTGTGTACAGCAACCCATTTGGAAAATTTTGTATGAATCTTGTCCCATAACTAAAAGTATTTTTTTCTTCTGGTGAGGAAAGTAGTTTAGAAATAATTGGAGACGTGTATATACATATACATATACATACATACATACATACATACATACATACATACATACATACATACGTACGTACGTACATACATACATACACACATATATATATGTGTAGTCACACTTGTCTGACTTGTTTTTTTTTAAGAAGTTATAGCTATAGGAAATGCCATAGTGAGTGTTGCTGTAGAAAAGGTTAGAAGTTCATTCTTCATCTGTTAAATATTTCAAATTCATTGTCTTATCACCAACTCCGGGAATTTCTACTCATGCTGTGACGTGAATTAGCTGGTGGTGTATTTCCTGTCATCTCAGATTGTTGATAACAGTTAATATGGATCATGAGATGCTTTGGAAAAAAAATACAGGATTTTTTTTTTCCCTCTTCTCTTAAAGCATTTGTAATAGTGTATGACACACCAACCCTGTCTACCCCCAGAGAAAATTTTCCATTTCTGTTCTCATGGAACAAATTAACAAATTTTGAATTGGTCATTTTCTTGACAGGGTTAATACCTGCAGTTCATCTGCAGATAAAATTTCCATCTTTCTTGAAGCCGCAACCTAATGCCATCCTCTTAATCATCTCCTTTACTTCTCTCTATCCATGTTAAGACATTGCTCTGCCATTGTCTCCCAATTTCCTTCATGATGATTAGCCAATATTCTGCTGTCATTCCTTGGAACTTTCATTTCTTTTGGCTGCAGAATAAAAAACCAAATTCCATATGGCAGTATACAAAGGACATCCAAACTATTAATAGTCAATGCTGAAAAAGTTCATTGGAGTAAACACTTCTAAGTGCTAGAAAATCTTCATAGTAAAAGTTGAAATAACTTGACAGCAGACACCTTGAGTCTTTGACGTTGTATTTCTATTGCTGTATCAATTATCTATCACTCTATCCATAAATATAAATATTTTGGTAATTTTTAAAAGGTTATAGATAGGGGCTGGAGGGATAGCTCAGCGGTTAAGAACACTGGTTCTTGCAGAAGATCTGGGTTCATATCCCAGCACCCACATGGCAGCTAACAGCTCTCCATAACTCCAGTCCCAGGGGATCTGACAGCCTCTTCTGACTTCCACAGGCATTGCATAACACGGGTGCACTTACCTGTATGCAGGCAATACATACCATACACTTAAAACAAAAATGATGAATAAAATTTTTTTAAAAAGTTGTAGATAAACCCAGATACTTCCGCATTCTTATCATTAGCTAGGATTTCGGTTATTTTCTTTGCAGTAAACTTTATATGTATTGAAATGCACAAATCATAAATTTGCTGTTCATGAGTTCTGTCAGTTGTGCCTTCCTCTATACCCCAAACCACTTGAGTGCAGTGATACCTCTATATGGTTTTAATTTGCATTTTGCATGATGATTAGTGATTATAAGTACTTTATCGTCTGGCTTTTGCGTTCTCCAGTATCTTCCTTTGTGAGGTATTTTCTAAACAGTGTTGAGAGTGCATAACTTAGCTATATGAAAGAGAATTGTTGAAGTGTTCTCTTCAAGGAGTTTTGTATTTGTTGATATCCAAAAGAAATGGACAAAACAGAAAGCTATATAATTAAAATATTGATAGGATTTCATGCTTTGTTTTACATGCCTTTGGAAACAACTGAATTTTATCTCTTTATTGCTGCTTTTATTTTAGGATTTGAAATTTTTCTCATTATAGTCACTTGAAATTCTCTTGAAATAATATCAGATATGCTCTCAAATGTCTAATTTATAGATTCCAGATAGTTTTGCTTACATAAACTATGTTATCTATCTGTACCTATAGTATATTTTCTTAATATCTTAGTCAAGGCTCTTCAGAGAAACAGACCTAATGGGAAATAGAAGTGTAGGAGAGTGAAGAAGAGGCAGGAGTTACCTCTCAAAACTAGAGGCTGATTAAGAAGCCCCGAGATCTGCCATGATTGGAGACCTAGGAAAGCTGTGGCAGTATGAAGTTCCAACAGACATAAGGAATACTGCAAAGAGACAGTAGTACTCCGTTGCAGACAATTAGGTAGAGAATAAGTGGAGCTTCCTTTTTTGTACTTAAATGGGTTAGATCATGCCCATGCACAATTGGAGAAAGCCATCTGTTTTTCTCAGTACACAAACACAAATGCTCTTCTCTGGAACACACACACACACACACACACACACACAAATAATGTTGAACAAACATCTGGAACACCACACACATATACACACAAATAACATTGAACAAATATTGGGCATCCTATTGCCCAGCCAAATTGACATTAAAACTTTACAATCATAATGGTATTTGTCTGATTACAAAAACTTAAATTATAAAATCTAGTCATTGCATTCTCAAAACAAATTTTTTTCCCAGTTCCCTAGAGATTTTACTTCCCACACTTTCAAAAGCCTGATTATTTGTATAGCATTGGTCCTGCCTGGAGTCCAGATCAAAGAGAATTATAGAATTTCTCAGATACCACATTAGTGTGTTAAAGTGAGAAAATAAAATATAGGCAAGTTGTTGTATAGACCCAAACCATTATCCTCAGCACATTTTAGTGAGACTATAATGATTGGTTTCCATTGACTATAAAAGAGAATTGTGCTTCACATGTTGGTATACTTTATATTTGAAGCTGTAAAGAGATATAATGAAGTGCATGTTTCCATACCTGGCTTGTAGCTGATATTGAACAAAATGTTCCCTTTTCCTTGTAAAACGCCATAGAGAGATATTGCTACTAATCTGATGATTGAAAAAGCTGCTGAAAGCCGCCAAATTATAATTTTCTCTTAAACTTTTTTCTTAGGATGCTGAAAATAGTTACTGGGCCAGCTGAGGCTACAGGGAGACCCTGTCTCAAAAAGACCCCCCAAAAAAAGAAAAATTAGAATAGGGCACCTTGACTTCCCTATAACATGAGCAACTCCAATCTCCCCTAACCCACATCCTGTTCTCCTTCTAGCCATGGGCACAGGCCCATTTTTGCTCTCAACACCCTGGATCTCTGGACTATCTTCAAAGTTCAACCCACCCATTGGATCCTAATCTCCTGCACTCAGACCAGCCCAATTTTTTCAGTGTAATTTCTTAGAGCCTTCACAAGCTGTCCCCACCCCCAACTTGCCTGAATTCCCTAGACCAGCCCCCCCCACCCCCCATGAGTCTGATCCTACCCATTGGGCCTTGACTTCCCTATAGCCTGAGCAACATCTTCAGTCTCCCTGACCCTACATCTTGTTCTTCTAGTCTTGGGCACAGACCTGCTTTTGCTCTCAGCACCCTGAATTTTTGGACTACCCTCTTAGTCCAGACCCGCCCATTGTATCCTGATTCCCTGCACTCACACCAACTCCATGTTTCTTAAGATATTTTAATAATATAATATTTTAATTATATAGTTTTCTGTCTGGTTTCTTAGAGCCTTCACAGGTTGTCCCCACCCCCAACTTGCCTTTGCATTCCTGGAACCAGCCTTCTACCATGACTGTCCCCACCCCCAATGTACCTTGGATTCCACAGACCAGCCTTCCTCCCTGACAAATATCCCAGTCACCACTCACCAAAAAAGTTTCTTTCGTCCCAGAGGGAGACTATTAGAGAGTACCACAACTGGTCACACACAGGCATTGTCTGAATTGCACAAGTCTAAGTGGCACATCTACAGTGCACCTAAGGCTCACAGAACAGAGAAGGCGTAAAGAAGACAATAATGTATATGTCAGTTCTCATTAATGAAGCTCCCTCATGCAACAGAGGCCCAGATACACAAAAGGTCACAAAATGGCAAAAGTGTAGAGACTCAGAGTCTGCAGAATGCAGGACTCCTATATTAATCTACACCCACCTGGGGCTCAGAGATTGTTTCGGAAGAGGGAGCAGAAAGATTGTAAGAGCCAGGGAAGAGGTACATGACCATATGGAAATACAAGCTCCTGAGACTCTTCTCATATGAACCTATAGCAATAGTGTCAGCATGTACAGGACCCATGCAAACTTGGACAAAAACCCATCATTGAACAACTGGGGAAATGGACAGCTGACCCTAATCTTAGCTGAAGAAATGTTGGCAACTGATTATTGCTGGGTGAGGAAGAGCTGATCTTCCTAAAGCAAGGAACTCTAGATAGGCTGAATAGATCACAGTAGATGAACTTGCACTGAGGAACATTTGGGGACACTAACTTGACACAATAGGCCTTAAGACAAATGACAGAATGTATAAATTCCAGTGGGGGGTTATAAAGATGATTAAGATTTATTGAGATGTTCCGTATGAAATACACAAAAATTCAATTAAAAATTAGAATAGTTTATTGGAATTATAAGCCATTTTGATTTGCCAGGAAATTTAGAGTAGAAATGGCACCAAGTAATATTTATTTCCAGAGTGTAATCCGTGTAAGTATGGATTATATTAATTATATATAATTGTATGAATTACATGAATATTCCTGGAAATTTATCTGACTTTCCTATTAACAAGAAAGTATTTTTTATATATATTATATCTTACATTCTTTTAGGGCAAAGTGATTTCTCTAAGATCACAAAACATACTGGAAATCCTAAATTAAGATACCAGGATGTCTGGTTCCTAGTCTGGTTCTCTTTATACAGTGCTACACTGCTTCAGTAGGGTCTTTGTTTTCTCCCAGTGACTTTTAAGCTAATGCAGATAGGCATTTTATGCTCTGATTTAATATATAGAACTGCACCATTTGTCTCTCAATCAAAAGCTTTACAAAGCAGTGCCTACTATACCATGTGTGGTACTTTTTTTTTCTGTCCCACACCATCCCATCCCTTTTGAGAGTTCCATACTTTTAAATTTTGAATTTTTAAGACATTAGCTGGCCAACTTTGACAAGGGAGTAGGAATTGTCTGCTCAATTGGAAGGAGTAATTTATCACTGACATTGTTTAGAATTGTTAGCAAATGCTGATAACAAAAGTAGACCAACTTTAAGTGGGTTTAATTATTTAAAATTCTACTGTGTTCCCTTCCTTCAATTCCTGCATCAGAATTGGCAATGCCCGCTGGACTGCCTTTGATGTGCCAGTGAGTCAACAATTTGAGAAATGAATATTCTGCTTTGTATTGAAATACTGAATGAAGCTTGTATTGAACAGCAAATGCAATGATTTATTCAACTTCTGAGAGATAAAAATGCTCATTTTAGGTTGCCTTGTGAATTTAAAAAGATTCATACTTTAATTTCCATATGGAAAAAGAATACAAAGATCTTTGATAGATCAGCTTAGAGAATTTTCATAGATGGTAAAGGGTAAAAAAATAAATATGTCAGCAACATATTGATAGCATATCTAAGGACAAACTTTTCATCTTTGGAGATGTGAAACCTGGTGGTTCAGAAAAGTTACATAATTTACTGTTTTTTGATTGGATTTTTTTCAAGAATTACATCCACTCAATGTTTGGTAATGAGAGTAAAAAGTCATTTCTCTGGGCTATAAATTGATAATACAAAATAACAATTAATTGCTTTTCAGATTATAAGAATAAATGTATTACTCTTCACCTGCCAAAATATTGCCTTCGTCTTTGTAGTGTATAAATTTAAAATTACTTTATAAACAAGTTTGTTTTTCTTAAAATGAAATACTAATTCTTTTTTTGCATTTTTTGTTTCATATGATTCCATCTTTCTGTGTCAACATACACATTTGCAGTACATGTAATGATGTTATAGCAGACTTAGCAAACTTTTTTTTTTTAAAGCAGGTGGTAAATGTTAGTCTTACAGGACTTGTTACAACTATGCAACATCTCAGCTCTACTATTATGGCAGAAAAGCAGCCACAGGCGGTACTTAAACTAATGTCTGTTGCTGCTTCTGAATACAGTTTATTTACAACACTGGACTACTACCTATTTGATGGTCCCTGCAAAGTAATATTCCTGTGTGCTCATTTATTCATTCAAGCTGCTAATTACTATTAATGGCTTCTAGTGTTTCTTTAGTGTAAGTAACACTGTTTTGAACATCCTTGTACATTTGTGCACCTGTTTGTTTTTATGACTTTTTTCCCAAGACTGCTGTTGCTAAAGTAAAGATAACATGCTTTAAGTAAGAGATTTCATCTGTGTTTTTAAACAGCTTTATTGATTTGGTTTGCTGCTCTATATAGAATAAGGTATAAATTTGATGTTTTGTGAGTATATACCCATGAAAATATCACTACAATCAAAATAAGTAAATTCATTGCCCCATCTCCCAAGTTTTTTAACATGTCTTGCTAATCTTTCCCATCTGCCTTTCACACCTCCATCTTTGAGTTCCTATTGATACACTTCCTGCCATTATAGATCAGTTTGCATGTTCTGGTATTTTTTGTTGTTGTTTTTTTACATTTTTTATTGAACTTTTGTAACTTCATACTACAGTTCTTAATCAAATTTAGATCCCCTCCCTCATCCATGCCTCCCCGACTCCCCCAACCTCATGTATTCTGCTATACATGTTTTAGATGTATGCCTGTCTCCCTTTTTTTAACCCATCTTCTTTCACTTAGCGTACTTTGTTTCAGCCATGTTGTGGGATATATCAGTAGTCCCCTGCCCTTTTGAGAAGTAGTCACTGTATCACATGTGTTTATTCACCTATTTGTAGGACATTTGGGCTGATTTTAGCAGTGAAAAATACAGTTACCATGAACTTTAGTGTTTTAATTTTGAGGTATATATTATCATACAAAAAAAACTTTTCTAAACTGGGCTTGATGGTATATACCTGTAATCTCAGAATTTGAGAGGTGGAAGTAAAAGAGTTCAAGTTCATCCTTCCCTGCGTAAGACGTTCAAGACACATCTGGGCTATAAAAGATCTTGTCAACCCTTTCACACACACTGCCCCACCCCCCAAAAAAGGCCAAAACAGAAAACTTTTTCTGTATAGTCAAAATGCCACTTTTTTCCTTCTGGAATTAGATTTGCATAGCCAGCCTCCCTCTCCCTCCCTTTGAAGCTGGGTATCCCAGTAGGCCCAGCTGGCCTGAAACTCACTATGTAAACCAGGTTGGCCTAGATCTCACAGACCCACCTGCCTCTGACTCCCCAAGTACTGGGATTAAAGGCATGTGCCACCATGCCTAGCTTCTTTTAATACTTTTATACTTGACTTTTTGGTCTTTTATACACCTAAGATTTTCTTTTTGTATGTGGTGATTGGCAGAAATATGACATTTCCCCCAAGTAGATTACCTGTTATTCCAATCTTAATTCTTGCTCCTATTTATTTGAAATGCCACCTCTCTATAATACAGATGTCTATAGTTCTTATTTCTAAATGCTGTTATGTTAAAACAGCCCTTTTTGCATCAATTCTATACTGCTACAATTACTGATACTTTGTAACAAGGATCTCTTCTCATTGCTGTTTTCAAAGCTTTTGTCTTCACATGTTTTCTTCCATGTGACTTGTGGATTCAGTTTGTCAAATTTTGTTAAAATTCTCTTCTTGGAATAGTGAATGACATTGCATTGAAATTTTAGATTAATTTGAAAAAATGATGACAGCTTTTTAGAACAAGTCTTAGCTAGTTGTATGTATATCCCTCCAGTTCTATTATTTTTAATTAAACCTTTTAATAGGTGTTATATACAGAAAAAAATAAGATTATACAGTGAAATGCAACCTTTTGTGTCCCAGGCCCCTCCATGGAAGCAGCCATTACTATTAACTTCTCTTATATCCTTTCAGAAGTATTCTACTCTGTTCAGGTAGACAGATGTGCAAAAACAGCATGAAAAGCTATAACATATAGTATTAGAGATGGTGGAGGGAACAGAGGCCATTTTATATTAGACAACATGGCGTCCATATGAGTATCTGGCATGGGCCAAGCTAACTAACATGTAGAGGGCTATGAGTCAGCAAAAAAATGCCTGGCGTTCAATTGTCCAGGAACCCCAAAAGCAAATAGTACATGTAACTATTTTTAGCTGAGTGCCACTTGTGTGTGATTCTGTATAAATATGGCAGACTGTTTACATGCAGCTTCTTGTGACCTGCCTCCTTTTCTGGCATCGGTGCTTGGACCTCACAGTTGTCATCAAGGACAGATTCAGCTTTGCAGGGCCCTGGGTTGAAAGCTGTTTTGAAGACCTTGCTTACTAAACTGAATACCAAAAGACACCAAAATGGATAGTTGTTTAATGAGGAAAGAAGTCAGAAGAAAAATTAGTTTTTTTAAGTTACCGAACACTACAAGTATTACAAAAACCCAGAAAAAAATACTTTTTTATAAACTGCCTTGGGTATATAATAACTTAGGCAGTACTTATCTTTGCAAGGCATCTTTTTGTTAGAGTAGAAAGCTTATTTGGTCTTTACCTCCACTGTTTAGAAGATGTGCACATGAATGTGAGCCTATACCTTTGCTTCTCAGTGATTTGATATGTTAATTCATTTGATTCATGTTAATACAATGGGCTGAGGGAATATTTATGGAATCTATCCTATACTTTGACAACATAAGTATACGAGAAATCTTGGCAGACTATATACATGTATCACACTAAAGGTATCTATAGCTCATTTTTTTCTTGGATTCCTGTGATTTCAGAAATGCCTTCAGCCGGATCACCATTTCCTGACATAAAGAGAAGTCAAGGTGGAAGCAGTAGTACTCTTGGTGAATTGTGGTTTAAATAGTTTAATGTATTGGCTTGTCTTGGTGGCACATGCCTGTAATCTTAGCACTCGGGGAAACTGAGGCAAGAGAATTGTGAGGTTTTTTTAATAATATGTTTATTATTTTTATTTTATGTGTATGCATGTATTGCCTGCATGTAGGTAAGTGCACCCATGTCATACAATGCCCTCGGAGGCTGTCGGATCCCCTGGAACTGGAGTTAAGGACAGCTGTTAGCTGCCATGTGGGTGCTGGGTTTCAAACCCGGTCTTCTGCAGGAACAACCAGTCTTCTTAAGCGCTGAGCCATCTCTCCAGCCCCCAAGAATTTTGAGTTTTAAGGCCATTCTGGACTGTATAGCAAGATTCTGTCTCAAAACACCAAAAAGCCACAAAGAGGCAATACAGTTGTTCTCAGTTTGGTGGTTTCCAGTCTCCTGCTACTTTACAAGCAGAGACTGTCTTCAGATCTTTACGTGAATGTGTGAGTGGAGCTGCTGGATTGATCTTTAGAGGTAGATTACTAGATTAGAGTGTATTCAACTTGGATATTTCATAGCAGTTGCTAAATTACCCTAAAGAGATAGTATCAAATTTTTCCATATCAGTGAAAATGTTTTTTTCACCCATATTTGTCAGCTTAAGAGGTTAAAAAAAAAACTTTAAAAATTTGATGTGTGCTTTTCATATATTAACTTTTTACGTATTTAATAGTTCTGTTTCCTTTTCATGTAATCTTCATATCTTTTGCTCATGTTATTTCTTATTTATTGGACCTTTTGTATATTAAGGAAATTGGAATTCATCTGCCATCCATTGTCTTTTCTTTGTGATGGTTTTTTGTCATGTACAACTTTTGTGTGTGTGTGTGTGTGTGTGTGTGTGTGTGTGTGTGTGTGTGTTAGTTAGAGGTGTGACAGGCTATTATTTTTCTTTTTCTCTACTCAACACAGAACACTTGTGACCCTGTGTGTGAGATTTCCCTACACACCAAGCAAACAATCCTGCAGTGGACACCAGCTGGGTGTTTTAAATTTAGTTCAGTTCTAATACTACTTAGAGATGGCATCAGATCCCACAGATTAGGGGATCTGTTCGAAGGACTGCCACTCCCACCCCCATTCAAAGGCTAGTCACAGGTCTGGCCCTTCCCATGACTCCTTCCTTGGGTTCCATTAATTTGTTAAGAGTAGCTCAGAGAACTCAGGGAAATACAACCTTAGTAAATGCAGGTCCTCTGCTCCTAACTTCTGAGCCATCTCACCAACCCCTACTTATAGACTTTTTCAAAGAGCATTTGCATGGGCTGGAGAGATGGCTCAGCAGTTAAGAGCACTGACTGCTCTTGCAGAGAACCCAGGTTTGATTCCCAGCACCCATAGTAACCAGCTGTGAACCATCCTTAACTCCAGTCCAGGGGAATCCAAAGCCCTCTTCTGACCTCTGTGGCATTGCATGACACGGGTACAGTCACATGCAGGCAATACACTCATACACATAAAATAAATAAAATAATTTTTTTTTGTCTTTTTGAAGCAGGGTCTCCATGTAGCCCCAGCTGTTCTGGAACTTACTATGTAGACCAGGCTGGCCTTGAACTCACAGAGATCTGCCTGCCTCTGCCTCCCAAGTGCTGGACTACCGGTGTGCACCACCACACCCGGCTAAATAAAATATTTTTTTAATTAAAATATTTTTAAAAAGCATTTGCATACATGTGCACCTAGAAATACACTGTTTCTTGTTAACAGAATCATCTAGTTTTTTGTGTATGTGCTTTGTAATTTTTTTGTCTTTAGAATTTTTCATGTTTGTATTACAGGACTAGAATCAAATTTTAAATGCCAAAAATTGATGCTTATGAAACTCCAATAAGCATATGAGTCACCTAGAGATTCTTGTTAAAATACTAATACTGATTCAGAGTGCTGAGACGAGGGCAGAGGTTGCATTTTTTTTCTAGCAAGCCTTGTGAAGAAGCCAGTGCTGCTGTCCTGTTGTACATTTGAATAGAAAGGCTGTAACATATGCTTCAAGGAGCTGTATCATAGTTTGTGTAATTATATTCCTAATAATTAAATCATTGAGGTTTTTCTTTCACTACGGCAATGCACATTGGGATTCCCCTGAGAATGCAAGCATGGTGTGCAAGGATGCCCAGTACTGCTACTTTAAAATTTTATTTATTTATTTTTAATTTTATTTATTTTAATTTAATTTTATGTGTATACATGTATTACCTGCATATATGTCCAAAGTAATCTTAAATGTTCCTTAGTAGGAGAGTAAATTGGGACACCATGCTGCTGTAGAAACAGAGGTGGCTATATATGTACTGATGTAAAGTTATTAAGAGAGAAACAAGTTACAGAAAAGCATGTTTGTCCCCAGCTATATTTTTAAAAACATTTGGTGTGATGTCTGTTAAATATGAAAAAAAAAGAGATAAACTTAAGGAGAAACTTTAGCATAAAAGCATTGAATCCTTGAGAAACATAAGCATTCTTGGAAAACAAAAACTTGAACAGCTAATTCTCTGACAGTGCTTATTATTGGAATTTTTGAATTAAGATAACTACTTACTCTGCTGATATGCATTGAGCACCTGCCATGGTTTAATTTAGGCCCCTGTGTTTTCAGTGGTAAATTGGGCAGTGAGGGCCTAAGAAGCAGGGAAAATGGACCCATGGAGGCAAAGCTTCCTTAAGGTAAGGCTTCTGATTAAAATCTGCAGGATGAGTACTTGTTAGCTAATTTGGGGGCTGGATAGGAGAGGGAAAAAGAAAAAGGAAGAAGTTGAAGGTATGGGGATAAAAGGAGAATACAGTGTTCAATCTGCTGACAGCTTCATGGTCATGCTCTTTCAGATATGTGATGTCACCAGTTTCTGAATGCAAAGGCCCTATTCACTTTCAATGCAATGGGAAATTTTCTCCAGAAACGTGTGTGTGTGTGTGTGTGTGTGTGTGTGTGTGTGTGTGTGTGTGTGTG
>NW_008341028.1:13579664-13600528 GCF_000622305.1 Nannospalax galili
GGCCATACCTAGCAAATTTACAATTACACTGTTAAAGTCTCTGAAAGGATTTCAGACTATTAAATACTTGAGGGAGGTTTTGTTTATTGTTGTTAGCATTTTAAAGGACTTGGATGCCAATTTGTGATTTATAGAAAAGGCCTTAAGAACATCAAGTATACAGTTTAACATAAATAGACAAAATTACTTTGCTTCTATAAAGAACTCCATGATTTTTAGTACTTAAGCATTTAAAAATCAAACACTTGGAACCCCAACATTTCAGCGCTTATGTAAACGAAAGCTATTGTCTTCCAAATTTAAGCACAATAAAATAATCTTGAAACTTTTGTGTTGACACTATATATTTTCTGTTTGAACTGAGTGGCAGTTTCCACTGTTACTCAACAGTGATGGAATTAAGCTATGTTTCTAGTAAAAGAATTTTGGATGTATGTTTTGTTATTAAATTCTACTTGTACATTTAGCAATTAAAATTACTCTTGTAATGATGGTGGCATTAGAAGGAATAGGAAGCTGTCACAGAAAATTTAAAGCTCAATTATCTCTTTGGTAACGAAATATATAATATTGCATTACAACATTTATTTTCTTATGGTAATTGACTCATTTGTTCTCTGATTACCAATTTAACTTCCTAACCACAAACATCTGCTCTTACATTGTATTTAATTTGTGTGAATACTAAATCAGAGTCGTTAAAACCCAGAGAACATTTTAAAGGCTTTATTTTATAGTTCATGAAAGGTAAATAATGAATACTTTATTTTTTAATAGTCTCTGAAAGTCTGTTTACTGAAAATGCTTGCTAAAATTATATTAATTTTTTAAAAGACTGTTTTGCTGAATTACTCTGCCTTAGGGAAAGGAGCCTCAGTCCTGGCTAGGGGGCTCATGGAGTATGTCAGTTTCTTGGAAATGGCACCATCTTAATTAAGAATACAAGCTATCAAAGTAGAAAAAAGTATGCTGTCATTTAGTTGTGGGGAAGATAATTGCTTATAATTTTAAAAATGGAAGATTGTTACTTTAAGGGGAGGAGGAAATCGACTTACTTGGATAAACAAATTTTTGTAGATTTAAATTTTTAATAAACAGTTTCTGTGAGTGGAAGGTAATGAAACAGATGACTCTAAATATGTGTCTAGTTGGCAGAGTAAAGCCAGAGAGAAACATAGAATTGAAGTTGCAAGTCACTATTCAAATTAATATGAAATAAGACTTGGACCGTATATACCTGATGGGCTAGATACTAATGACAAAAAATTGCAAATACTGTTGGTGGAAATGTTTATTCTGAGACTAAGGAAGTGTAAGGTAAAACAGGTGAATAGTTACTGTTATTGAAAACAGGAATTTTTAGCAAAAGAAAAAAAGAGATGCAGGTGTAAAGTTAAGAAGTAAAAACCTGTTGAATTTAATTGGAAATCTTAGTAGAAAATCAAGATACATAATTGCTGACTTGGTCCACAAAAAGAGTTTGAAAATAGTGACCAGTACTGAAAGATCAGTAAGGTCATGTCAAGAAGGACCGTTGCCCATTGAACAGGCCCAGCCTTTCTCCACCGATAAGATAGTTTTAAATCTCAATAATAATAATCTCAGTGAATTGAAACAAATCAGATATATTTTAAAACTAGAACTTATAATGATGCTTTTAAAAGAAAAGAATCTCAGTAATCACATGTTCTAGTTTTCCTTCAATTGCTATGACAAAACACTAACCAATGCCAACTTGGGGAGGAAAGGTTTTATTTGGCTTATGTCTCCTGGGTCACAGTTCTTCACTGAGGGAGTCCAAGGTAGGAACCTGGAGGCAGGAGGTGAAGCACAGACCACAGAGGAATACTGCTTACTGACTTGGTCCCCTGGATCATGCTCAACATGCTTTCGTCTACAGTACAGGACCACCTACCCAGGGGTGGCCCCTTATTTTTCAACAATCAAGAAAATGCCACATAGATATGGCCACAGGCCAATCTAATGGAGGCAGTTCCCCAATAGAGGCTTTCTCTACCCAGGTGTGTCAAGTTGACAACTAAAGCTATCTAGTATATCACCTCAGGACAGTGAAAAGTCAGCTCAACTATTGGGCATCTGATTTCTGCTGGGTGAGGAATAGCTGATCTTCTTTCAGGAAGTTACTCAAGATAGACTGACTAGACCCCACTGGATGAATTTGCACTGAGGGACATCTGGGAACACTAACTTGACTCGATATGCCTTAATATAAATGACAGAATGCATGAAATCCAGGGATGGGGCTATAGGAGGATAATTTGGGGGAAGAGTGTATAAAGATGATTAAGATGTTGTGTATAAAATACACAAAAATTTAATTAAAATATACAAAAAAGTTCACTGTTTTGAAAACTAAACAAAAGCAAAGAAGCAAACATTTATCCTTCTAAAAGAATTGAATTTTATAACCGGATAGTTGAAGGACTATCATAAGTAATTGGGGAAAGATAATAGTAAATGAAGGGATTTTTTAGAAGGAGTGATAGAATGACAATATTACTGTTTTGCAACTTCTCACAGGTAATAATTATCAAAGACTGATTACATCATACAAAGTGACATTAGTCACTTAGGAAGAACCTCCTAATGGAAGCACATGGAACTGCCAATTTTGTAGTCTGAAAAAGTAAATAAACTGCAAGTGTCTACATTTAATAGGGCAAACATGTTAAATGCCATGTAATCAACAAGACAAATTATCTTGTTTCCCAACAAATACATTGCAAACAAAGAGACAAGATAAACTGTGGATTAAAGGAAACTTAAGAAACAAATTAATTCATGAGTGTACCTTGTTTACCCAATTTAAATAAATCATTTAAAATACATCAGCCAGTTAATGAAACGTAAAGGCTGATTAGATAATTGAATAATTAGAAATTATTATATTATAAACTGTTGGTGTTATCATGTGTGTTTAAAAATGGGAGTTCTTGACTGGGGTATGTAGGTCAGTGGTAGAGTGCTTGCCATTTGGAGTGTCCTAGATTCAATCTCTAGTACCACAAGAAAAAAATAAATGGGAGTTCTTGTAGAGACATTTAAATACTTACAATACTTGCATTTTGCTTTCAAAATAATCTGGGTGTGGGATGGATAGATTAGGATGCAGATGAACCAATGTTAATGCTGAGTTGATAATTGCTGAAGCTATATAGCAGGTACATGGGAAATGTTATTGTATTCTTTGAAATAATTTTTAAAAGAATATAGGTTTTGGGGGATGGGGAGATGGCTCAGTGATTACGAGTACTTGCTACTTCTTCCAAAGGACCTGAATTTAGTTCCTAGCACCAATGTTTGGTGGTCCACAACAGCTTATAACTCAGCTCTCAGGGATCTGATACTCTCATCTGACCTCCATGGGCATTATACAGACACATACACACAACTAAAAAAAAAAAGAAAGAAAAAAGAAAAGATAATGGATGTTAGACTCCTTGGGTTCAAAGTCTAGCTAAGCAGTATCACCCTTGGAGTTACTAAACTTCTGTGTATTAGGAGCCTTCACTGTAAAGTAGAAATAATAAAAATGCCTACATAATAGAATTGCTATGAAAGCTGATTGTTAGTAGGTAAAAATGATTCATAGATGTTAGCTATTACCATACATCAAATGTGCAAACTGAAATCATAAAATCATAGTGGTTAAAGATCTTAGTGTATTCAGGAATAGCCTATTTGGATTCCTTATTTAGTACCAGAGCATTTAGAAACCCATGTTTATCACAATGTTAAGCAGTGGAATGAGAGCTCAACTCTGGGTCTCTTGATTCCTGGTCATTACAATTGTTTTGACATAGATAATTACCGAAGAATGTGTAGGTGTTGAAAGACCTTCAGCAAATTTAGTTAATTGATTTAATTGACTTATTAGGGATATATGAAATCCATTCTTTAGATGAAATGCTGGATGCGATAAGAGAGCTTTTTAAAGTTACCTTAACTGAAATAAGGAAACAACATAATTTAAAAAGCAGATTAGTTAACACTTGATAGTGCAGCTTATTTTCCATGGGGTTAAAATGGAGAGGACATCTTCACCATGCAGGCTAGAAGTGTTATGTTTGAGGATTTGGCTCTTTTTCCCAGTTCTCAGAAGATCAAACAGACAAACTCGTTTCAGTTTGGTGACATGAAACTTTAGCTTCAGAGATTCCATTTTGGTTTGATCCATTGGGTCCTGGTATAGAAGCTTATTCCAAACTAATAGCCTCCTGTAATTTGTTTTGAGATAGGGTCTCACTATATAGCCCTAGCTCTAGGCCTGGAACTCACTCAATATATAGACCAGGCTGGCTTTGAATTCACAGAAATCCACCTGCCTTCCCAAGTGCTGGGATTAAAGGCATGTTACCACCGTGCTCGGCTTGGCCTCCTGTAAATTTTATTCAACCCAAGTAAACCTTAATTATTAAACAGGAAGATTCATTATTGCAAATATGTTCATTTTTCCTATATTTAAAAATTATTATTAAAGTGAAAACTCCAAGTTATTTATCTGTTTTCTTTGAAAAGGAACATTGAAACAATATAAGTGGGGTCTAAATTTATCTAGAGGAGGACCTAAATAAAAAAAGGAAAAATTTGAAGAAATAAAGGAGTAAAAGAACTGTAAGTCTACCAGATAGTTAAAATAATTTATCTAGAAGAGGACCTAATAAAAAAGGAAAAATTTGAAGAAATAAAGGAGTAAAAGAAGAGTAAGTCTACCAAATAGTTAAAATAATTTTGTCCTAAGAACAGACATATCAGTGAAACCTGTTAGCTTTCAAAAGTAAACTCCTCAGACTACACAGGATTTTATTGCTAAAACTTTGAAACCAGTTACTCTTCTTGGGACTACTGAGTTTACCATTTAGAAAAGCATCGGCCCTGGGTACTTATTAAATAAGTCTAGATTCTTTCAAAGAAATACCAGAAGGGAGTATAAGTAAATATTGTTATAGTATAGAAGCAGGCAATCCTTTTGTTGTGTAAGAATAAGTAAATATGAATGCCAGAATGCTAAGGAAGTACACATTTCACTAAATAAAAATTTTAAACTACTTTCCCCACCCAAGTTCACGTGCTCTGTTTTTAGACCCACTGAGTCCACTTAGTGCTGCCTGTGTGTACATGGGTATGGGACCATCTACTGGAGCATGAGTAGCCTCTCAAGGACCACATCCCTGAAGAAAACTGACTCTCTCTCCCCCAGTGGCCATCAGTTGCCAGTAGCTCCTCAGCCAGGGGTGAGACTTCATGAGCCTGTCCCCTATCCATGTTAGGATTTGCCTGACCTGATCTTGAGCAGGTCTTGTATATGCAGTTGCAAGTGTGCAACAGCCCAGTCATGTCTGGCAAATCCTGTTTTCCTGCAGATGTCCAGTATCTCTGACTTTTATAATCTTTGTTCCATAATGTTCCCCCAGTCTTGGGGGATGGAGGTTATGATGTAGATGTCTTGTTTAGAGCTGAGCACTCCACATTTTTTTATTCTCTGCACATTGTCTGGTTGTGGGTCTCTATATTAATCACTGCTGCAATAGATGCTTCTCTGATGAGGGTTTGAAAGATGAACTAATCTCTGGCTATAGGGATAAGAATTTAGGGGGCAGTTTATTATATCCATTTAGCAGAATAGTGTTACTGAATTTTCTCCTAGGGCCTATGACATAGTCGGCCATGGTTTTTCAGCCCAGTTAATTGTACCAGGCATGCGTTCTGTCTTGTGGAGTGAGTGTTAAATCCTATCAAAAAGTGGTTGGTTGCTCCCATAACATTCATTATTTGATAGCCTGCGGTGTCTGGGGGAGACATTGCCCCCCTTTTACACAAAGTAATTCCATTTAAACCCCTTTTATACGTATATACATACACATTTTAGGAAGCTTTTACAGCAGATTTCATCTTTTTTTTTTTAATGTCTTTAGTGTTATTCCTTCCCATACTCCCTCCTTTACCCTGTCCTCCTGTCCCCCACCTCATTTAACCCTTCCTGTTCCATTATCCTCCTTTCTTCTTTCATACACTTGTATTCTATACCCCTTCCTTTGAATCCCCCCAACCCTTGCCCCATGGACCCTTACTAGTTTCCTGACTTCAATGGTAACTCTAATTTAAATACATACCTAATACCTAATGATTCAAAACTAGTATCCATGTATAAAAGAGAACATGTGGCATTTATCTTTCAGGTATGGGTTATGTCGCTCAGAATGATTATTTCCAGCTCTATTTACCTATGAATCTCATAATTTCATTTTTCTTTACAGCTGAATAAAACTCCATCAGGCAATTAATTTTTAAAGATACTGCATTGCTAATAACATACATTTAGAATATATACTTGTTACATACTGTTAAGAGAATATGTGACTGCTGTGAATTCTATAGCTTAATAGAGCTTGTTGATATGCATATAACTACTTTTTTATTTTAATTAATATTTTCTTTTTATTTTAAAGCCAAACCTGAATTCCTAAAGCAGCCTTCTAATATATATGCGCATGAATCCATGGATATTGTATTTGAATGTGAAGTGACTGGGAAACCAACTCCAACTGTGAAGTGGGTCAAGAATGGGGATATGGTTATCCCTAGTGATTACTTTAAAATTGTAGTAAGTATTTTTCCAAAGAGTACATTTATTTCTTAAACTGTTAAGTGTATTTAAATGTAATCGCCAAAAGACTTGCTATCTTACATATATCAGTTTATATGTTGCAAATGAAAGAAAAATGCATAGGATGTCATTTGTTTATTGGCTGACAAGAAAGCTATGCCCAGAAACATGTTGGTGCCTTATATGAGATCACATAGCAAATCAGTGGCTGAGCTAAGCTTGAGTCTGTCAACAGTCTAGTACTCTTAAACATAACTTAAATGTCAGCATTTCCTGAGATATAGTGTGTGCATGTATCTGTGTTCCCGGTTGTCTTCACAGCTCTATTCAAGGGACAGAAATTTCTCCTTTGAAGTATGGAAGAATAATCATTTTGAAAAGTTTGCCAGTTGATTACACAACAGACTGTACAAAACTTGGCCAAAAATCATATATTGATGCCCAGACCCTTCAATATAAGAATGATCAGTGCTAGACAGTTGTAACAACAAAGACTCTTTTAGAAAGCAAATGCATCATCATCACGTGATACCCTTTAGTTTAATTCCTACATACTGGTTGAAGGAATTTTTAAAGTAAATACAAGCGTGGTGATGTTTGCCTGTAACTTGGGAGGTGAAGGCAGGAGGATAGTAAGCTTGAAGCTAGACCAGGAATTGAGGTTCTCTTCAAAACAGTAGCAAAAATGGCTGAGTATGGTGGTGCATGCCTTTAATCCCAGCACTTGGGAAGCAGTGGCAGGTAGATCTCTGTGGTAGGCCAGCTGGAGCTAGCTGTCTCAAAACATACAAAACATAGCAAAATTGTAAATGCAGAAGGTGTTAAATGTGGCACGGTAGATAGCTCAGTCCATAAAGTGCTTGCCACACAAGCATGAGGACCCAAATTTGATCACTAGAATAAACCCACATAAAAGGCCAGGGGCAAAGGCTTGTGCTTGCAATGCCAACACTGGGGAGGTGGAGACAAGTGGATCCCTGGGTCTCACTGATCAGCTAGCCTGGCCTCATCAGTGAGCCCCAAGTCCCAGTGAGAGAACTTGCCTCATAAAACAAGATGGATAGTTCCTGAGGACAGCACCAGGGTTGACTTGTGAGTTGTGCACATACCCACACATAACCTGAACATGCACACACACATAAAGTGTTAAATGTATTTAAGAATTCTCAGCCATAATTGCTCTTTACTTTCTATGTAGTAAGTGTGCAGTAGATATTACCTACTAATATTACCCTTATCTAATACCCTAGTAGCATAATTAAGTTTTGGTAATAAGTATCAATGGCCTATCTTAAGATCTATTCATGATACTCATTAAAAAGTTATGTTTGTTAAAGACAGTATCATTACAGATTTGTCATAAAAGTAATTCATTTTTAGTGAGACTGTATTTTTTTGTTTCTAAAATGCATAATTTCATGTTCACAAAAAATAATTCTATTGAAAAGCAACCAGTTGTGACTAAATTAGCATTTTTATTTTATCAGTATTTGCACATACTTTTCAAAATTTTAAGTCATATTTATACTAATAACAATAGTTGACATTCATGTAATGCTTTATAGTCTAGAGAAAGCAAGTATTTATGGCATTGTTTGAGTTAGAATAGCCTCAGGAAAACAAAGTCACGAATTCAGGCTGTCATGATGGTCACATTATATTGCTTGCTAGAATTTTTTTTTCCAGGCACGTGTGTGCGTTTGCCAACAGTAGGTGTTAATTTCTTTAGTGTTAGTGGTAGTGTGTATTATTCTAGACAGTTAAGTCAGTACCTTGCCAATACTCTAACATAAAGTTGAATTCACCAGTATATAAGTAGATTGTATTCAGTAACTGAATCAAAATAGTACTTGTTTTTTCCCTCTTCCTCTCCAAGAACATAGCCTTAAGAGTTTCAATTAAGTAAAAAAAAAAAAAAAAATTATGTATGTTTTTCTTCTTTAGAAGGAACATAATCTTCAAGTTTTGGGTCTGGTGAAATCAGATGAAGGGTTCTATCAATGCATTGCCGAGAATGATGTTGGAAATGCACAAGCTGGAGCTCAGCTGATTATCCTTGAGCATGGTAAGAGGGGAGCAGCAGTAAGCTGAAGGAGGCTGTGTGTTGGAGGTACTGTCACTCTGAGATGCCTCATGAATGTTGGCTTGTTTGTAAAGCCCAGCATATGGCATAACTAGGAGAAAAAGAGCAGTGGTCTAAGAAATTTCTATACCTAAAATTATCTAGAGATACATTTTCAGATAATGAAAAAGAAGTTGATATTAAGGAAAACTGAAAAAGTCTCATGTGAATAAATGTTTTTCAGAATCCATTCATTTTAATCTCACAGATGAATTTCTGCCTTATATAAGAAAGAGCTTAATGTTTACTTTGCACTAAACTTTTCTTGTTTTCCCAAAATAAAATTAATGTGCCCTTTGTGATTATCATAAAAATGCCCATGATTATTTTTTTTAATTGAATCAACATTGAAAATTAGAAAAAGTAGAATCAAATCAGGAAAATCACTATAAATTTGAGCCGGGAAACTTCATGTAAATTAATTATTAATTCTAGAAGATTGGAATAACAAGGATTTACCTAGTAAGAAAAGACCTCTAAAAAATATCATTGGCAGATAGAACAAACAGCTATAACCCTTATGTCTAGATGGGTCTGTTGGGGAAGACCTTCTGCTAAAGCTGAGATCTAGACATTGTTAGAGAGGGTATAGCTGTGGTTTACTAAATGGCAGAGAAGTTGATGTGATGCTTTGCTGTTAAAACTTAAAATTCACTTTTTAGGGTCTGAGAAAAGGTGACCCTAAGTTGTTATCTCATCATAGATATTTTTCTGCAAAACCACCCAAGGGATTGGATGTTGGGGAAAGGTATTGGCTACAGGTACCTGCCAAGGCAGGACACTGGAGCCCAGAAGGAAGTTCCTCTCTTCTGTATTTGGTGTTTCAGGTGTTGGAGATGATAATGTTTAACACATGTGCCAGCTGAGAAAAGAAAAAAAGGGCCTGGCTCCATTCTGTAGAGCAGACAGTGAAACCTGAATTTGGAGTTGGGAGGCATTAATTTGATGACATACTCCAAATCCTACCACCTAGGAGCATTGCATAGGAGTGCACACAGATATGTATATGGTTTTCTAATGGTCTGTTTTCTTGCAACAGCACTCCAAGGTTATCTTTCCATGCTGTTTGGTATAGATCTGTGTCAATATGGTTTGTTCTTGAATAGAATATATACACAGTTTTATATAATTAATTCCCTGTTGCTTAATGAAATGTCTCCTATTTTTTCCTAATATGAGCAGTGTTATATTGAATCTTTTTATTGATTATTTTCTCATACTAAAGTACTAAAAGTTTAATTGTTGGATAACAGTTCTGTGTTACATTGGTAAGGATAACCATTATGTTAGTAACTAACATAATTTTTTTCTTTTAAGCACTTCTCCTAAATGCATGACAAAGGTAGCATTTTATCATCTCATATTTTAGTTAGATATGATCAAGTACCAGTGTAGTTCCAGGAAATACTTCTTTTACAACTATAGTTTGGCCAGAGAAGCTAATTGGCAAAGATGGTAGTTATTTTTCACTGAAATAACATTTAGGATTTGTAAATGCTGCTTTTTAAAAAATATACTTGAGAATACTGCTTATAAAAGATACTAAATTTGAACAGCCTTTTCATCTTACGTTTGTGATTATAACTTGCCCTGTTCATTGGAAATTATTTTAGTCACCTTTCAGTGTTTGCAAAACCAAAACAACCAAAAAAGGTACCCGCTGAAAATGAGGCAGATTGGCTTGTTTCTTTGTACTAATGGCAGTGACTTCCTTAGTCATACTGTCTTAGTATTTATCTATATCCAACTAAGCAAAGGGACTTCAGGCTATTTGTATTTAGAATTACTATTATATATCTTAATTAACAGTATAAATGGTTAGCTAATCCCAGTTGGGCTTTCCTTTGAATCTGCTTGGGGGTGTGAAATTTCAGTGATAGTATGTATTCTCTGGTTTTAAGAACAGCATATATGAGCCTTGGGAATTTTTTTGTGTGTGTGTGATCATATTGAGGATGCTCTGATGACTCATTGATTACAAGAGGGAAAGTACATGTCATGTTTATTAAGTTGGATTCCCCCTTTTTGCTATTTTATTTTTTATTTACTTAATAATTTTTGAGATAGAATCTTACCATGTTGCCCAGATCTTAAATTCACTTGGTTTAAGTGATTCTCTCACTTCAGTCTCTCAAGGGCTAGGATAATAGGCAGTTGCCACATGCCTGACTTTTAAAAGCTAAAAGAGTTTCAGAATATTGCAAATTTATAAGACTTGATCTCTGCCTTTATGGAATTGGTAATACAGTAAAGAATGTAAGAAAGATATACAACTTTAGTGGGGTTACTTTCATGTTTAATGATACAAATAAAGCAGCATACAACTCAGAAGAGAGAAATGCTGTGCAAGGGAATTTATTTCATTAATATGTCCCTTTCTGACAGGCTTTCTGTGATAAGATTTCCAAATGTTGGGCCAGCTATGTTGCTCAGCTGTTGATTAGAAAGAGAATATAGATCAATATAGAAATGGAATTTATCCCTGTAGGAACATGCCCTTTGTAAATGCAGAAGAGATTCATACTGATAATGGCTATGACTAAAAATCAAAACAATGCAGTAGTAGTAGTAAGGTATTCTGGTGACAAAGTCAGGTCAAATTAAGGAAGGCAGAGTACAGACTTGTTATGAGCCCCTTGTGAGATGGTAAGTTCATGTACTAGACACATGGACAAAGATGACCCTGATAATGAGATATTAGTGACCTATCTGATTCATTATTATCAGCAGATTGAAAATTAAACATTACAGAAAAGTCAGGATACTCCCAAGATTTTATCTGGTGATTAGAGCAGTGATAATCAGACTCCGCAAAAATAGAAAAGGAAGGCAAGTCAAAGTAGAAAGGGGTTTCTGTTTCTACTCAGTATGTAAAAAGTCTGTAAGCTGAGTGTGGTGGTACCTGCACTTGGAGGCTGAGGCAGGAAGATTCTGAGTTCAGGCCAGTGTGGGATACATAGCAAGACTCTGCCTCAACAAAAGGAAAGAATGGAAGACACAGAACTATCTCCTCTCACCATAAGAAAAACCTTAATACTACAGAATTTCGCCTTCTCTTGAGTCCACCAGAGAGCTGAGCTTATAAAGGAACTAATTAATGTAAACTCCAAAAAGAACAAGTTTTTCTGCCCCACACCCCAAGGATCGGGTTACATGAATTGCTTCGTCATTGGCATAGCAGAGGAGAAAGAAGTGGTTGCCAGAAATGTGGACCAAAAATATAACCCTTAAAATTTTAACTAATTGTTGCTTGCTCTGGCAGCACATACACTAAAATTGGAACAATACAGAGAAGATCGGCATGATTTCTGCATAAGGATGACACAAAAATTTGTAAACTTTCATATTTTTTAATTAACTTAAATGTTAAAGGCCAAGTATGAACTAGTTCAGAATATATAGGGGACCTATATACCAGGGAACCTCACATTTACTTGCAAATGCATTTTCCTTGTGTTCTACATAGTACTTCCAATTGAGAAGAAGCAAGGTAGGGGAGCTCAGAGCTGTTTCTGGGGTCTAGAAATTAAGGAGGTATTCTGCTCTGCTGGGAGATAGACACCAGTTCTTCACATTTACTCAGATCATCCTGTAAGCCTCCAACTAGTAGAAGAAGAACAGAAAATCTTTTTATTTTATATATTTCTGGGGGACATTTAGAAGCTAAGCTCTTGTCCTGTGGGGAGAGACCTCTGTCTGTCTGTCTGTCTCTCTCTCTCTCTCTCTCTCTCTCTCTCTCTCTCTCTCTCTCTCTCTCTCTCACACACACACACACACACACACACATATATTGGATGGGGAAAGGGGGAATACTAAGGCTTGAACATAGAGCATTGCATACACTAGGTAATTGCTCTACCACTGAACTACATCTCTAGTCCTTGGAAGAAACTCTGGATAAACAACACAGATAAAAACCCAGTCTTGCTGAGGGGAAGGATCGAAGAAAAATCTGTATTTCTGAAACTGGTTTGGAAAATAATTGGGGGCTCCTAAAGTCACTGTTACCAAGAGGTATTTCACTGCTAGGTGCAGAATAGAAAACTCCCACCTGAGATGAACACAGTACAAAGCAGATTTGGGTTGCCATTGGAAGGACTGGGCTAAGACAGCCAAGAATTGCATCTGCTCCAATCTAGCACCCAGACACAAAGCCTTTCTCTGCTTGAGAAGTATGAAAGGAAATCCCCATGATGAGCGTGTCCAGGAACAATTGAAAGCCAAAAGGAAAGAAGGATCATTGAGAAAAACGTCTTCCAAATACATAGCACAGGTAGTCTATTTGTAGAGAAATTTGAATTTTGCTAGAGACCAAATGAAGAAAAGTCTTGGACTTAAAAAAGAAAGACATTTACCTGTAGAGGGACAAAGATAAGAAATACAGCAGAATTTTTAAACAAAATTAAACACCCTTTACAAAAGCAAGCCAGAGGCTGGAGAGATGGCTCAGTGGTTAAGAACACTGGTTGTTCTTGCAGAAGACCCAGGTTCAAATCCCAGCACCCACATGACAGCTAATTGTCTGTAACTCCAGTCCCAGGGGATCCAGTAGCCTCTTCTGACCTTGGGCATTGCGTGACACAGGTGCACTTACCTACATGCAGGCAATACAAACATACACATAAAATAAAAATAATAAATAAAAATTTTTAAATAGCAAGCCAAATTATATACCCAGTAAAAGTATCCTTTAGAAATGCAAATGAAGTGAAGACCTCAGAACAGAAGTGGAGAATATTCATTGCATGAAACTCATAGTAGGAGAAATGAACAATTTCTGAGTGAAATGTTTTTTTAACATTTTAAATGAATATTACTTTGAGATGACTGGCTAGGATGTGATTAGGTTTGTATCTTTACCCTTTGTGTGTATTTTCAGTAATAACCGCTCTTTTGTTGTTACTTATTTTGATTTGGGGTTTTGGCTTGTTTTTGAGATGTAGTCTGACTATGTAACCCAGGTTGGCCTCAAGATCACCTGCTTCCAGCTTCAGTGTACACCACCACATTTGGCAATAGCTGCTCTTGATTTTAGAGGATTTTGTATCTTTTAAAATATTTAATTCACCCTAAAATAAAATTACTTTTATATGATACCATTTCAAATGAATATCTGTTTTAAAAAATTGTCTATTTGATATTTTCAAAAAATTATTTAAATTATTATAGCTAAGTGGCTTGATGTGATGCTACATACCTATTATCTTAGCACTTGAAAGGCAGAGTCAGAAAGATTGTGAATTCTAGGCCAATCTGGGCTATACAGGGAGACTGTATCTCAAAGGAAAAGAAATTATTGCAGGTTATTTTAAAAATAGCAAAACCTGAGGGAAGGTTTTATTTTATAAAGGAACTAATTTGTAACTATTTTAATAGTTATAAATTTTTATATTTATAAAACTATTTTTATTTTATAAAGGAACTATTTTATAAAGGAACTTTTATTGGCCTTTCTTCCTGTCAGTTTGAATTAAAAATTGCTTCCAAAATTTTCATGTAAGACTGGAATGTAAAAAACACAAACATAGGGCCGGGCGTGGTGGCACACACCTTTAATCCCAGCACTTGGGAGGCAGAGGCAGGCAGATCTCTGTGAGTTCAAGACCAGCCTGGTCTACATAGTGAGTTCCAGGACAGCTGGGGCTACAAGGAGACCCTGTCTCAAAAAGACCAAAAATTAAAAAAAAAAAAACCCACAAATATATGCTTTTTCTTTTTTAATGTCCTGTGATACTAGATCTGATAACTGGCGGTTTTTAGTTGCAAAGGGAAGAAGGGCTGATGAAAAGGGAATCACATGAACTTGTTTTAGGTAAAGGAAAGTCATACTTTACCAGTCCATTAAATGACTTTTAGGATATCATGGTCATGATAGATAAGGGTACATACTAAGCATCATGGTTTTTTTGTTTTTTTGCATTTTATTTGGCTGAAGTGTTTGTCAAAAATTCCATAAAATATCTGAGGTTTTTGAATAATAGAAGTTCTGGAATAAGTGACTAATGGCTTGGCATGATTAAAAGTTGTCTAGGTAGCAGGAAATTGTTAGTCATTAATGGAATATTTTAAATCTAAAGCACTAGTACTTGTTAAGGTTAGCATTGATCAAAAAATAAATTCTAATCAGTTATTTTCTTTTTATGCAAGTAATTACAACTTTAGGAAAAGTTTAACTCAAAATAACTGATTTAAATTTTTAATTATGATTATTTTATCTAGGACCTTTCTCATTTTCTGTATATGAGTGATGGAGGCCAGAAGAGGGTGTCAGATCCCCTGGAACTGGAGTTACAGGTGGTTGTGAGCCACCCAGTGTATGTGCTGGGAACCCAACCCCTAAAAGTATAATTTATTAAAAGATTAAAAGCAACTTTGAGCTAGGCATGGTGGATCACACCTCTAATCCCAGAATTTGAGGTTCAGGCAGGAGGATTGCTGCAAGTTGGAGGTCATCCTGGGCCACATAGATCAGCTGGAGATAAATAGCAACATTGCCTCAAAAATAAACAAAAAAAACAAATTTGTTATACCAGGTGTTTTACTGAATGCATGTGCTATGTGAGCAGAGATTCCCAACTATTTGATAAAAGACCCCACTATGCAGACTGTTAAGGAGGGGGGTTATAAAAATCAGAGTCTAGCTAGAATAGACCTTACAGATTTGAATATTTAGTTTAGCTGACTTGGAGATTGAGCTAAGTGACTTGTGTTAAATTAAGTTCACATAAAAGAGCTGATAACTAGATTTCTCAATTTCAAAATTATGCTGTTTTAATATGTCTAAAGCAAAAAGTCGACTTTTTTTTTTCTTTTCCATTTACCTTAATTTCAAAATCAGACTTTTAAGGCAGTATTATAGTTACACTTATTGACAAGGTTGGTCAGCTTTATCATTTTGGTAAGATAACCATGCATCTGGTAGATTTGAGTTAATCTTAGTTTATTTCTGTCATTGCAAGATAATTAAAAAGTACCTTCTTTAACTCTGAGAATTGTCAGAGTATGGACAGTATTATTATATGGTCACCCAGTTACTGAGAATTTATTGAATCTGAAAGGTTCTACATCATTCCAAGGTAGAGCTTTAGGCTATGACTCTAAATAAATGTAATGCAAGCTCTGCTGAATGCCAAAGTGCTACTCTACTCCTGACTGGCAAGAAATGATTTATCAGGCTTGCCAGGCAAGAAAGACTTTTTGAACATTGTAGCGTTTTAGCTGAGCCCAGAAGGATGGGTGGGATTCTAGATTGCTCAGGTTACATGAAGATGCAAAAAGGAGGCAGTTCAGGTATGTCTGACTAGGAAAGCTCAAAGTACATTGGGAAAACAGCAGGCAACCCAGTTTACCAGAGGTCACAGAAGTGTGAATATAGGAATTGATACTGGGAAGGTATATTTAAACCAGGTTATTTCATAGCAAGTTAGGAATTGTTATTTAGTAGCATTTGGATTTGTTGAGTAGTTGGATGACCTCAGGTACGTGAGGAAATAGCACTTAAAGAGGATTAACATAGAGGAGGTGTGCTGACTGGTTTCAGGGAGGAAATCAAGGCATCTTTGATTCCACTTACAATTCTGTACCAATCAGACATGATACTTAAAGGTCTCAACTAAGTGGTGGTAATGGAAAGAGATTTTTGAGTGTGTGTGCCCCTTAAAGACTTTTATGTGGTAATCACTTGTTAAATTTTGGGTTGATGAGCCGGGCGTGGTGGCACACGCCTGTAGTCCCAGCACTTGGGAGGCAGAGGCAGGCGGATCTCTGTGAGTTCAAGGCCAGCCTGGTGTACATAGTGAGTTCCAGGACAGCTGGGGCTACAGGGATACCCTGTCTCAAAAAGACCAAATAAATAAATAAATAAATAAATAAATAAATAAATAAATAAATAAATAAATTGGGGGTTGATGTCCCTACAAAAGAAGACAGGACCAGATTTATGATTTGTTGAATTAGTATAATGGAGAGGAAAGAATTGGCATCTTGTATTTAGTAGAAGTAGAGGGACTGTGTAATGTAAGGTTGTAATCATCAGTCTTTTTAGGTTAGGAAAGTTTGTAACCATTATGCTTGGGCTATACACACTATAATTTATGCTGGGTTTTGGTAGCAGTTAAAGTATAAATTGTTTCATGTTGAATATCAATTTCATCCTTGCCAAAACTCATGGATTTTAAGACCAGAACTTGTGAGGTCCAGATTATATCTTAGAACCTCAGTGGTAGTTTTTGGTACTTGTTAGTTAAATAGAACTCCTACAAATGACCTTTCTGGATTCAAAGATGCACTTAGAAATTATCATAGAATAAGCTCAAATTTGAATTTGATGCTATTCTTTAGTTACAAAGAAAGAATTTGATATGCAGTGCTAAGACACCAGAAGGATAACATGTCTCAGTATCTTTTAATTGGGAGCTATATTTAAAAGATGCTAAATTATACAGTAATGTCATAGTTGGCTGAGTATTATTTGGGTTTGAAAGACGTTACTGACAATCTGGCTCCTTACAGACTTGATCTCAGCAGTTTTAATCCTGGATCATTGTATTTTTCATTTTAGATTTTAGTGTTGGCATTGAGACTATCTTCCAATTGAAACATGCTTATGAAACTCACCAGAAATAAAAAGTACAGTATAATGTGATAGGCATTTGGGGAAGTATTTTTAATATTATATTCAATGTTACTATTGCCTCACAAGTACTGTAATGTCCAAATATTGTAGCTATGTGCATTTTTAAAAACAGCCTTTGTTTGGCACAGCATTATTACCTGAGTTCCCTTATCCAGTATGTACTTGAGCCTTTTAGACCCCAAGGGTAGAGTAAATATGAAGGCTTTTTATCTGAATTCCGGTTCACTGATGGTTTTCTCTTCATTTTTGGAGTTTATCGTCAACTCGTAAGTTTGAAAACTTTAATTTTGTGGACAATCATGATTGGGACTCCTTAAATTCTTTTGCTTTTTTGCACAGTCTGAAGGTATTTTTTTTTAAATCTGCTAGATTGATTTGTAAACCTGAATCTTAAAAAAATGCTGATACTCTTTCAGATGTAACATGAAACTTGGTTATGATTAGAGTTAATGTAAATCCCCCCCACCAGACAAACACTCTGCCACTGAGCTAAATCCCCTACTCCTTAAGCTTACTAAAACAAAATTAGTTTCTCCTTTTTGTTGGTCAAAATGGGTAATGAGTAGAAAGGCCTCTGCTGCACATTCTGTCTTATTTCCTCTGGGATATTGGGATCTCATCTGGGAAACAGCATTTTGGTTTAGGATGAAAGGAGATAAGGCTATCATTTTCAGAGACTCACTGCTGTGGTAGATGCGTCATTTAACATCTGGCACACCTTTTTTAATGAGTGCTTTTAATGTCAGGAAAAAATCAGATGACTTCCTTGATACTGAAACATCCCTCCTGCACACAAGAATGGGTGGAGTATTTTGTGCTTATTTTATTTTATAACTTCCTTCAGTTGTTAATATAAGTCATTTGTTTAAACTAGCAGTTCACTGCAAGGGCCATTATGAGAACACACACATAACAATAATAATAAGAGTACGTTTCTAGGTTATGAGATTACTTCTCTACCTCTGGAGAATGAATTTCTCAAAGAAGGGACTCTTAAGTCTGTGAAATCATCCTTACAGGTCTGTTCCTTTGCATTGAAACTGAATACTCAAAATATAGCACGTTGGCTATGTTTGTAAATTTATGGTCACATTGTATTTCATCTCTAAATAGCCTCCTAGCTCTTCAGTTGTACTGATAAACATTTTGGATATTGGACTGGTTTTAAATTTCATTTTGGAAGTATGTTATTCTCTTGGAGCTATCAAGATTGGGCACCAAGTTCATGAATACCAACCTGATTGAGCTTTGGACTGCTAGGAAATCCTATTGTTTCCTCTATTGTGTCCCTTCATAAAACTTCAAACCTTCATGCTTCTCAAACCCACAATTTCTTTACTTCAGCAAATGATCCTGCATTTCCCATTCGTTGGAATTTGAGATTCTTTTTGTGGTCTGATGCCTGTTCAGTTTTTGGTGGTTTTGGTGACAGCTCTGAGTGTTTTCTGGATATAATGGTTTGTAAATATCTATTAAATCTAACCTGTTAATTATGCTTGTAAAATCTATAGAGATTGGGGCTGGAGACTCAGCAGTTAAGAGCACTGGGTGCTCTTGTAGAGGACCAAGGTTTGATTCACAGCACCCACATGGTAGCTAACAACCATCTATAACTCCAGTTCCAGGGGATCCAGCACCTTCTTCTGACTTCCACGGGCATTGTACAACATGGATGCACTTAAATACATGCAGGGTATACACTCATGCACAAAAAATAAATAAAAAATGATAAAATCTATAGAGATTTACCTAAGTTTTGTCCACCAAATCTGTTTCAAGACTAATGAAACATGAGTCCGGATTTGTTCAGTTCTTGAACTGTTGTTACTGCTTTTATATTAAGAAGCAGTGTTATTAACACAGGAATTGTGAATTAGCTTCCTGGTGGATTGCTGTCCCATCAAATCTAAGACACGAAGGAGTCATAAGATGCAACCTTTGCAAGATGTTAAATTATGAAAAAGTACATCTCAGAATCAAGAGAATATGGGTTGGCTTTAATAACAGGAAACACTTGTTTAGTCCTGGTCAATCCTTTTGCTTTCAACTCTTTTGTTTGATACTGACTTTATTGTTTTCTTCTTGATAACATATTTTCTATTCCATTTTCAAACTTTTATTGCCCTTTTCTTTGAGGATTGTTAACTGTAGATAGCTTTAACACCATCTTACTTTGTTTCTTTCCAGTTTATCATATCATACTCTTAAAATCTGACATATTTCTCTTAAGGGTTTTTGCATCTGTGGACATGAGTCACATTGGTTCTGTAGGTTCTATAATGTCTACCTGGTTTTGATATTAAAATAATGCTGCTGCCATACCATTTGTGCTGCTTTAACAAGTACAAGACTGGGTGATTTGGAGCATTAAGGAACAGAAATTTATTCCTCACAGCTCTACTCCTAAATTAAGGCACCAGCTGATTAGCCAGTGAAGGTTTTCTTCTTCCAAGATGGCACCTTGTATCCTCCAGCAGGGAGGAACACTGTCCTTACATAGTGAAGGGAACAGAAATGGCAAAACAGCACTCCTTCAACCTGATGCCCTTTTGTAAAGGTGCTGATTTCATTGACAAGGACACAGTACTCAGGACTTAATCACCTTCCAAAGTTTACATGTCAATAGTGTACTCAACGGGGGTTGAGTTTCATGAATTTGGAAGGGATGCATTCATAGGTCATAGCACTAGCTTTACAGAATGGGTTAGGAAGTGTTTGCCTAATTGCTTCTATTTTCTCAAAGATATTGTAGGGAACAGATACAATTTACCTTTTTAAGTATTTGATAGAATTCAGTAACAAACCAGTGTGGGCCTAGTTTTGTTGTTGTTGGTGGTGGTGGTGTTGAAGTCTTTATTGTTTCTTTAATAGGCATAGGACTCTTCAGGTTTTCTGTTGTCCTTATGTGAATTTTTATGGTTTCTTTCAAGAAATTGGTCTGTTTCAACTTTTCAAAATACATGAGTATGAATTATTTGTAGTATCCATCCTTTGAATGCTCATGAAGTAAGTAGTGTTTGCTTCTCCTTATAAACATTTTTGCCCCTCTCCCAAGCCTTGGTACCTGGCTACAAGCTTATCTTTCAGTTGGATTTTATTTTCTTGAATGTTTTTATTTTGAATGTCATTAATTTTCTTTTTTCTATATATATTAATGCTATAAATTTCTCTTGAAGTACTTTTTGTTGTGTATCACATATATTGATAAAGCCATATGTAAGTTTAACTTACTTAAAAAGTATTTTTAAATTTTCTGTGTGATTTAATTTCTTTATGTATGGGTAGCTGATCTTTCAGTTGGATTTTATTTTCTTGAATGTTTTTATTTTGAATGTCATTAATTTTCTTTTTTCTATATATATTAATGCTATAAATTTCTCTTGAAGTACTTTTTGTTGTGTATCACATATATTGATAAAGCCATATGTAAGTTTAACTTACTTAAAAAGTATTTTTAAATTTTCTGTGTGATTTAATTT
>NW_008341028.1:13602088-13622836 GCF_000622305.1 Nannospalax galili
CCATATGTATAGCTAAAGACTACATAACAAGAAACAATGTCAGACAGGAGATACCTTCCTTTGAGTTATTGGCCAGGGTGGCCTAAGAGACTCCCAGACAGTAACCCAGCATAGAAGTGGGAAAATGAACAGCAGACCCCAATGTTATCTAAAGGAATATTGGCAGCTAATTACTGCTAGATGAGAAAGAGCTGATCTTCCTAAAACAAGGAACTCTAGATAAGCTGAGTAGATTCAGCAGATGGACAAGTACTAGGGAACGGTTGGGGGCACTGGCAACATAGTAGACAGTAACAGGGATGACAGAGTATATGGGTTCCAGTGGTGGGGAGTGCTATCGGAGGGTGCCAGTTGGGAAGTGGGTATATAGATGAATAAGATTGTTTGGGATGTTCTGTATGAAATATACACACACAAATCAATTAGAAAAAAAGAAATACAAAAAAACCTTTAACTAAAGAAGACTCTATATGCCATGTAAGTTTTAAAAGGATTTGAAGAGGAAGCATAAAAATTTACTTCATGTTAATTAGTAGAGGTGATAAACATTACCATTGAAATCTACATGATGAATTCATATCCATACTCAGGTGCCAAGGATCTGAGTGTAACTGACTGTGACCAGTAATAATCAGATACATAGAGATCAGAGACGCATGTGCAGACATCTAAGTGTTACTAGCATTAAAAATGAGTTTTTCTGTAGGAAACAGTGTATTTTAAAATGAAATGGAGATCTTATTTAATATTTTGTTTATTATTTTCATTTTATGTGTGAGTGCATTGCTTGCATGTATGTGAGTGCACCCGTGTCGTGCCACGGAAGTCAAAAGAAGGCTTCGGATTTCCCTGGAACTGTGGTCAAGGACAGTTCGTAGCTGCCATGTGGGTGCTGGGAATCAGAACCCGGTCCTCTGCAAGAGCAGTAGAGCAGTCAGTGCTCTTAACCACTGAGCCATCTCTCCAGCATGAAATGGAGATCTTTTTTTAAAGATTAAAACCTCATTCAATTTTATGTCTTATAGGGTTTTATACTGAGTTCAATATTACATAACTGTATTAATTCAACTGTGAACCTAAAAATTTACAGCCACTTTTGAAAGAGATGCATCTTTGCTCTGGAAATTGTTATTGAATATGTTAATGCTGTAATGAAGTGCTTCTTTTAATCATGTGGTTATTAAGTAAATAATAAAAATGTATTTTCTGTTGTTGTTGCATGGAAGCTTTTAAGTGTCCGATAAAAGTTGATGAATAATGTTCAGGTCATCTATATCCTTATTCCTTCTTGGTCTATCAGTTATTAGCAGAAGAGTGCTGAAATTTTCTATATCTTAATGAGTATATTTATTATTATAATAACTTTTGCCTTATATATTCATTGGTACTCTTTGTTGGATGCACACATGTTTAAGAGTATATGTTCCTGAAAAGTTTATGGATTATTAACATGCAGTGCTATTTTTATCCCTGATAATTTTCCTTGTTCTGATGTCTGCTTTGTCTGAAATTACCATATTAATATATCAATATATTTTAAAAAATCGGTGGCAGTTTTTATTTCTTTCGGGTTTTTATTTCGGTTTGTAGTGCTGGGGATGGAGCCTAGTGCCTTGCACGTGTTAAGTAACCACTGTGGTATTGATCTACATCCCTAATCCATTGCCAGTTTTCTTTAGATTAGTGTTAACATGATAATCATTTGTACATTTTTCTATCGTTCTACACAGAATAGATAATGCCACTACATTTTTACAATTATTGTTTTAAAGAGACAGTTACATTTACCATCAGTTAAGAATAAGCTAGGTTTGGTGACACTTGCCTATAATCCCAAATCTTGGGAAGCTGAGACAGGGGGATTGTGAGTTGGAGACCAACCTTGGCTGTATAATGTGATCTGTTTCAACAAAACATGAGAAAGGGATGGAGGGGACAAGTTGAAGGAAGGAATTATTAAGTACTCTGCTAGGGGAAAGTTGTAAAACTAGTGCAACTTGTACCTCACATTAGTAAAAAGAGGAATTGTCCCAAAGATAGTTCTCTAATTAATACTCATTTTCTTGTGTCTTTTAATGAACATCTTTAGCTTTTTTCTGCTTACTTGAAAAGTAAAACTACCAGTTTTGGATATAGATTTTTTTTTCTATTCTTTTGTCTCCACCAGTCTCCCTCCCTCTCTCCCCATGAATGAATAGTAGTAATTATTGCTATTATATATATGTCTACTGAAGAACTAAAGTCTAAAGCTGTTAAGTAACTTGCCCGAACAACTTGTGTGGCAAGTAGCTTGGGTCACACTAATACATTTGTTGAATCTGAAATATGAATATAGTCTGTCTAACTTACAGGAAGACAGATTCACTTAAATACTATGTATACTGTGGGTCTATAGCTTTTCCCCCCAAACTCAGTTAACTTCATTTCCTCCCTCATTATCACTTAAATTGTTTTGGTACCTAAGGTGCCTCCTTTTGTCAGGACCAAATCCTATGTATCTATCAAGGCCTGATTTTAAAGGCCACTTTAGCCTCAGTGCTCTTGGCTTCTGGCAGAAGGAAAACTCTGACTTTAATCTCATTGTACTTTATTTGACCTCTTTTGTAGTATTCTGCATTATGCATGGATTGGTCATTTGATGTACACAGTTCTTTTCTATCAATCTGTGTGATCACTGGGAAGAGAATTTGTATCCACTGTTTATAAAACTTTGTGTTACAGAACTTTGCTAGTACTGCTGAGCAGGATTTCACTAAGTATTGATAATAAGTATTTATTTCATATAGTTTCTGCCTTTAATTTGCTTTTTATTTATCTTTTTATTGCACGCATATGAGTGTTTTCTCTGCATGTATGTAGGTACACCACAAGCATGCAGTGCCCACCGAAGTAAGAAGGTGTCAGAGCCCCTGAAACTAGAGTTACTGATGGTTGTTAGCTGCTTTGTAGGTGCTGGGAACCAAACCCAGGTCCTTTGCAAGAGCTCTTTACCACTGAGCCATTTTTCTAGCCTCTCTGCCTTTAATTTGTAAGCACACTTCCTTAAACCAATTTCCACATCAGAATTGTTGACATTATTATTGATACGGATTTTCTTTAAATATGAGTAGGGGCTCTTAAGCATATCTGCTTTAACACCACTTGGAGGATTAATATTTATGAATATTGAAGAAATTGCAAATAGTTTTAAAATTAGATAAGGCTTCTTTATTATACTGACATCAATAATATGCATAACTATTCATGAAAATTTCAAGGAGAGTCAGAGTATTTGGGAGTCATTTCTACTCTGAACATTTTGACTTTTTTCCTTCTAGAAGTTAAATAATATTGATTATAATAGGGAAATGATTCCCAAACCAAAAGTAGGTGTCAGATAAATCATTGTTTCTGCCACAGAAACCTTGAAGAAAAATTGCGTATCTTTCAAGTTTGAAATTCATGTTGGATTTCACAAAGCATTTTGATATATCTTTCTTTCACATAATACGTAGCAAAGAAGTATGTGCCATTTCAAATAAACCTCATTCTAAACATAGAATCTTTGAAAAATGTGAAGATTTTTTTCTACCTGAAAATCAGAATATTAGAATTCATAAGGGGCTGGAAAGATGGCTCAGTGGGTAAGAACACGAGCTGGTCTTACAGAGGACCCAGGTTCAGTATCCAGCACCCACATGGCAGCTAACAACCATCCTTAACTCCAGTTCCAGGGGATCTGATGCCCTCTTCCTGCTTCCATGGGCATTGCACAACATGTGACACACTTACATGTGAGCAAAACACTCATACACATAAAATAAAAAGTTTTTAAATCAGTAAAATTAGTAAATCTTCCCTATGTGAACTTTGTTGAAAAAATTTTGAGTCTCCTGAAAGCTGATGTTCATAAATTAGATTGTGAGAATGTTAATAGATGCTAATTCTAAATTATCATTAGATATCAATTTTCCTTTAATTTTCTTTACTTCAGTATTATATTTAAAATTTGGGAATAGGGGCTAGAGAGATGGCTCAGCGGTTAAGAGCACTGACTGCTCTTGTAGAGGACCTGGGTTCAATTCCCAGCACCCACACGGCAGCCACAAACCATCCTTAACTCCAGTTCCAGGGGAATCTGATGCCCTTTTCTGACCTCCATGGCATTGCACAACACGGGTGCACTCACAAACATGCAGGCAATACACTCATACACATAAAATTAAAATAATGAATTGTTTTTTTTAATTGGGAATAATGATGAATTTTATTAGTTTAGGGAGAGAGGAAGAAATCTGTCTTCTCTTACACTTCTAAGCTGTGAAACATGACTGTCTGTTGAGAGACACCATTGGGAGCACTCTGAATTCTGTAACTGCCACATATTTTTTTCAGTGGCACCTTTATGTGACAAATTATTCTCAGGTGCTCTTCTCATTCTTTTAATTTTTAATACAGTGCTGTAATTAAAAGCACCATATAATTGTTTCCCCCTATTCAGTGTGAATACTTCTTTTGGATGTCTTTTTTTTAACTTTTACAAAAACTTCATTGAGAATTTCATACATGCATATAAGGTGTTCTGTTCAAATCCGTGCCCACTCCCTCCCTTCCAACACCTCCCATATCTCCCCATCACTTTTTCTTCTTTCTTTTCTTTTTTTTTCTTTCATTTATTTTTATGGGGCTTTTGGGTACTCTAACATTCCTCCCTCTGAAGAGATAACCCTAAAATCTTTTAAAGATTAGAGACAAGCTCCCAAATACTTTTTTTGACACATTTTTGGCCTTTGGAACAGAGTATGTTGCTAATAGTCCCAAGGACATTTTGACTTTTAGTGAAGAAACTGGCTACTTTTCTTTGGGGTCTTTTTACCCTAACTGCCTAGCCAGTTCCTACCTCCTATTCTTATCATGCCATCCTTTGAAGGGGTTACCCAAATTGCCAGTAGGGAATGGGGACACAGATCGCTCTGGCTTCTTCCATGCTGAACAGGAACACACGGTGAAGCAATTGGAGCATCCCTTCAGTGGGTCTATCTAAAAGACTCCCAAATTGCACTGGATGTCTTTTTTTTTTTTTTTTTTTTAATAGAACAAGCTGTGGTTTTTATTACTTAGAAAAGCCTTATGGTTATTTTGCTTTCTGACTCTACTTGTGCCTTCAACACTTTCACAATGATTTTCTGCTCCTCAATGAGGAAAGCACACTTGATCCTGTCACAAACACATTTAGCACACATAGAGCCACCGTAGGCCCTGCTGACATGTTTTTTTGTTGTTGTTGTTTTGGACAATCTCAAAAGGACTTTAGGTCTTACAGCATGAACCCTTTAAAGTCTGCCCGGGCACACACCACATGCAGATTTGGTGCTTTCCCAACCGTCTTGGTATAAAGGTAAACAATCCTATCACCAGGGGTTCAGGACAGCCTACTTTTGTTAGAGGCTATGTTGTAGGAAAGCCTACAGCGATATGTCAAACACTGGACCATTCTGAGTGCCTGCAAACACTGTCTCCAGAAGAGGAAAGGAAAGGCATTGGATGTCTTTTATCTGAAGGAGCAGTTGTTTTATTGGACTCCAGTTGCCTCTCACAAGTGTTTTGTTTTGTTTTGTTTTGTTTTTGTTTTTTAAATGCTTTCTTTCGGCTATTTGCTATAATAGATTAACATGTTAACTTAAAAATAAGGTAAACTCCTAGACCCTGGGCAGTTCCTGGCATTTTCTTTAGTTCTTTGAAGATATTTTAATAAGGTTTAAAGTCTTTATTAAATATATACGAGGACCTTCTGAGACATTCTTACTGACTGCCATTTTTACCTCCAGAGTTTATGCCACAGTTTCTATTTAATTGCACGTTTCTTAATTTCCTGTTGAATGTTAGGTGTAGAGTCTGATTCTTCTCTTCCCCACCCATCATTTGTTCTGTTTAGTGACTTGCCTGGACTACTTTGTTTCTCAGCATGTATAACCCCTAATGCCTCAGCTTAGTTTTTATTTTCTTGTTCTTTTTCCCTAGAATGCTGTTTCTATGTGGATCTTGTTTTCTAGGGATAACATACCTGTTTGTTTGCTTTTGTTGTTGTTGTTGTTGTAACAGGGTCTTGCTATGTATCCGTCTTGGCCTGGAACTCACTATATAGCCCAGACTGTCCTCAAACTCATGATCCTGCTGTCATGTGCTAGGGTTATAGTCATGTGCCACCACACACAGCAGCTGTATGTCTATATAAATTATTATTCAGCCAAAAATTAGAAGTTCAGCTCTGGGCTGGTAGATTTTGACGTGGTTTGGGGAATACCTTCAACTTTGAGTTCAATTTTTCAGGCTGCCTCACCTTTTGCTTTGTGCAAAGTACTCTCTTTTGTCTCCTGAACATAAATGGATGAACACTGACCAGGAATACATGGGTGGATTGACCTGCCCCTATCTCTGGAATATACATGACTTCTAATCATCCTGGGATATGTGGAGAGCTTATTAAGCCTTCTTACCATATTCTTACCTCATGGGATGCCTTGTTCTATGGCTGGTGTAATCCATTGTGCCTAAAAAGATTACAGCCTTAGGCTAGGGACGTACTGGCCCTTCCTGTACCTCAAATGAGGTACACTATCCTGGTTGACCACTCCAACAAAGCTGAGATGATGCTTTAGACACATGTTTTACCTCGTGTGGTAGTTTTCATGAATAAATGCTACTCAGCATTTATTGTGGTATGCCTTTGGTCAGTCTTGATTCTTAACAATTTTTTCCATCTTTACCATTTGTTTTGGGGGGATGAGAATTTGTTTTCCTCCTCAAACCATCATGCCATAAGTGCACAGTCCCAATCTATTCCATTTTGCAATGGACCCTGGTATAACCTAGCTCCTACTTGATTTTCTGTGCTGACATACATCTCTTTCCCTTAACCTGCTCAGTAGGACACACAACCTACCTGGGAAGGAGAGCTAGAGTAGATGTAGATTTTCCCTTGGTTAATGAGGAATTGTTTACATTATATAGTACTTGCCATTATTTACATTTGTATTTAAAATACAATTAATAAAATGCCTGTGCTTTGCAAATGATGTATCATTGTATAAATGATATTTATGGGGCTGGAGAGATGGCTCAGTGGTTAAGAGCACTGACTGCTCTTGCAGAGGACCCAGGTTCGATTCCCAGCACCCACATGGTGGCTACAAACCATCCTTAACTCCAGTGCCAGGGGAAGCCCTCTTCTGACCTCCGTGGCATTGCATGACACAGGTGCACTTACATGCAGGCAATACACTCATACACATAAAATAAAAATAATAAATAAAAATATTTTAAATATTTATATACGCTTTTGGCTAAAAAAGTAAAATGTTGCATGAGATTGTGGAAACATTGGTCTCTATTGATTGATGTTCTCCCTGAATTTTCTTGTTTATTAATTTCATAAATATATACTTGTTGGCTATCTTAAATAGAGGCAGTGAGTGACTGCAAGATGAAGCAGATAGAGATCTTGTCCTTAAGGAGCTTATAGGTTAGTAAAAGGTGGTACAGTGTGAATACAAACTTTTAAGAAATGCTAGATGCCTTTAGTGAATCATTGACCTACAGTAGAAGTTGAGTAGAGCAATCAAATTTCTCTAAGTGAGTCTTTCATCACTGGTCCAGCCTTCACCTAATTCTCTGTTTACATTCCCTCCCCAGCTGCTTTTATACTTCCATCCTTGTGTTTATTACCCTTTCAAAGCTAGTTACAGCAGTAGTACAGTGCTGCCACATGTGCTTTCTTATTCAATATTCATTTGCTTCTTGTCATATGGAACATGGGTAGGGAGCGCTGTTGCTCTCAATGTACAGTTAAAGAAAATGACATTAGACAGGCAGCATTGCTCACCCTCACATTAGGAAGTAACAGAGTCAGGTTTTGAACATGGGTCTTTGTATTCAATCCTGGATTCTTTCCAGTAGGCACTGCTTCTCACATGACAGTATTTTTGCTCTCCAACCAGTAAATAAAGAGAAAATTGGGCTTAGGAAGTCAGATAAGATTTGGAGGCAGGTTTGTATGTTTCTAAAGCACAGAAATGAGACTACAAAGCATTTATGTCCAGGTTACTCTTTGAACCCTGTATTTTAGTGACTTTTAGTGTTAGTCAGATCCATATTTCTACTTGTATACATTTCTTATGTAGGTATTGGATTGTTACCTAAAACCCAGCATGTTCAAAACCAAATTCATCATCTCCCTTTCACTGTGTTGGTTCTGTTAATATTTCCTTTTTCTCTATTGATGATTCCTCCATCTGCCCAATCTGCCAAGCCAGAAACCTAAAAGTGCTTGACTCTTTCTTCTTAGTATCTAATTCCATCATTTCCACCCCACCTTGTAGGGCTGTTGTGTGAATAAACTGATATAAAGAAAAATACTCTGAAAGCTGTGAATGAAAGGCATTATTTCCTCTGAGCCAACAAACAGTAAGATTGAGACACTATGATAGTATGGATTACAGAATTGTTATAATGATTTACTGGTTTGTGTATAGAGCCAGAGTGTCATACTGAAAACGTACAGTTGTGGTAGCTACTGTTTCTCCTGCCCCACTTGTCTAAAAACCACAGGTTGGCTCTCCTTTGTAGTTTCCCTTAGAGAATCAGTTTCACCTGGCATATTTATTTATATTTACCTTATAGTCCACAGATATTTATAGAATACTGTTGCCCTTTTGCCAAAAACCATTTAATTGAAAACTAGGTCAGAGATAAGAGTGTTTATCTACCATGCTTGAGGCCCTGGGTTCAATCCCCATAACCACTAGATAGGTGTGGGGGAACCTACCTCTACAAATTATAGTATTCCTCCCTGATATTTTCTACCAGTTTCTCCATTAAGTTCATGACAGTTCTTTATTTTTTGTTACAAGACCATCTCAAAAAAAAGCGAGATTAAACTTGTAATTTCTGGGGCTGGAGAAATGGTTCAGCAGTTAAGAACACTGGCTGTTCTTGCAGAAGACCCAGGTTCGAATCCCAGGACCCACATGGCAGCTAATAACTGTTCGTAACTCCAGTTCCAGGGAATCTGATAGCCTTTTCTGTCCTCCATGGGCATTGCATGACATGGGCACACTTACCTACATGCAATCAATACACACATACACATAAAATAAAATATTTAAAAAATGAACTTGTAATTTCTGTCTCTAAAGGGAAAATTTAGGTTGAGTACTAGGAATATATTTCTAAACTAAGAACTAATAGTAGAACATGCCTTAAGAAGATCGAGTTGACCACAGCTGCCTGTGTGCCACAGGTGGCTTATCCTGCGTGCTTCATCTCTCCCATCCAGTACCTGATGCCGACAGCTGTTACAAGTTACATTACCAGTAAGATCCTGACAGAGGATCCAAGTTACCTATTCTATTTTTGCAGCCTTGGAATTTTTAATTCAGAGTTTTATAGTGTTGTGGTTAAATAGATTGACCCAATAACAAATGAATTATAATTTATCAAGGTGAGGAAAGTTGTTACTTCCCTGGGTGTTGCCAATATCGAGAGTAGTTGAAAGTGTGGCCTTGTAATCTCCGAGAGAACTGAAAATATTTCTAGCTCTGCAGGTAGGTCATCCCTTAGAGCTTTCCCCCAGGGCCCTCTGTTGAATATGTTGTCCTTATTTTGCAGTCATTATAAGGAGGTTTCTCCGTATTTTGATGAAGTAGAAAATATTAAGGTCCACCAAACTATGAGAGTGTTATATGCAAAGCTTGAAAGATGTTGCATTCCACTTTCAATATTAAGAAAATTACCTGGACATTCAAGTTATTCTCAGCTGTCACCTGTGTCCCTTGCCCACAGCCCTTTTCAGATCAGAAAATCTGCTTGCTCCACAGTGATATGTGCAATAGTCGGCATAGTTTTCAATAGCTGTCCTAGGCCTGCATGTTAGCCTTTAGTGTAATGGCCTTTTTTATGTTCATTCATTTTATTTTATTTCCCATCGTGGTTTTGTTTATTTCTTTTTTGTTTTTTGTTTTTCTGTTCTCTTTTTTAAAACCGTCGTGGTTTGCCCTTCATATTCCCCAATGTTTGCACATGACAAGATGTTGCCATCCCAACATTACCTCCCACTTCACTGACCAGTGCCACTACTGACCATCTAGCACCAGCCACAACGGGACCACTGCCTTCAGCTCCTCGGGATGTCGTGGCCTCCCTGGTCTCTACCCGCTTCATCAAATTGACATGGCGAACACCTGCATCAGATCCTCATGGAGACAATCTCACCTACTCTGTACTCTATACCAAGGAAGGGGTTGCTAGGTAAGTGCCTGCATGTCTAACCAATGGGCTTCATCTTGTTCCACCCATCTGGTCACTATCACCCTGGCTCTTTGTTGCCACAGGGTCTGTACCAATTTTCAGTGCAGAAAATATGATCATTGAAGTATGTCTTCTTTAATTTTAGGTCATTACATAAATTCCAAACACACTTGACATTCTAGTTTTCTTTCCTCCCTTTCTGAGTTAATGTAGGGAAAAAATAGAACTATTTTAGGTGAAAGCATTCAGATGTAATCAGGACTGTGTTGATGGGTTTGGTTTAGTTTGTGGTGCTGGGAATCAAACCCAGGACCTCATGCATGCTAGATAAGCAGTCTGCCATCTCCAATACTAGAACTATACCTTTTCCATAAGATTCATCCAGGGGCTGGAGAGATGGCTCAGCAGGTAAGAACACTGGCTGTTCTTGCGGAAGACCCAGGTTTGAATCCCAGCACCCACATGGTAGCTAACAACTGTCTGTAACTCCAGTTCCAGAGGATCTAACAGCCCCTTCTGTCCTCTGTGGGCATTGAACGACATGGGTGCACTTACCTACGTGCAGGCAATACACGCATACACATAAAATTTTAAAAGTAAATAAAATAATTTTTTAAGAAAGATTCATCCAGTGTAGAATTACGGAGGTTAAGGTAGATTTAACTTACTAATCAAATGAATGTAACCCTGTACTTTCACATGATATAGGCTGATGAGCTCCAGGGGTCTCTTTGGCACAAGAGTACTTGAGTAATTTTCCTAAAACAGCATTGTCATCAAATTTCCTGGTATCTCCAATCATCGCAGGAGCTCACGTTGCTTATAGAATATCCAGAATCTCCAGACCAGTGTATCCCACAGCCTGGCTTCATCTGTGTTCCCTCATTTTCCTTTTTTCTCAGTTAAGCTCACTTTCTAACGAAGCAAGTTAGAGCCTTTATTCCCAGGTCCCTCAGTCTCTTTCTCCTTCCCCCTTCTTAGCTAAAGTTACATTCAATAATCTGTCTTGTATCAAGTTAAAACCCATGAAACCCTTCCAGGACATTCCCTGCCTCAGCACATAAGCATTACACTCACAGATCTTTGAAACCACTAACATTGGCAGTTAATCAGGATAATACAAGAGCTTGTCATGCCCTAGTTTGTTGTTTAATTATTTCATTTGTATTTATATTGTTTTCCCAACCAGATTATGAAGTCCTTGGGAGAAACTATGTCATCTGCTGACTGTGTGTTCTTAACATTGCTGAGTAGATTCCCTCACTGTGCTCTTGCTTCACACCAAAATAAGAAAGCTAAATACCGCTTTGGTTGGGGTCCTAACAATCAAATAGTCTGCTGTTTTTTGTTTGTTTGTTTGTTTGTTTGTTTTTCTCTAGTAGGATGCTTGCAGTTCCTATACATTTATTGTATTTGTTGCCAGACTAGCCAGCTGAGCAAGTGGAGGACCCCTTAACTTCTTACCATTAGCAGTCTGGATGACATGATTTTCATTTGATAGATGGAAGTACTCATTGGGTAGTGGTTACTGGATACTGGATGTTTGATGATCTATTACAAAGATAAGGAACCAAAGTCCTATACACAAAAAGGTGTAAGACATTACTTCAAACAGCAAGTTACACTATTGCCATTAAAATACCTTTTTTTTTTCATTGCAACTATCAATTGAGTTCACAGGATGAAGAAAGCATTTAGTGATTCCTCTGCATAACACACTCTATTTCTACAACAGGGCCTTTGCCCTTATTAATCTGGTAGATACCAGAAATACAATTTCCCCACAGTTTTCCTGGCTTCTGGCCTCTCCTCAGCTGACACCTCCTCAGCACTCCCCTGAATGCCCATGTACATTCACTTAACCCCCTCATTCTCTATTGCACTGCAGTGTGTTGGAGCCAGCTTCTTCCCATCCCATTCCTTAAATTTTCAGGAAGCTTTGGAAATCTGATGATGTCATTTGGCAGCTGTACATGGGGTATGCAAGATATTTATACTGGAAGATGCTAAGCTCTAGAGTCCACAGTTAAACATCTGCCAGAACACTGCTACTGCTTCATCCTTAGGGTTTGGTTTTCGGGGAGGACACTGAGTTTTTGGGTTTTGATGGGGGTTTGTTCTTGGTGTTTTGCTTTTTGTTTTGCTCTTGACACACACTCCAAATTTCCTCTTTTATTTAGTGTGTTTCTTTTGTTCAGCAGAGTATCCTCCACATCTAAAATAGTAATACTAGTAAATGTAATACCAGTTGTCCTAGTTTGTTTCTCCATTGCTGTGGCAAAACACTCTGACCAGTACCAACTTGGGGAGGAAAGGGTTTATTTGGCTTACATCTCCCAGGTCACAGTTCATGAGGGAGCCCAAGGTAGGAACTCAGGGCAGGGACTTGGAGGCAAGAGCTGGAGCACAGGCCATGGAGGATCACTGCTTACAGACTTGCTCCCCTGGCCCCTGATCAGCTTGCTCCTTTTTTTTTTCTTTTTTTGTCTTTTTGATACAGGGTCTCCTGAACTCACTATGTAGACAAGGCTGGCCTTGAACTCGCAAAGATCTGCCTGCCTCTGCCTCCCAAGTGCTGGGATTAAAGGTGTGCACCACCATTCCCGGCATCAGCTTGCTCTCTTATCCAACACAGGCCCACCTGCCCAGGAGTGGCACTACCCACAGTGGGCTGGGCCCTCCCACATCACTCAGCAATCAAGAAAATGCCCCACAGACATGGCCACAGGCCAGTCCAATGGAGGCAATTCCCCAGTTTAGGCTCCCTCAACCTGGGTGTGTCAAGTTGACACTAAAGCCATCCGGCACACCAGTAAATAAATATTAAACATTGATAGCTTAAATACTAATTTCAGACAGTGGAGAAATATTATGAATGATGCTGAGGACATTGCATGTTTGGTGGGAGATAAAATTTATAAATTTATTAGAAAAAAATTTTCATTTTGAGAGTCGATGTCTGTTAAAACATTGAAAGCCCAGAAACTGTAACATGAAAGATAGACAGCATTTATTATACACCAGTGAGGAATTCCATGGTAAATGATTATAAACAATAAAAACATATCAAATGACCAATTAGAAAAATGTAACATTTATGGAAGATTGTATTGATAACCAGTCTGTTTGAAGAGCTCCTGCAAATCATAAGTGAAAGATACACCAAAAGGCAAAGATGAAAGCAGCTCACAGAAGTTAGTGAATAACCCGTTAAAAAGTTTTCACCATCATTAACAATCCTGGAAATGTAAAACAATGAATTATTATTTTTATCTCTAAGGCTATTTAATAAATTGACATTATCCAGTATAAAATGAAGATGTGGGAGGGAACCCAGTCCAGACTGTAGTGATAGTATTAAAATAGTCTGTAGATTGTTCTCCTTCATTTGTGGATCCTAGCATCAAATCCTTAAAAACAAGTATCCCAGTCACCACCCATCAATGTAGCTTCTTTTTCAACAGACAGATTATTACAGAGTTACACCACTGGTCACACACAGAGATTCTCTGTGAATTGCCCAAGCCTAAGTGGCACATCTAGGATGCAACCTCTACACCTAAGGCTCACAGAACATAGAACAGGGGTTGAAGAGAACACTAATACATCTTTCAGTTCTCATCAATGAAGCTCCCTCATGCAACAGAGGGCCAGGAATACAAAAGGCCACAAATGACCAAAACATATAGAATATGAGTCAGCAGAGTGTGGGTCTTTGAACAGGTCCACCCACCCAGGGATCAGGGACCATTGCAGATGCGGGGGGAGGGGGGAAGATTGTAAGAGCCAGAGAAGAGGTGCATGACCGTATGGAAATGGGATCCTTCTCATACAAACCTACAGCAATGGTTTCAGCATGCACAAGACCCGTGGAAATTTAGGCAGACAAAAACCCAGCACAAAAGTGTGGAAATGAACAGCAAGCCCCAATCTTAGTCAAAGAGTTGATAGCTGATTACTGCTGGATAAGGAAGAACGGAGTCTTCTTTGAAGAGACTAAACCCTGGTGGTTGAACTTACACTGAGGGTCATTTCGGGACGCTAACTGTATGCAATAGGCTTTAATACAAATGACAGAATGTATGAACTCTAGTTGGGCGGGGAGAGGGTATCGGAGGGTGTCAAAAGGAAAGGGGGAATTTGTATATGAAATACAAATTCAGTAAAAAATATTACAAAGTCTGTAGAGAAGGCAATTGGCAGAATTTTTAAATCTTCATGCATGTAGGACTTAAAGAACTAAACTTCTGGATAGCTCTCATACAGTTATACAGACACATATGCATAGAATGATCATAGAAAAGTTTTTTATTGTTCATAAGATTTAAAAAGAAACACAGACATCCATTGATGAGGAATGGACACATAGTGTGTGCATCCTTGTGAAGTCTGATGCCCTTTTTAAAATGATACCTATATTTTGATGTATATGTAAATGCTTAGAATAGTTATTCTCATCCAGGGATAGTTTTGCACTCCACCCTTGGAAGAATATTGGCAGTGTCTAACAATATTTTGTTGCAGCTGTAGTAAAGGCAGGGTGCTTATTGACATGTAGTGATACTGGACAGAGATGAATAAGCATCCTGTCTTGTATAGGACAGCCACTTACAACAAAGAATTATGCTTCCCCATATCACCAGAGCACCAAAGATGAGAATCCCTTGCATGGAGAGGTCTGGTAAAATTCATGTCAGTGTATGTGTACTGCCGTTAGGTCTCAGTAGGACAAGTGAGGCAGTAGAACTAATATTCATTTCTTAAATGTGTAAATACATATTATTTATATATCTTAATTATGTGTCAGAGATTGAAATAAGCAGGCATGACTAATATATGAAGTTGGAGCTGAGAGAAATATAGAAGTTGGTAGGCAAACAAGACAAGGAAAGGTAACGTTCCATTTAGGTGTATAGTATAAGGACGATGAGGCCAGATAGCTAGCCTCCCTCATCTAGAGCTTTTGGTAGAAATGAATAACAGATTAAAAATAAGGTTCAAATTTGAAATCAGATGTTGGAACGCCTGTAAGAATCTGGCATCCCATATAAGATGGACCATTTTAGCTCTTAAACAAGTGTGCCCCCTGATTGTATTAAACTTTTTGTAGTAGCAGTGCTCTGGGACCACTACTACTCAAAGGAAAGAGGAGCCAGGGAAATAGCAAATATGTTAATCTAGACATGTGGCAGTTGACAAGCCTGGATGAAAATGAAAGAGTAGGTAGGGTAAATTGGTAAATATGTAAAAGGAAGATATTTTGAGACAGTAATTATTTTTGTTACTTTATTGAGCTTGATTTCTGAATACAAACAATAAGTACTAAATAAATCTTTTTAAATGGGGCTGAGGAGATGGCTCAACAGGTAAGAGCACTGGCTGCTCTTGCAGAGGACCTGGGTTCAGTTCCCAGCACCTACATGGCAACTAACAACCATCCTTAACTCCAGTTCCAGGGGAATCCAGCGCCCTCTTCTGACCTGCAACAGGGGTGCACTTACAAATATGCAGGCAATACACTTTTACACATAAAATAAAAATAAAATAAATTTTTTTAAAAAAGAAATCTAAAAGTTGAAAGACTATATATTATTTTGTTTTACAAAATTTTTATTTAACCTTCCTAAGCTTAAATCTAGTTATCTTAAAAAACAAGGACACAGGCTGGAGAGATTGTTTGATTCCCAGCACCCACATGGCTGCTACAAACCATCCTTAGCTCCAGTTCCAGGGGAATCCGAAGCGCTCTTCTGACCTCTGTTGCATTGCACAGCACAGGTGCACTCACATACATGCAGGCAATATAGTCATACACTCATAAAATATAAAAAAAGAACAAGAACAATAAATTACTTAATAGATTTATTTTATAATAAAAGTTGAGTGTGAGAATGTAGTCTATTCATATGCAAATTTTCTCACTTCATGAATTTAAAAAGTCAACCACCAGGTGGTACTATGTGCATTAGTCATAAACCTCATAGTCCAGAGGGTTTTTCCTCTGCCTTTCTGCCTATGAAATGTTTATCCTTTTTATTTTTGTAAAATCTATAAATTAAACAACAGCTCTTTTCTGATAATGGTTTAATTGAAGAGTAAAGTTACTCCTAGTATTGGTAGAAGTTTTGAGATGAATGAAGCATTAAAGATCTGTTAGTCTAGTTCTAAGTTTGCAAACTATGGATCCCAGGCCAAATCAGAACAGTTTTATTTTATGACTCAGAATCTATTTAGAATAGTGACATTTTTAAAGGTTATGTAAGTAAGTACATAATATCTTCCTTTTTCCCTTAAACTTGTCAGCATGTGCTATCTGGAAATTCAAGAAAATTTTGCCCATCCTGTGTCATTCTTTCATTCAAAACATAAGAAAATGGGTCTCAGAAACAGCTCATGAGTTGCCCACAGTTCCTTCACAAGCTGATAGCATTGCCATAACTGGAATTAGATCTTCTAGCTTCTAGTCCAGCACTGTCTTGATATAAAATATGCATTTTTCTCTCTTTTTTTGATTCTTAACTCTCATATTTGAACCTTAATTCCATTGTAACCTCACACAGTTCTGAGGATTGTCCTTTCTAATACTCCTTGATTCTTGTCCTGAAGTTAAGTTTTTCTGGACAGAAACTTGGTTCTTATAGACCAATCTAATATCATACCTTCTAAGATGCAATGTTTTTCATCCTTGGGACTCATGCTTATGACTGATTTGCTTTTCATAACAATGCTATAGCTCAGGCTGACCTCAAACTTGCTTTATAGCTGAATATGGCCTTCAACTTCTGATCCTCCTGCCCCTGCCTTCCATGTAGGGGCATGTTATAGGCATGTACAACTATGCCCAGTTTATGTGATACTGGGAATCAGATGTAGGGCTTTGTACATGCCAGGCAAGCACTCTATCAACTACATCCACTGATCACATGATGACAGTTCTTAAAAGCCAACAGTCTAAAGCCAATTTCTTCACATTATTTGTTAAGTTGATTTATATCATAGTCTAGTTTTCAGTATAGTTAGTACAGTACACTGAGCATGATTGTGGAGCTTAGTTGAACACATAACCCCCTAACCATAAATCCTAGAAGTTGCCATTTTTTTACATTTATGTATGTGTGTGTACATGTTGTGTGCATGCCACAGCACATGTGTGGAGGTCAGAGAACAATTTGCACAATTCAGTTCTCCCTTTCTACCATGTGCATCCTAGCGATTGAACTCAGGATCATCAGGCTTGGTGGCAAGCACTTTTACCCACTGAACCATATCAGTGGCCCAAAAGTTGCCTTTTATAAAGATCTAGATACTGCTTTTATGTTAGACCATTGGATTCATTTACGTTGCTTCGATTCGTTTGAAAATTAGTTTAATTTATTAGTTCTAAGAATTATTAGGGCTAAGGAGATGGTTCCATAAAGAAAAGGCTTGCCATGTCAGCATGAGACCCAAGTTTAATCCTAGTGAGCATCTGTAATCCCAGTCCTGTTGTGGCAAGATGGGAGATGGAGACAGAAGAATCTCTGGAAGCTCCTGGGCCAGCTAGCCAAGTATATGTACCAGTGAACAAGAACTCTATCTTAAACAAGGTAGAAGGCAAGGACCAACACCCAAGGCCACCGTCTGACCTCCACTCATGCTCTCACAGGGGCATGCACAGGCACATTTATGCACGCGCCCACGTGTACACATACCGCACCAAGATAAAAAGGAATTTTCTAAAAGAATTAATTTATTAAAACCAGTGTCATCAGTTACCTTTTTTAATAAGTTGGGTTACATCTAGATTTTTTAATGTTTTTGCTCTCAATTTAGCAGTAGTAGCATGTGGTTTATTTTTATTGAGCATCTCTTTGTTTAAAATTCAGACATTATTCTTTGATAATTACTGTGAAAATCGCCTGTCCATTTCCCTGAGGCTCTTTCCTTAAAATGCAGTGATTTCAAAAGCTGACAAAGTCAGTGACCTGCTGCTCATTTGAAACAGCACTAAGGAACACATCTCCTCTGAAAGGAAACTGTGATTATGATCAGTGATTAGCAGTAATGTTTAAGGAAGATCATCAATGGCTTGTTAAGTATTTATTACCTGTTCTTTTGCCAGTGTTCATATTCTACTGTAACTAGTAACTCATGAGTTTCACTTTGAGAATTAGTATGATTTTATTAGATTTTTGATGTGAACTGGAAATTGAAACTACATTCTAGAAATATGTCGTATTGATACCATTTCCTTCCAAATCTTTCTTTATCCGAAGGGAGCGTGTTGAGAATACCAGTCACCCAGGAGAGATGCAGGTGACTATTCAAAACTTAATGCCTGCAACTGTGTACATCTTTAAAGTTACAGCTCAAAATAAACATGGCTCTGGAGAGAGTTCAGCTCCCTTACGAGTAGAAACACAGCCTGAGGGTAAGTCTTTCACTTGTCTGCCTGCCCCACCTGTAGGGAGATTATTTGAAGGCCTGCCTTGCATACTTGGTTTCAAGATCCTTATGAATTAGGGCAAGACAAAATGAATATCCATCAAACAATATCAAATAATACAACACAAAGCTCCCCCTGCCTCTTCTCCCTGAGTGCCTCTGTACCCATTTTATGCTGATCTTTTAAGACTTAGTTCAGAGGCTTAGTCTTTCTTCTGATCCCATGGTTGAAAATAAAACTTGAGATCCAAGGACTCCACCAATACCACACAAAGGACATACAAAGTTAAATTAACTCTTCAAGGCAGCTTTTATTTTTGCAAAAGGGTGTGTTGCCTCATTTGGATTGTGAACAAGCCAAGCACACCCTGCAGGAAGTTTGATAGTTGTTTTTGTTTTTTTATCCTAATCCCAGGATACTGTGTCTTTTCCCCATTGGCTAGGATCTGACCTTAGTCTTTCTTGGTTGGCAAGTTTTAGAAAAATGATGTAGGCCAGGAGTGGTGGCACATGCCTTTAATCCCAGCACTCAGGAGGCAGAGACAGGCAGAACTCCAGAAATTCAAGGCCAGCCAGGGCTACATAGTGAGACTCTTTCTCAAAAAAAAAAAATAAAAAAGGACCACAACAAAAAGAATCAGAGCAAATGGAATAAATGAAAGGGGTCTCCTGGCCATCAGGCTCCAAGTTAAGGGATGTTCACCAAATAGCATTATAAAGGTTAAATTCCTGTGATCATTCTTTTGACAGAAAAAAAGATTTGAATTCTTTGTCATTACTTCCTTCACCATGTGTACTCTTCTATCTGTATAATTCTGAGATATATTATCACTTCACTCCTTCAGCTGTTGTTAGGGATGTACCTTGCTTGTTTTTGTGGATATTTCCCCTAATATCTAATGTAGTACCTTGCACATTAAGTGGATATTCATGATGGTCATCAACTGAATTGCCCTGTTGTTGAGCATACCTCAACCTTTATAAGTTTTTGGAGCTCCTGTTCTTTTGTACTAAATAGCTTTACTTTTCATTACATTTCTAAGACTCTGTGACTAAGGCAAGTGTCAGGTTGGTTTATATTACAATGTCCTATTTAACTTCTGGTTATAACCTATAGGCCTGAATTTATAAAAAGTAATTGTCTCGGTTTGCTTTATGTTACTGTAATTACACCCACCAAAACCAGCTTGGGGAGGAAAGGGTTTATTTCAGCTTACATTGTAGTTCATCATTGAGGGAAGCTAGGGTAGGAACTCAAGGCAGGAACCAGAAGACAGAAGCTAAAGTATGCTGCTTACTGGCTTGCTCAGCTATATTTTTTATACAGCCCAGGCCCTCCTACCCAGGGACAGCACTGCCCACAGTGGGCTGGGCCCCCCTACATCAATTAAAATTCAAGAAAACGTCTCATAGAAATGAATGGCCACAGATTAGATTGATGGAGATAATTCCTCAATTTAGGTTTCTTCTTCCCAGGCCAAGCAAACAGAAACTAATCAGTACAACAGTTAAGTCATAATTGGTGTTTTTCCTCTTTGAAACTTTCTTTTAAACTTTGCCTTTTACCATAAGCCAGTTCCAGTTTACTTTTACTACAGGTGAACTGGCTTTTCTGTGTTGACAAAGCTAAATTGAGTGGGAGCGTCTGAGATGCATTTGTGAAAGCTCCCGTTCTCATCCAATGAGAATGTGGATGTAATTAAAGAATTCACATAGGCTTTAATTTTTAATGCTGTAGCTACTTATCTAATATTTGAGTACCTCCTATGCCTGGTACAATGCAAAGAACTAATGATAAAGGGATGGTGACTAAGGTAAGATTTCTCCTCTTAAAATGTGAGTAGTGAATACAGAAAGAAGGCCTTTCCTCGGTCATTTTAGTCATGGATATTAAAGATAAGAATCAGGGCTGGAAAGATGGCTCAACAGTTAAGAGCACTGGCTGCTCTTGCAGAGGACCCAGGTTCAAATCCCAACACCTACATGGTGGCTACCAACCATCCTTGACTCCAGTTCCAGGGGAATCTGACACCCTCTTCT
>NW_008341028.1:13623971-13682073 GCF_000622305.1 Nannospalax galili
TAAGGGAGATATGGATAAAAATTGGGTTAGTTTAAGGGAGGGGGGAGGGAAGGGTATAGAAAGAACCTAGGGGATAAAGGGAAAGAAGGAGCTCAAGAGATGTAGGACCATAGGAGAAGGGTATTATTAATGGAGAAAGGGGGGAAATGGGAGCACCTTAAGTGGGAAAACCATGATGGAGGGGTTAGACAATGCGAGAGATAAATAATGCGTAGCTAGTTTTGGAAACCAGAGGGAACTATATTACTCCTATAACCTACTGACAAATTATACATAGCAGATCAAGAAATACATGTCTAGGCAAGGTTTATCTGAGAACAATTGGTCTTTGCCCAAGATCTATCTACATGGTACACAGTAATTAAAAGTACCAGACTGGTAGAGCTAACCTTCTTGGATGTTTCACAGACATACTTTGAGGCCTATACTAATTTGGTCAGCGGTACATAAAGGACAGTTTTTGCTCCTATCCCTCCTAGGCCAACTAGTTCCAGGGGACTATGAGCATCTCTCAAAATGTCCTGTAATTGTGGTGAGTCACCTGTCCTCTTGATCAAGGAGGCCAGGGAGACCCCACCAGATGGACTTGAACCAGTGTCCAGGCTACAAAGAGGAAGGTCAGCACAGAGGAAACATATCCTCCATGCTTCCAGGCGAAGCCAGCCATGGTCGAGTAGGACCTTTGACTTATCTTCACATAGGCAATTCAGTGTTTTTACTATGATATGTCATTGGGAGTTTCTTTTCTCTCCTGTCTATTTGTTGTTTTATGTGCTTCCTGTATTTGTATGGGGATATCTTTCCTTAATTTCAGGAAATTCTCTTCTATAATCCTGTTTAAGATCTGATCAACACTATTAACTTGAAATTCTTCCCTCAAAATGTCCTGTAACTGTGGTGATTCACCCGTCCTCTTGTTCACGGAGGACATGGAGACCCCACGATATGGCCTTGAACCAGTGTCCAGTCTACAAAGAGGAAGGTCAACTCAGAGGTAACAGCTCAATCATGCTTCCGAGTGAAGCCAGATATGGTCAAGCAGGACCTTTGACTTATCTTCACATCGATGGAACTGGTAACAGAAAGGAGCCAGTAGTTCCTCCCAAGCCCATGTGACCCCTGAGGAACAGAACATCAAATGACATTAAGTGTAAAAACTAATTGATTTATTTGGACCAACTGTATGATTTTGAACACCCAAAAGGAAAGTATAACCAAAGAGTAAAGCCATCAGTGGGAGGTGGGAGGGAGGCTCTGGGAGGGTGCCATCTGGGAAGTGGGTATATAGATGAATAAGATGGTTTGCGATGTTCTGTGTGATATACACACAAAAAAACAAATTTTTAAAAATGAATTATATTTGAGGAGGAAGCATAAAAATTTACATCATGTTAATTAGTAGAGGTGATAAACATTACCATTGAAATCTACCCGATGACTATAGACATACACAGGTGCCAAGGATCCGAGTGCAACCGACTATGACTAGTAATAATCAGATACATGCAGATTAGAGACGCATGAGCCAACATCTCAGTGGTATTAGCAAAAACAATGAGTCTTTCTGTAAGAAATGGAGATCTTTTTTTAAAGGTTAAAAACTCAATTTTACGTCTTACAGGGTTTATACTGAGTTCAATATTCTATAACTGTGTTAATTCAACAGTGAACCTAAATATTTTATAGCCACTTTTGAAAGAGATGTATCTTTGCTCTGGAAACGGTTATTGAGTATGTTAAAGCTGTAATGAAATGCTTCTTCTAGAAAATAAAAAATATATATAATAAAAAAAAAAGAATCAAACCCAAGTAAGAACACAAAGGCCATCAAGAATATCTAGGATTGGGGGCTGGAGAGATGGCTCAGTGGTTAAGAACTCTGGCTGCTCTTGTAGACAACCCGGGTTTGAATCTCAGCACCCACATGGCAGCTAGCAACCATCTGTAACTCCAGTTCCAGGGAGTCCAATGCCCTCTTCTGGCTTCTATGGGCACTTTACAGTATGGGTGTACTTAATACATGCAGGCATAACACACACATAAAATAGTTTTGTTTTGTTTTTTTAAAGAGTAGGATTGATTTAAGGGATGTTACATTCTCATTACAGGCAGATGATGTTGAATTTCCCAGTTGTCTGCATTCAGATGAGAATGGGAATTATCCATTAGATTTCAGTCTCTGTTGCCCTTCATTAGCTTATAAGTGCAGGCACCATACGTGAGAGGTACTGGACTGGAATTCAGAGCAATAAAGAATTCATATGAAAAGATGGGAAAGATCCTAGGAAAGATGGAGCCTGAGATTGAGCATAAAGCATTTGACTTAACACAAGCATTCTTGGGGAAGGAAGCTACATGACCTAAATCCCAGAAATAGGATCAAACAGTTCACATGCAAAATGAGTCATGATAACAATGAAGGAAGGACCATTGGATTTGATCTTGTGTGGGATTCTGTCCTGGGGCTGTGAACCTTCTGAAACTGAAAATATCTCTGCATATTTTTTTTTCCACATTTCCCTTGGAAAGAGTCTGTAGCTTTCATTAGCATTTCAGACTTTGTGAGTCAAATTGTTTAAAACCAAAATACTTTGAACTAGAAGGATCATTTCAAATTCAGAGGTGAAAGAAAAGGCATAAGAATAGCCTTATTGAGTACCTACTGTATACCAGTCACTGTTTTAGGCAGTTCAGACATAAAACTGATTACACCTTGATTTCTGTCTATAAGGAACTGATACCCTGGTACAAGAGACAGACGGCTAAATACACAATAGTGTAAGGTGCTGCCATCACATGGAAAGTAGACAGCATAATCATTTGTTGAAGAAGTCTCATTGAGGAAGAATAGTTGGGACTGGAGAGATGGCTTAGCAGTTAAGAGCACTGGCTGTTCTTGAAGACCCAGGGTCAAACCCCAACACCCACAAGGTAGCTAACAACTGTCTGTAACTCTAGTTCCAGGGGACACAATGCCCTCTTCTGTCCTCCATGGGCACTGCATAACATGAGTGCACTTACATACATGCAGGCATAACACTCATACACATAAAATAAAAATAAATAATTTTTTTTAAAAAGAGTAGTTAAGGGACTGGAGAGATGGCTCAGGGATTAAGAACACTAACTGCTCTTGCAGAGGACCTGGGTTCAGTCCTAGCACTCACATGGTGGCTAACAACCACCCATAGCTCCAGTTCCAGGGGTTCCACACCCCCTCTTCTGGCCTCTGTGGGCATTGCACACATATGATGCACTTACATGTAGGCAAAACACTCATACACATAAAATAAAAATAAGTTTTTTAAGAAGAGAAAAAGAAGGCCGGGCATGGTGGTACACGCCTTTAATCCCAGCACTTCAGAGGCAGAGGCAGGGGGATCTTTGTGAGTTTGAGCCCAGCCTGGTCTACATAGTGAGTTCCAGGACAGCTGGGGTTATGAGGAGACCCTGTCTCAAAAAAAAGGCAAAGAGAAAAAGAGTAGTTAAATAAGATTATAAATGGAAAGGACAGTAGGTTCTGATGAGGACATTTGGGGTTTGTAACATGGCAAAAGAGAAACGGAGTGGAGAGGGAGTTCTTCCTCTGGAGGATATAGTGCGTAGGGAGATATAAATGTTGGAGTTAGCCTTTGGAAAATACTTTGCATATTTAATTTTATAGGTCCACTGTACAGCTGGTTTGAAAGAATTCATTAGTACCTTTTTAAAGGATCAATCACATTTGGCTTCATTTAGCCAAAGAATATATCAAAAGTGATTTCAGGAGAATTTAGGAACTGTTTTGTTTTACTTTCCCTTCAGTTAAGTTAAAGGAAAGTTTTCCACAGCAGCAGAAATGTGACAAACCCCATCTGTCAGGCTACACAAAATGTGCTGTTAACATTGAGTGAATAGCATGATTCATGACTAAATAAAGCAAACAACTGTTAGAGTAACTATATTCAGGTCTCTCCACTTTTGTGGCAAAATAAATCTCAAGACATAGTGTTGTTACTCAAAAAAGCCAGTTTGTTTTTAACATTTGGGGTTTTTTTTTCCCCTTCCCCGCCCTTAAATCTAATCATATCTGTAATAGAAACACTAATGGTAGAGAAATTGTCTTCAAATATAGAATGTCTGTCAAAATGTAGGCATGGGCAACTACTCAGGATTTGTATACCAACTGGAGTAAATCCTGTTGGTCAGGAAAAAAGAATATACTGAAAGGGTCTATATGTGAGGCACAATGGACCAGTCACCTGCTGAAGATATCTCACTGGTCTCCTTGAGGTAATGTTTTAGACTCAGAAAGTGGTCCACTTCTGGCTCCACTGTTATAGCTTTCTCATTACTTGGAAAGGTTTTTAACCTCAAAACCTCATCTGTAAATGGGGTTGGTAATAATATCCATCTCATTTAGGTTAGTGCTAAGATTAAATTAGAAAAAAAAATAGGTAAAGTGTTAAATGTATTGAATGCTTGATTGATTGTGAGCTTTCAGTAAGTGACAGTAATTTTTTAAAGTTGGTATTTTTCCTTTAGTTTTGTTCCTTTGCTGCTCTTCTACACACGTGTTCACATGTCTGTCTTAAACATGAATCTGATCCTGTCATGATCCTATTCATATTACAGTATTTCCTGCTGAGAAAATTCATAGCTGGGCATCTGAGGTTTCTCGGTATCCTGTTCCTGTTCTTGTCATTTTCAACATTATCTCTCCCACGTTCATTCTGTTTCAACCATCCAAGTCACATAACACTGTCTTTCCATCTATCTTCCTGATTGATCCCAGTGATGAATAATTTTCCCCTTGGCATCTGAGGAAACTTTTTATTTGTGACACCAAGATGTCCTCAGAGCAGAATCCTCTCCTCTTTTCTGTTTTCATTGCAGCCCCCGCTGGAGTCTGTTAGGACTTAACTTATATACCTGATTTTTGTGCCAGTGTGAGCCAGGGCATCTGTCCATCCCTGTGTCCTCAGGGCCTGCTTAGCATCTGAGAGAGGGAAGATTTCTTCAGTCGTGGTTGCTTTCACGTACTGCCTATTCCCACTGCAAAACTAGGATTTGGGGCTGAGGAGATGGCTCAGTGGGTAAAATGCTTGTTATAAAAGCATGAGGACCTGAATTTGAATCACCAGTACTCATATAGTTGAGCATAGCAGAACACATCTGTAACTCCAGCTTGGGAATATAGTGAGAGGAGAGACAGGCAGATCATAGAGGCTCACTGACCAGCCAGCCTGCCCAAAGCAGGTGAGTTCCAGGCTTAGTGCAAGACACTTTCTCAAAAGAATGAAGATATAAAGTGATAGGAAGACTTCTGACATTGACCTCTGGCCTCTCTACATGTGCCTGTACCAGTAAATACATACACGTGCACACATGCACACATGCACATATGCACATATACGCCTCCTTCCTAAGATTTTGTGAACCATAAGAGTTATTTTTACTTAGTTGCTTTTAGTAAATTGGAAATACTTTATAGATAATTTCTGGTTTTGATTTGATTCATATAAAGAAAGATATTATGTATCCTAAAACCACTTCAAGTGTTTTCTTAGCTTTTACTGTTGCTAAAGTATGGCCATTTTGACATTCTTCCTAAGGGTTGTTACAGTGGGGTACATTAAATCTGATTTGTATCTTGCATTGTATCCTGATTTATATCTTGAAATTCTCTTTTCAGTTCAGCTCCCTGGTCCAGCACCTAACATCCGAGCTTATGCAGTGTCACCTACTTCTATCACTATCACATGGGAAACACCTTTGTCTGGCAATGGGGAAATTCAGAATTACAAGTTGTACTATATGGAAAAAGGGACTGATAAAGAACAGGTAAAAAAAAATGCTATTTTATGAAATCACTGGTTGGAATAGTAGAATTGAGATATATTTCTAAAACTAAAGGGCTGGAAATATAGCTCAGTGGTAGAGCACTTACCTAGCATGCACAAGCTTGAGTTCAATCCCTAGTACTGCAAACCCCCCCCAATAAAATTGTCCCAAAGCTTGATAGTTACTTGACTAGAAATATAATTTGTTTAATCATTTTGTAACTTGACTAGAAATATAATTTGTTTAATCATTTTGTAGCATTTCCTTTGGCTTGAAGGTGTGTGTGTGTGTGTGTGTGTGTGTGTGTGTGTGCGCGCGCACGCGCGCACGCGCGCGCATGCTCATGTGAACACACAGTGTTCTATTTTATTCAAGGATGTTGATGTTTCAAGTCACTCCTACACCATTAATGGACTGAAAAAATATACAGAATATAGTTTCCGAGTGGTGGCCTACAATAAACATGGTCCTGGAGTCTCCACACAAGATGTTGCTGTTCGAACATTATCAGATGGTGAGTCATTTTTCCTTTACAACAAAATACAGTTCTTGGTGCTTTGATGGAAGAAAATTCTGATTGTAGTCCCATTTTTCCCCTTACTTATCACTTTTTTGAGCATATTTCCTTTACATGTAAAATGCAGGTAACACCACTTTCAGCTTGCTACAAAGCTTCACTAGGAAAGCAAAGAGCGTGTGGTAACTGATACTGAGTGGTTCTCATTGTTTTTATTGTTAGTATGGTCTTCTGTGTAAGTAAATACTATTGCATGATCACAATACAGATCATTTCAGGGCTGTTAGAAGACTAGCCTCTTTTTTAACTGCATAATTGATATTTTGTGAGTTTCATTTTTCACCATAGCTGAATAGTAAACCAAGTTATACACACATACCTATGACCTACATATGTGCTTTTTAAACTACAGCACACCAGTGATTAAGTAGGTCAAAACCAGTAGATATGTTTTGTTTTTAGGTTTTTTTTGGTTTTTTGTTTTTAGAATAAAACAGAAAATAACAGTTCACTGCAGTTAGGTAAGGGTATCTCTTATTTCATGAAACTCACTAAATTCATTATTAAATAGAAATGTCTTTTATTTAAAAATGTGTGCATATGTATATAGCATAATATATATAAATATGCATGCTTTAAAAGCTGTAGTTTGCCTTAAGCAAATTATACATCCCCAGTAAAGAAACAAACTGACTTGTGCCTGTTTTGTATTCCGTGAAGAAAGACATAGCCTCACTTCTGTTGTTTTCCTACCCAGAGTATTTTACTTCGGTCTGAATCATGATGCAACAACCAGACATACCCAAATTGGGAGCTCTGAGACTTTTAAAAAAAAAATTTTAAACTGACTTGAATTTTTAAAATGTGTTATTAGTCTCACAGGAAAATAAAATCCAAATTAAGAATAAAGACACATGATATAAAATGTGAATGATCTTTGGTTCCTATATCTGGAGGCAGAAATGGCTACATAGGTCACTGTTTACACACTTGTTAGATACGTATAGTAATGAGGATGTTAAATATTAGACATGCTATTTAGGTATATTTTATATTTTTGTATCAAGATTACAATTCTCAGCCAGGCGTGGTGGTGCACCGCTGTAGTCCCAGCACTTGGGAGGCAGAGGCAGGCAGATCTCTGTGAGTTCAAGGCCAGCCTGGTCTACATAGTGAGTTCCAGGACAGCTGGAGCTACAGGGAGACCTGCTTCAAAAAGACCAAAAAAAAAAAAAAAAGATTACAATTCTCAAATGTGATTGTTATATTTTAGTTTTGTTGGAGCCTATCCTTATGTTTAGAAGCTATGCACTGTATATTTTAGAGGTATGCAATGACTGCAGCCATCCTTCAGATAATTCAGAAACAAGTGTGTAGATAGATAAATCTGTGCATGTATACACTTATAATGAGCAAAATAAGGCAAATGTTGCAGAACATTAGTAAATAGTGAAGCTAGATGGAGAAAAATCCCGTGTTCATTGTGCTAGTCTGGGTTCTTTTCTGTGAGCTTTACATTTTTCAAGATGAAAAAGTCAAGGGAAAGAAATACAAATTACAGTTGGACCAACCACCTGCATTATGTTATGCCTGTTATTACGCTTTGGGAGAAATTTGAGAGAAAAATACAGCCTTTTAAATTGGGGGAGGGGCAAATTTTAAGTGCATTACAATGGGTTGGCCTGCTGACCACAGTAATGTGGGAACTAAATGGAACCAAGTGTCTTAACACAGTGGGTCAAGTCCTAAGGGCCAGCACTTGGGACTAAGGCAAATCCTGGTTCTTAGGCCTGCTAGAACAAATGCCTCAATCAAGTAAATTTCATGGATGTTCATCTGTAACCATCTCATCCCAAAAAACATGGAACCCCCTTTGTGAGCTTGCTGTAAGAAGTATCTGCCATAGTAGCATGTGGTAGACCATAGCTGTAAGGGAGTGAAGACAGCAGCCACCTAGGTTGAGGGCCTCTGCAGCTAAGACCATTCTTAATATGGAGATGTTTTCAGAACAGGTCCCTGGATCCTACTCCAGACCTTCTACACCAGAATCTCTGACCTGAAGCCTGAGTCACTTGCCTGTTATAAGTTACAGTGGTAGGCAGCGCACACTGTCTGCCTTCCAGAAACTTCAGCTCACTGTGCCTTTAATTAAATACCTGGTCACCAGATAACAGAGAAAGGGGGAGAAAAGTCCTGGTGCGTAGATGAGGTGAGAAGGGCTAGAATTAGGATATGGTGAATAAAAGGAAAACAAGTCAGGTCTACTTCAGCTTTCTTTGCTGTCTGTCATCACTGTGAAGGTAAATAAGGGAGTGTGTGTGGTCCATAAACTTTCAAATGTTCTTGTATTAAGTTCTAATATATTCAGAACTAAAGTTACAGGCGACATAGTGGCACACACCTTTAATCTCAGCACTTGGGAGGTAGAGGCAGAGGAAGAGGAAGTGGCAAGCAGATCTCCGTGAGATTGAGGCCAACCTGGTCTACATAGTGAATTCTAGGCCACTTGGGACTACAGGGAGACCCTGTCTCAAAAACAAAAAGAAAAAAAAATGGAGGGAAAAAGGAGGGAGAGAGCTAAAGTTACGCAACTGTTTAATCAGCAAGCCCAAAGTTCTCTCATCTGTGTGCTCCAATATGTAGATGCCTTGGAAAGTAAGTTAGTTTGATTTATTACAACTGTTCCTACTTAAATGTCTCTTTCTCTTCTTGAGAAGTACCTGCTGAACCAGTTTAAGAAGCCCATAGTAAAGCCAGTCTCAGTGATTTATGTGCATCTCATTTTGGTCCATACTGTCACCACCTAGTTCAGCCATTTGCCACATTAATAATGATTAAACTTGGTTGCAGACAATGTATGACTCTTTTCAAAGATGGATATTCAAAAGAACTTAAGGTTTAGAAAATATCTAGTCTAAAATAGTTTAGAAGTTAGGAGTTCAGAGCATGAAACAAGTATCTGGTTTAAGTATAGCCTGATTTGAGTAAGGGCAGATGCTCATATGAATGGGTCTTGCCTTAAAGCATGAATCAAACATGGCCACACCTCATCCCCTGTTGCTATCAATGTAAGATATTGGCAGCTGGATTGAGATCTTCTTCTAGTCACATAATCAGTGTTGGAGATGTGCATTTGTGTTAAGTCTGGCCAAGAACAGTCCTGTGATAGGTGATGGTGATATTTGGGTGATTAACTTTTTTTTTTTTAACATATCCAGTTCCCAGTGCTGCTCCTCAGAATCTATCCTTAGAAGTGAGAAATTCGAAGGTAAAACTTTTCTGCTGTTCATTTTATTGGTATACTGCTAATCCTCAGAGGGGCTTGGAGAGCTAGAGATTCCATGGGAGACCTGATATCAGAACAGTGATTGCCAGCATTGTGATAATTTGCCTTTAAAAGTACTGACCTGTGTAACTGAAAGCAAAATTGAGAAGGAAAATGAGACAACGTAGGTTTTACACCTGCTAGTAAAGCTAGGCTAAGAAGCAACTTATTTATTCTGCTTCTTTTCTTTCTCTGATACCAAAACTTCTTTAGCCTTTCTACAAATATATTGCTGTTCTTATGTAAACATGACATTTTAGATCTTAACCATCCAACACTTTGGTGATGTGGTAGAGGAAATAAGTTGCTTATGATGACATGATCCAGTATAAGGCAGACAGACACATGTAAGTTTGGATGTCTGTTTACAACTTCTCTCCTAGTCAATTTCATGCACATAAGGTGTATACATCTCTTAGAGGCCCTCCTGAGCTACATAAATAAGTAAAATAGTTCTTTCAAAAAGTACTATATAGCCGGGCATGGTGGCTCAAGCCTTTAATCCCAGTACTCAAGAGGCAGATGCAACATGATCCCTGTGAGATTGAGGCCAGCCTGGTCTACATAGTGAGTTTCAGGCCAGCTGTGGCTACAGGGAGACCCTGTCTCAAAAAGAGCCCCCCCCTTGGGGGGGGGGCAAATACACGCACACACACAAACGCACACACACACACACGAATGACTGTTTTGTTTTGTGATAGGAGCTTACTGTGTATGTAACTCTGCCTGGCTTGTGTAGCCCAGGCTGGCCTCAGACTTGGTGATCCTCCAGTTTCTGCCTCCTGAGTTTTGGGATTACAAGCATACACTACCATACCTGGCCATAGAAATTATTTAACTTCAACTGTTTTGGATTGAAGAAGAGGAAGAATCCTTACACCTAACAATTCATTTCCTAACCTATATGCCTCTGGCTTTGTACTTTCCTTCTAATAACTCTTCTGGAACTTCTGACTTATTTCTTCATTCCAACAAAATACCTAGGAGATTGAGTCTAGACATCAAGAGGGAATGTCCAGCCTGTGGCCCATGAGCTGCATGCACCTTGGCATAGCTGTGAATGTAGCTCAACACAAAATCAAAAACTTAAAACATTATGAGATTGTGGGAGGGTGGGGTTTCTTTTGTAACTCAATTATATGGTTCTTGAACCTGAACTGTGTAAATAACAGAATCACGTCACAACAACCAACAGTTGGACATGCTTGATAAAGAATACTGCTTTAAAATATAGTAATCCGCCCCCCCATTTGACCATTTGGGTTTTTTAAATTAAAATATTTTTGAGTAACTGTTAAATGACCTTGTGAAGCTGAAAGCACCATGCTTTCTGTGCTCAGACTCTTCTTAGGCATGAGGCTGTGTTTAGGACTAGTCTTTCAGTGTGTTCACTGTACAATTAGTACTAGTCTCAGTGTGTTCAGTTTCTTCCTGTACTGCTCTCTTCCTCAGAGTATAATGATTCGCTGGCAGCCACCTTCTCAAGCCACACAAAATGGACAGATTACTGGCTACAAGATTCGCTACCGAAAGGCCTCTCGAAAGAGTGATGTCATTGAGACCTTGGTAACTGGGACACAGCTGTCTCAGCTGGTTGAAGGTAAGCTACTTTTGCATATAGTCAAAAACTAAATGGTAGTTCTTTCTCAGACATTGACTTATGCTAGTCTAAGGACTGCTCTGTGCAGTTGACTTAAAATTTTAAGTCTACCTTTAACTTGATACAAATAATGGAAAGACTCTCACTGAGGAGTGGGACTGTATTTTATTTCTATTTCCTTCTTTATAGTCTCCATATTTTCTTTTCTGAGTGTATCTTGCTTGTTCTGTAATCTGAAAAAGGTAAGACAGAGGCTACTCAATTGGTAATAAAACTTTTTTTAAGACAGGACTTCCCTGTAGCTCCAGCTATTCTAGAACTCGATACAGAGATCCACCTGCTTCTGCTTCTGGAGTCTGCGATTAAAGGTGTGTGCCATCATGCCCAACAGTAACAACTTTTAATAAGACACCATTCATGTGACCTGCAAGAATATTTGTGAATAGCTTCAGCAGTGTAATAATCGCATTTGCTACTATGAATAGTATGAAGTCTTAGAAAATTCTATTAGGAATAGTTCTTTTGAATAATTTCCCCTTCATATGTTACATAGCAAGAAACCTATCTGATAAAATATGTCCCAGGTACATATCTAATATAGATTCCTCCAATAGATCACAAGGAATTCTACGTCTACATATATGAAAGGTAGCATTCCTTTGCAGAAGAATTTTGGAAAGCTGACTGTATCTTAAGGCACATGTAACTGAAGGGGGATAGACTCTAGGAATTACTAAACTAAAAACAGCAAGAACAGGATTGGATCTGCTCAGCCCACGGTCAAGTGACAACTAGATTAAGCACTTACCAAAAACCTATATAGAACAAAAGAGAGCCATTCTTTATAAGCATGTTTCTAATATCCATAGAACAAAAACATTTAATTTGCATATACTGGCATTGAATATACAATGCTAAACAAAAACAGGGATCCTTGCCATCTTGAACTGTTAGCTTGAAGCTTGATAAATAATCAGCAATGTAGATTACAAGGATCTTTTGCCAAAAAGATCTTTTGCCAAATAACAAATTATGTGATTAACTTATGGTCAAACAGAATTATTGTTCTAGCACTTAACACATGTTGTCATATCTTTACCTATTGTGTGCCTTAGTTTTGCTTTATAAACTGTCCTTTATTTAGAGGGAGAGGAACTCAACCTCTTTACACATACCTCTCTCTTCTCTGTTCTTCCTCATGTGTTCTTACCCTTCCAAAGAGCAGGGAATGGTAACTGAATTAAATGTCCTCAGGGTCTTAATGCAGCAGTGTTTACTTAGTCTAAGGTATTGTTCATTAACAGTCACAAACACATGTGTAGTCCACTTTAGCACTTTCTGACAAGATGTGGAGGTAAACTGACTTGGGCCCAGAATTTTCTCCTCTCCTGTCCTTGCTTTTTTGTGGGAAAACAGGTTTAGGATGGCCCATATACTAGGATTTGTTTAACTGAGGTAGGACATACCTTGCATTCTGACTGAGTTGCTTCCATTCTTAATATCTCTGTCTTTTGTTTTTAGTTTTGAGTCAGTCTCACTATAGCTCTGACTGGCCTGGAACTCATTATGTAGAACAGGCTGGCCTCAAACTTAGAGATCTACCTGCCTCTGTCTCCCAAATGCTGGTATTAAAGGTATGTGCCACAATGCCCAGGGATATTTCTGTCTTTATTGGCATTTCTGTACTCTTCTGCTCTCCATAGATCCCAATATTTGAGTATGAGGAAGTAAGATGATATTCATAACCCTTGCATAGCCTTATCAATATCTTGTATTTTAAGTGTTCCAAAAATATATGTGTGGATGGATGATCATATTATTAACTATTGTCCTGCTTTGGAGGGTGGACTTTTGTATGTGAATCTTTGTTCCTGTACATTGGTAAATCATATACTGTATTAAATCTGGTAGTAAACAAAAAAACTGCATAATAGAAAAGTTTGGGTTTTCTTTCACTTACTATAAATACATGGTCACTTGGTTGTTGAAAATAGGTTTCTAGGCCATATTTGATGTTTCCATTTTTTTTTCTGCTGTGGTTATAGCTGGTCTCAAAGCATAGAGGTAACCTGGTAGGAATTAGATCTTCACAGTCTTTTCTCAGTTCTGGTGTCTTCTGAAACCAACTGATTTTGTTCTTTTGTAATAACTCTTTATCTTTGGTCATAGCTTCCTTTGTAACAGAGTGAAGGGATTGCATTAAACAGTCTCTAAGATGCCTACAGGCTCTTAAACAAAAGACTCTAACCTCCTTGGAGCTTTAGTCACTTCTATTTTTTTCTAGGCAGTATGGGCTTCATTCAGCCTTTACTATACATATGACAGCTCTGTGTTGTGTTTATTTTGCTTGTTCTTTGTTAACTTAAACTGTATTAAGCTATAAACTGAGTTGGGTGGGTGAGATGTTTGCTTGAATGAGAGATTATTAGACTTTCATTTCCCAGAGCTCTTGTTTCAGTTTGTTTCTTTTGTGGTTTGGTTCTCAGGTCTTGATCGGGGGACTGAATATAATTTCCGAGTGGCTGCTCTCACAGTCAATGGCACAGGCCCAGCAACTGACTGGCTGTCTGCTGAAACTTTTGAAAGTGACCTGGATGGTAAGACTAAGCAATGAGCAGGAACAGCACAGGATAGACAGTAGCTATTGCCAGTGAGGCAGACTGGAAAGCCCAGGCTTTGGCTTAAATCTGTGAATTTCAGTGTATTATATTGCTCTCCTTCCTGTAAAGCAGCAGGGTTCTGGAGGAATTTTTCTCCCCAAAGATTATTAAAGAAGTAGCACATTGAACAGGCCCAGAACAAATGAAACTGCCCAGGTGTTTACAATTGGCATTTTACCAAGGCCATTAAGTAAATAGATAATCTAAAATTTAAGGCTGAGCCACATCAATAGTACCTGTGTTTCTTTTTTCTGAGTTCTGGAAACCTTGCCCTTTTTCCTCACCTATTTATTCAATGAATAACTCCATATGGATATAAGTAGTTAGTACTTTTAACAGTGACAGGTGCCAGACTTTGAGAGCTAAAAGACTTGAATTCCTGTTCTGAGTGTCAATTAAGGTAGTAGTTTATGTCAAAGTAATATATATGAAAGATACTACAAATTGTTACTTTTTAAAGCCACTTCTACCAACTGAATCAATTATGGCTCTAGTGTCATTTTTTTCTGACTTATTGATTATCTGGGGAAATAAATAATTGGCACCATTGTTTTAATATGATGCTTCATCAACTTGTTGACAGCAAGTTTTAATTTCTTGATGTCACATATTCTTATTACAGCTGATAGTTTGGGAATGGGGTTTGGGACAGCTGTTTGGATTTTGTTTTTTTCTTAGAATATGTAAAATTATGAACCTTATTTCACAGTCTATATAGGTTCTCTTTGAATTCTTAGCCCAAAGGAGTATTATTTAAAACGAAAACAAAAACCAGCCACAAATAGTTTGGCAGGAGCTGAACACTATTCCCCAAGAATGATGAAGTATTCTTCGGGACAATATATCTCCTCTTTCTTTGCTGCTTTCCTTCCCAGAAACTCGTGTTCCTGAAATGCCTAGCTCTCTTCATGTCCGTCCACTTGTTAATAGCATCGTAGTAAGCTGGACTCCTCCAGAGAATCAGAACATTGTGGTCCGAGGTTATGCTATTGGTTATGGCATTGGCAGCCCTCATGCCCAGACCATCAAAGTGGACTATAAACAGCGCTATTACACCATCGAAAACCTGGGTATGTTTGCTAAGTAGAAGTAATCATCGTGTGATTTATTTTTAACTTTTTATTATGGTATAATTTTATTTTTACAAAAAAAATTGTAACACTATATAGTCTTCACATAGATTACCCATAATTAATATTTTACCATATTTCCTTTATCCTTTTCTGTCTTCCTGTATGTATATTTTTCCCTTGAAACTTATGAAAAAAGTTGCAGATATAACTCTCCCATTACTAATTAACTTTAATATGAAATTCTTAAATATTGTTCTAAATAACCCAGTTATTGAAATCAAATGTTAACATTAAGTCAGAATTTTCATATTTGGCACTTTTCTCACTAATGTCCTTTATGACAAAAGAAAAAGATTGTTTTCTGATCCAAGGTTCCATGCTGCATTTAGTTATCGTGTCTCATTAGTCTTCTTTGATAAGGAACCAGTTCCTTGGTTTTTTTATTTTTCCCCTGACCTTGGTGAATAACTTTTTTAAAAATATAGGCCATTTATATTCCTCAAATTAGGCTTATCTACTATTTCCTCACTATATCCAGGTTGTGTATTCACTTTCAGAGGGAATGGCATAAAGTGTTGGGTTCTCAATGTTCCATATTAAGGCATGCACAGTAGTCTGTTGCTAGTGATGTTGACTTTAATCATTTGATTCAAATTATATCTGCCACATGCTGCATATTAATTTATTATTTATAATTAGCAAGGGTATTGTGGAGGAAATACCTTGAATTTTTGTAAATCTTGTGTCCCATCAAACTCACTCATCAAACTCTCTCTCACTAGTTTTAGCATATATAGTAACAGTTTTCACTAGTACAATCTCAAGAAAAATTTCAGTAGGCTCTTTTGCACAAATCGAAAAGCTGGTCCTAAAGTTTATTTGAAAAAACAAAGAAACAAAAATAGCCATTTTTGAAAAAAAGAAAAAATTAGAAAAATCCATACATGAATGGACAGTAAAGAATATATGTCAATGGACAGAAAAGAATATATATGTAAAGAATATGACAGGTGAAAAACAAGCATGTTAAAAGATGCTTAGCCCTTTGGGGCTGGAGAGATGGCTCAGTGGTTAAGAGCACTGACTGCTCTTACAGAGGACCCGGGTTTGATTCCCAGCATCCACATGGCAACTACAAACCATCCTTAACTTCAGTGCCAGGGGAATCTGAAGCCCTCTTCTGACCTCCATGGCATTGTAGGACACAGGTGTACTCACATACATGCAGGCAATGCACTCATACACATAAAATAAAAATAATAAATAAAATATTTTTTTAAAAAAAGATGCTCAGCCCTATTATGCATCAGACAGTTACAAGTTTCAGACCTCAGTGGAAGCTGCTATGAATTCTCATACTTGCTGTTGAGAATGTAACAGGACTACTACAGTGTAAAATAGGTTTCCTATAGAGTTAACTGTGTAGTCCAGCAGTCCCACTCGTAGATACCTAGCCAAGAGAAATGAAAGCACATGCCTACTTGAAAGCTGGGACAAAATGCTTTACTGATAATAGCCCCCAGAGAGAAATGTTATAAATTTCCACCAATTAGTAAATAGTAAATTGTACTATATCTTTGTAATGGAAACTACTCAGTAATTAAAAGGAATTGGATATCAGCACACACAGTAGCAGAAATGAGTTACACAGACATTATACTCAGCAAAAGGCCAAACACAGTATAAAACATGCTGTGTTACCACATTTTTATTAAATTAAAAAATGGACAAAACTCATCTATAGTGGCAAAGTTTGATCAGTGGTTTTGCATGAAACCAGGAGTGTGAGGAATTGACAGAGAAAGCACAGCTGCTTGGAAATATCTTTTTTAAAAAATTTATTTTATTTTTAATGTGTATGAGTATATTGCCTGCATGTGTGTAAGTGCACCCATGCGTGCAATACCTGCAGAAGTCAAAAGAAGGTGTCGAATCCCCTGGAACAGATGGTTGTTAGCCACCATGTAGGTGCTGGGAATCAAACCCGGGCCCTCCGCAAGAGCAATCAGTGCTCTTAACCGCTGAGCCATCTCTCCATCCCCATAAATATCCTATATCTTTATGTAAATATTGATTACATGGTATATAAATTTGTCAAAACCTATATACGTATTTTATTGACTGCTAATTATACCTCATAGTTAATTGCAAAAGCAAAAATAGAAAAATGCTCAATTTTGTTTAACTTTAAAAAAAATTACTGAGAATTTCATACATGCATATAAGGTGTTTTAATCAAATCCACACCCACTCCCTCCCCTCCAACTCCTCCCATATTTCCCCATCACTTTGTTCTGACAACTTCATGTACCCTTGCTTGCTTGCTTTTTTTTTTTTTGTGGGGCTTTTTGCTACAATAACATTCCCTCCTCTGAAGAGGTAACCCTAAACTCTTTTAGGGATTAGCCAAAAGCTCCCAAATACTTTTGACATTTTTGGCCTTTGGAACAGAGTATGTTGCTAAGAGGCCCAAAGACCTTTTGACTTTTATCCATTGGCTCCTAACTGCCTAGCCAATTTCTACCTCCTATTCTTATCATACCATCCTCTGAGGAGGTTACCCAAATTGCTGACAGTGAATCGGGACGCAGAAGCTCTGGCTTCTTCCATGCTGAACAGGGACACAGGGTGAGGTAGGTCTATCTAAAAGACTCCAAAATTGTGTAACTCCTTTCTATAGGGATGGTAGCAGAGCTATTTTCCAAAATAGGAAAAATGAGAAAAATACTCATTTCTTATAATAATGACTTATGGGGTAGATCACCAATATGGCTCAGTAGGTAAATGCGCTTGTCACCAAACCAGTCTAATCTGGGTTTGATCCCTGGGACCCACATGGCAGAAGGAGAGAACCAACTCCACATGTTGTCCTCTTAACCTCCACATGTGCCATGGCACATGCACACCCACACAAATTAGTTAATTAATTTTTTGGACTTTTAAAATATTTTTATGTGTATATTGCCTGCATGTATGTAAGTGCACCCATGTTGTACAATGCCCATAGAGGTCAGAAAAGGGTGTCAGATACTCTGGACCTGGAATTACAGACAGTTGTTAGCCACCATGTAGGTGTTGGGAACCAAATTTGGGTCTTCTGCAAGAGCAGCCAGTGCTCTTTAACTGCTGAGCCATCTCTCCAGATCCCTTTTTAGATCTTTTTAAGACAAAGTCTTCCTGTACCTGCAGCTGGCCCGGAACTCACTGTTTAGATGAGGCTTGCCTCTTATCTCACAGAGATCCATCTGCCTCCTGAATCCTGGGATTAAAGGTGTGCAGCACCATGCCCAGCCCTTTTTAAATTTTTTATTTTTATTTTATGTGCATGAGTATTTGCCAGCATGTACATAAATGTACCATGTGTATATACAGTGCCCTTGGAGGTCAGAAGAGGACATTGGATCCCCCAGAACTGGAGCTACAGACAGTTTTTAGCAACTGTGTGGGTGCTTGGAACCAAACCTGGGTCCTCTGCAAGAGCAGCTAGTACTCTTCTTAACCACTGAGCCATCTCTCCAGTCCTAAATGTAATTTTTAAAGTAATAATAATGAATTGATTTGGCTGGGTATAATTACTTTTCCAAATTGGATTGTCATTGTTAGCCTTTCTTTGAAAGACTGCTCTCTCAATTCATAATCTGTGCTGATGAAATTTTTATTCAAATTATTGTTTCATTAACCTCTTTCCTAAGAATAACTTTTAAGTGCCTGACAAACACCTTACCAAATGTTTTCTGGTTTAAAAAAAAAAAAAAAGAAAAAGCAACAGTTTATAAGTGTAGTCCAAAACAAAGTATCTTTTCTGTTTTCTGTTTTCACTTCCAAAAAGAAATAGATCAGCTGAACTCAGGAGGCTTCTCTGCGTGAGTCATTTTATAAGCAGTTGTTGACTAGCAAAAGGAAAGCTTTGCAATAGGATAAAAATGTCCCTGTGATGGCCAGGCTCCTACTGCTTCCTTTATGAAAGTACTGAAATGAAATCCTTTGCAGTGCAGTTGAGACCTTGTCCTTGACCCTCACATGTTGTGGGTCTAGTAGGCAGAGGAAAGTAAAACACAAACAGTGAAGTGAGTTGAAGTGAAGTGTGTTCAGATAAAGGAGAGCTAACAAGGCACAGTAGAACAGTCCAGGAAGAAACTTACCTGGGCTTGAATGATTGAACCAGAATAGAGTTTGAAGCACAGAGGTGAGAAGGAACACAGAGTGTACTAAAAAGCATAAGCAGACGTCTATTAGAGTGCATATGTTGAGAAACAGCAAAAACAAAATAAGTTTGGCATAAAGTAAAATGTATTTACTAGCCTGAGATGATATAAGATTCATACAATGTTGAGTGAAAGAAGCAAGTCAGAGGTGAAGTTTATTTCAGAATTGATCTTTTTATCAAACTTAAGCTCTTCCCTGAGCTTCATGTTCATAACAGTCATCTGCCCACTGGACATCTGTGCCTGGATATAGCCTGTCTGGTCTAAAGTTTAAACTAAAGTTAGTGTGTGTTTCTCCAAACTTGTCAATCAGGTAATGGATGACGAATAAATACCTACAATGTCTCAGGCACTGTATACAGAGAGAAAAAAAAAAGCATTACACAGTTATTAGAAATAAGATAATCTAATTGAGATCTGGTCATGGTGGCACACACCTGTAATCCCAGTAGTCAGGAACTAGAAGCAAGTTTGAAATCAACAAAATAATAATTAAAAGTGTTCACTGGTCTAAGGAGGAATGAGGTGATACAGGGTCTTTAATTAGAGAATATCAATGGGAGGGTAGGAAGTGTCCCCGGCATAGAGAACAGAGGTGGCTGAGGAAAGGGGGACACCGAGAACATGGAAAGATTAGTAAGAAACAGAATTGGCAAGACTTGATTATCATTTGCCAAGAGGAGGTCTTGATGACTCCCAGGTTTTTTACTTGAGTATCAAGATTGGCAGAAAAATGGAGCAGATCTGAAGTGGAGAGGAAGGAAAGACAGAAAAAAGAAAAAATTGAGGCATCCTAAAGGAAATACCAAACAGTTGAAGGTAAAAGGTCTAGTGCTCAGAAGAAATGCCTGCATTAGAAAGATGTGTTTGCAGGTAAAGATGGCGTTTACAAGCTAGTCAAAACTAAGGAAACAAATGAATTGGCATAGAGAGAGACAGTAAAGAATGGACCTAGAATAAGCCTTGAAATTGTGTATCATGAATGTTCTACCTCTGTCTCCAGCCGTAGTGAATGACGTTGCTATCTTCTGTGCTGCCCAATCCTATTTTTCGGTTTTGTTTTTTTTTTCTTGCTAGTCAAGTAGCAAGTTTTATTGATTCCATTTGCTATCATTTCTGACATGGGAATACCAGATGCCTTAATATATTGCCCATTATTATCTGGAGAGTGGGTAGGCCACCAAGCAAAGATGTTTAGGGCTTTTAAAGTAACATAAGCCATAGGAAAATGCTAAACTTCCAAAGAATTGAATGGAATAGGTCATCTCCTCCTGAAACCCACCCCCCCTCTTCAGATAGAAATTGAACTTTAGAATTACCATGCAAAACTTTGTCTGGGTCAGAAATGTGATGAGTTAGAATCTCCTCATTCCCTCAGTAAAGGTGAATGCTATTCCACCTGTTGTTTAATGTCCCTCTTTTCTCTGAGCCTGAACTAAAGCATTTAAAATAAACCCCAAGAGAGGTTGTTCTCTTCATCTTCTTGCAGAATTACCTACAAATTAGGTCAGAGCCATCAAATCCTTGGCCATGTCTTGTTGAACCAAGACATCTCCTTAGTGGCTAGAGCAAGCTTGACTTTGTGGATTAGGAGGTTCCCAGGAATGTTGAAGACAGTCAGCCCTCCACTCAGTTTATCTCCCGATTCTCAGTCTTCACTGTTCTGATCACTGCCCTTCAGGGAAGGAAAAGAGTTTTAATTTCAAGCTCCATCTATAGACTTCCAGTGCACAAAAATCCTGTACTATATAGTGAACATCTTAAACAATAGTAGAGGCCAGAAGAGTAAGAACAGTCCACCTGCAGTCTAGGACTAAATCTAGGAAATTGATGCAGCCAATTTGGTTTTTACTGTGTGTGCTTATATCTTCATGTCTCCTCATATCCCAAAATGAGTAATCTCATATAAAAAACTATAAACCTTTCTTGAATTTTTGTGCAATTACAATTATGAGTTACAGTCACTTGACTGTTTAATTCTGTGGAGAGCATTAAAATTTTTGTTTGGGGCCGGGCGTGGTGGCATGTACCTTTCTCAGGAGGCAGAGGCAGGTGGATTTCTCTGAGTTCCAGGCCAGCTAGGCCTATAGGGAGACCATCTCTCAAAAAGGTCCCCTGAAAATTTTTTTTGTTTTGGGGGTATGGAGAGCTGGTTCAGTGGTTAATAGCACTAGCTGCTCTTAGAGAAGGTTCAAATTCCAGCATCCACATGGCGGCTAACAGCCGTCTGTAACTCCAGTTCTAGGAGATCCAAAGCTTTCTTCTGTCCTCCGTGAGCATTACATGACATGAGTGAACTTACATACATGCAGGCAATACAGTCATACACGTAAGTTTTTTTAATTTTAAATATATAATAAAATAAGAATTTTGTTTTGATTTCTTCCCTTCAGACCCAAGTTCTCATTATGTGATTACCCTGAAAGCATTTAACAATGTTGGTGAAGGCATCCCCCTTTATGAGAGTGCTGTGACCAGACCTCACACAGGTAGGATGTCCTGTCTGTCTTGGCCATCAATTCTTTTCCCAACTGCTTATGTAGCATATGGGCCAGGGGTCTTCCTGATGGGAGTTCATGAAGGAAACTTGGAGTGCAGTATTTGAATGAATGAAAAGTTTTCTATATGAAAAATTCTTTTGGCTCCTGTTTTGCTTGTTAGGAACTGTATAAGCCATTCTATGTGGATATGTCCACATGTTTTTAATGTTAGAATCTAGAAAGAATAATTTTAAGAGAATTAAGAATGATTTTTCATATTTTAGGCATGTTGTAAGTATAGTGAATCAAAAAAAATGAAAGAAACTATATATCCATAGGATTATATAGGTTACACATCATGGCAATAACTGTGTATGATTGGTGAAGCTGACATTTGTTTTTAGTCAGCTAAGTGTGGCCTTCATAAGTTTCATATTTACATAAGAGGAAAGTCAGAAGCACTAACCATTTGATCAGTTACGCAGTTATTACAAGAGATCAGTAGTCGCTATTTTTCTTTAAGCTATATTCTAAATATCTCCAAAATAAAGTAATATAAATATCATGTAAAATTTCTGTAGAGATATGAAACATCTAACCTAGATCTGGATGAGAAAATTTTATTGAAATCAGTATAACTAGAGCTGTGAGGCTTTTTAAAGTTTTTTTTTAATAACTACATGATTAGAAGCAGCATTTCATTACAGCTTTAACATACTCAGTAACACACTCCAGAGCAAAAGTACATCTCTTTCACAAGTGGCTGTAAGTTTCTAGGTTCACAGTTGAATTAATACAGTTAAAAGTGTTTTTAAAAGAGTTCTGAAAACAAAAGAATTTTTTTTCATAGATGCATTCGTTTCCATTTGTTCCTCACAAGTTTGAGTCAGACTCATGAGCTGTATCTTCTAGATGCTTTGAGTAACAGACTTGGCAGTGTTCCTGCTAAAAGACAATCTTTGTCATATTTTTTAAAATCTTCCCGTTTAGACCAGCATCATTGCTGCATGTGTATAGCTCTTTCCTGCCTTCTGTATATCTGCAACTTACAAGTTCTTGCAAAAATAGCTTTAGTGTTCAAAATTTTTTTTTCAAATAGTGATCTTTTAAAATGGGCTATAATAGAAAAAATATTAATTGATTTTCTTTCATGTGACTTAAGACTTATAGATTCCTAGTTAGAAATATACAAGGAACTGTGTCTAAGTCTTGTAACTTAATTACTTTTCCCAAGAATTGACATAAGGAAGAAAAAAAATTCTTAAAGAATTAAAATGATTTCTGTATCTGAAGGTGCATTGTCTGTAGCTAATTGGTATGTATTCTGGCAGTCTTGGAACAAAGCCCTTGATTATAATGTAGGCTGCTCGTTCCTCTCTTATTTTTAGTCATCATTATGCAGGAAATACACACATGGAGACTAATACTTTAGTGTAGCAATTACTCAATAAATAAGACCTGAGCCATTTCAGATTTTCGGTTATATGTGAAACTAGTCACTATAACTATATGGGAAAATTCATTTAAAACCTGAACTTTTAAAATAAATGAGTATATGTGTATTTATAAAACCTAGTGAGGATTGGGAAAACCCAGAGGTCCTACCGTATTGCCCTCCAGCTGTGGTCCTCACCCTGGCCTCTGTTTTGCAACAGAGAATGCATCTACTGTATAACACAGCACATGAATACCCTCTTCCTCGTCATCAGATAAGAACTCTGATTTCTAAAATTCATCAAGGCTGTGTCACTTGAATCTACGATAATCATGTTATTTTATTTAATTGATGAGGACTTAGTGCTAGCTTATTCTGACTCTCCTGGAGAAAGTCCTGCAGATAGTGTAACATGGTGGCAGCTTCTCTTGAAGAGGAATGCCCTTGAGTTCCTTTGGATTTATTGAACTGTGAACCTTACTCTTTTACTGCCTCTGGACCCAAAATATCAGCAAGTCTGAATCTGATTGACCCATGGGCTGATAATCAGCTTTGACAAAAGAACCGTTACATACCCAGTGATTGGCACTAATAACTTGTGTCCTAAAAATGCAGCCACAGTCACTAAAATTTCAAAACAGACCATGAGCTTTGTGCTGCTTGTTCAAATCATACTCTTGACTTTAAAAGCAATTTTTGTGTTTTCATGATCCTTTTCTTGACAGCAGGTAAAATTTTCAAGTAATTTTAAGAAAAATCAAGCATGTATATGTTAATATCACTAAATTATCACATTTCAGTGTCTTTAGAGTGCAGCTGAAAATGTAGCTAATTAATTACTACTTTGCTTCAACATTTTCCTACAAGTTTTTCCTGAAAGAACGCAAATAGTATTCTTCTAAATGAATGAGGGTTATCTATTAACTATGGATTTTCTTTCTTTCTCTCCATTCCTCATCTTTCATTCCATTATATTTTCCTACATTCCCTTTTGTTTTTGTTTATGTTAAAATGCCACGTCCCTCTTTAAATTACTTTTTACTCAGATACTTCTGAAGTTGATTTATTTGTTATTAATGCTCCATACACTCCAGTGCCAGATCCCACTCCCATGATGCCACCAGTGGGAGTTCAGGCTTCCATTCTGAGTCATGACACCATAAGGATTACATGGGCGGACAACTCCCTGCCCAAACACCAAAAGATTACAGACTCCCGGTATTACACAGTCCGATGGAAGACCAACATCCCAGCAAACACCAAGTACAAGGTACTGAACATTTCACTCTGAGTGAAAACAGCTAATCATTGGTGTTTTCTAGTTTTAAAGCTCTTGATTCATACTTTTCCAGAATGCAAATGCAACAACTTTAAGCTATTTGGTTACTGGCTTAAAACCAAATACACTATATGAGTTCTCAGTGATGGTGACCAAAGGTAGAAGATCAAGTACATGGAGCATGACAGCTCATGGGACCACCTTTGAATTAGGTATGTGTTCTCCAAGTCCGTGCACATGGCATTTCTTCTCCTTTCAAATTGTGGAAACCATGCTAATGCTTTTACTACATAGGGTAGTGCATCAATTGATATGAGTACAGAACTCAGTGAAGTTACATTTGAGTTGTGTTTGCTCTTTTGGCTAACCACTCTGCGGGAACACTAGTAAACAGCAGGATAGTTTAATGCAAAAAATAGTAGATTTTAGGGATTAAGAGGCTTGAATTCAATCCCACATCAACCATCTACTGACTCTGTGCTTAGGAACATGCCATTTAGTCTTTAAATCTTGGTTTCTTCTATTTTATAAGTGGTGGGAGGTAATAGTCAGCCCCTCCCTTTCCTACTTTATAAGGTTGTTATAAGGTAAGATGAGGAACAGATGGGAAAGCATGTGGGTAGATATAAGAGATTATTGTCAATAATCCTGCTTTACTGGTAAATGGAGGTTGAAAAAAATGGAGGGACCTGTCCTTGATCAAGCGGTTGCCCAGCCATGCTTGCCAGAGCCTGAATGCTTTAGTAGATGGCCCAAAACTACCCCTAAAGGCTTTCTTGGATTAGTATCTTTGCAAGATTTTTCACTGAAATAGGCTTTGGGTTTTTGTTTGAAAATATACATGAGAGAGGATTAAGGAGAGAACCAGCTGCACAGCTTGAGCTTCTGTTTGCTTTTTGTTTACTTTGAGGCCTATTCCACTTCCACTTGAATTTTGCTAGTGTGGGGGTATGCCATGACCTTGGGAATCTCTATGTATTCTGGCCTATTTCTTTGCATGATGAAAAGCTAAATTTATACATTCTATACAAACTAGCTTGGCCCTTCTTCATATTTAGTTGGAATTCATACAGGAAAAGGAATTGAGTTTGAAAAGTTGGGAATATTGTACAGAAAGGGGTAAATAGGGGGCTGGAGAGTTGGCTCAGCAGTTTAGAGCACTGGCTGCTCTTACAAAGGACCTGGGTTCAGTTCTCAGCACCCACAAGGTGGCTAACAACCTTCTGTTTCAGGGGATCTGACTGCCTCTCCAGGCCTCTGTGGGCATTGCACACACATGGTGCATTTGTATACATGCAGGCAAAGTGTTTGTATACATAAAATAAAACTAAGTAAATCAAAAAAAAATTTTTTAAGGGTAAATAGACCTCAGTTTGCTTTCTTTTCTATATTTTAATACCTTTTACTTTAATTCCAGCTTATTGACTAATAAATGAAATTTGTATTACACCTTTGGATGTTTGTTTTACTGGGTTTTTCTGTTTTATACTATAACTCCAGCATTTTAGAAAGTGGAATTTTGAGGGAACACTTGATTTGAGCCTTTCCCTACTTATACAGTAGAAGTTGAAACACCATTTCTCTGTTGGTTTTTATGTTGCATAAAGAGCTTTTCTTTCGAGCAGTAGCCTTAATAGTTGGCAGTATTTTTTCAGTGTAAGCTTATAATGAAAAATGTCAGGTTCTAAATTTCTTCTTAGAAGGAAGTGAGCTCCCCCACCAGCCCCCCAGATGGCTCAGTAGTTAAGAGCACTGACTGCTCTTGCAGAGGACCCAGGTTCAATTCCCAGAGCCCACATGGTGGCTATAAACCATCCTTAACTCCAGTTCCAGGGGAATCCAAAGCCCTCTTCTGACCTCTGTGACATTGCACGACACAGGTGCACTCACATACATGCAGGCAATACACTCATACACATAAAATAAAAATAATAAATAAAACATTTTTTTTAAATTAGCGTTTTTAAAAGTCATACTTGATTTGGAATGCCAGACATAAGTGAGAGAGAAAAATATTTCACAGTTAAAAATGTTCCTACGAAATAGTCTAAATTGAATGAAAGAAAGTCATCTTGGGCAAATTTTGTAACTCCTCATTTTTGGTGTCCTGACCTACAAAAGCAGAGACAGTGATAACTACCTGTCTAGGTTGTCAAGGCATTAAGTGAGATACTGTTCGTACAGTACCTGACCTGTAGTGAGTACTTGGTGCCAGTCTCACTTGATTTTCCAGCTCTTCTATATATGACATTTCTGACTCCCAGCCACAATGCCCGGCCTCTCCCATAGTATGGTGTTTTCTCTTTGGTACTGTGAATATTCTTCTTTTTGTTTTTTTAATGTGATTATATCTTTCTAGTATGTAGCTCAGCCAGTGCTCTAGACTGAGTTATTTGAAGCCAGGAAGCTTTGTCTTAATACCTTTATTGTGTCTTACAAATGAAAAGAGTTGAAAAATGGTGAGTTATTTTGGAATGGACAGAAATTATTTAAAGTATTTATTTTGTAGCTCCTGCTTCTCCACCTAAGGATGTGACAGTTGTGAGTAAAGAAGGAAAACCTAGAACCATAATAGTAAACTGGCAACCTCCCTCTGAAGCCAATGGCAAGATTACGGGTAAGATGGTTTACACTGTTGGTGCTCTATTCTAGGCAAGTAGTGTGTTGTATGTAAAACTGGGAGTTTGAAGGCTGGCTTGATCATTGTATGGAGTAGTATGAGTCATGTTGGTCCTTAAAATTGAAACAAGGATGTGCTGTTTGCCCACAGTAGCATAGAATTTAGTGGCCAGCTGGTGGTTCTGCTCACTACCTGAATGTCTGATGGGGATGGGGATCAGGTGCACTAGACAGCATTTATTTATACTGCAACTGTCTGGGTATATTTGTTTTCCGTAAAGCTGTTCACTGCCCAGATGACTTGGTTTGGAGTTGTATGTCTAGTTCTGAGAATTACTTAGTACATATAGAGTCTGCTTTTCGACTTTAAAGCCCCCAAAAGCCTGTTAGACTTTTCACTACCACCATCCAAAGCCTGTTACTTCAGGTTTCTGTGCTCTTAAAACTAGAGTTAAAAGTTTGAATTGCCCTAGGCCTGTAAAGAGACCTGAAATTTTTTCCCTTGGACTTTCAGAGAACTTTCCACAGTACACTGGCTATTTAGGACTGTGCTGAAGAACCAGTTTACCTCCTGAAATATGAGGAAGGTGGCTTAAGGACCCATTGTTTCTTAGCATTGTGTTCCTTTTAAGTTCTGACCTTGTCTCTTCTATAAAAGAAGCAAATTTAACTTGACTTGAATTAGAGTGTTGCTTTGTCTTTTAAAACCATAAGCAATACACTATTTTTGCCCGGTACTTGTCAAGTTTGTGAGGCTTCCTGCCTGGTGTGTGGCGATTGAGTGCCCCCTGGTGGAAATATCTGGTAACAGTTCTCTGTGGCTTCACCCACCTCAAGTCTGGGAGAATGTTACCAGAGGATGCCCATTAGTCAAGCGTTTTTCTCCTAGGAGAGCACTTTGATTAGCAATAAGTGAACATGTTGCTCAGTCTCATGTTGACTGAAGGCCCTTGGGTTTTATTCAGATGCTATATTGTATGTATTTGTTCACTTTCTGATTTCAAAAAGAAAGGCAAGAATGAGATTTCTCATTAATTCCTTTGGACAGGTTACATTATATATTACAGCACAGATGTGAATGCAGAGATACATGACTGGGTTATTGAGCCTGTTGTGGGAAACAGACTGACTCACCAGATTCAAGAGTTAACACTTGACACACCATATTACTTCAAAATCCAGGCCCGCAACTCAAAGGGAATGGGACCCATGTCTGAAGCTGTCCAGTTCAGAACACCTAAAGGTAACTCCCCGAGCTGAGGGTTTTATTATGTTGTCTCTCTAGTGGGCTTGGTGTATTTCAGGTATCACTCCAGCATATAGAGACTATAGGTAGTCTGAAAAATGCTAATACTGAGCTTGTCAGCCACAGTATGAAGGTCTATCCCAAAGGATGCCCCTCTTACCCACTGACCACCAAATCAGTACTCCCCAAGTTACTGGCCTAATCATTCCACGTAGAAGGGAACATAGGTGCCAAGATATCTGGGGCAGATGAATTGCAGTGATCTAACAGTTTTTATCAGACAAATCAGATGTGATTCTTTCTGTTCCCATACAGAGTTATACAACATATTGTTGTGGGGGGTTGCTTTCTTTCAACACATACAGGCTCTTTACCTAAAAGATTTATATGCCAACCTTTGTAGAGAACAAGACTAAAAGGGTCCTTTTATGTGAAATTTAAGAAAATGAGTATAAAATATTATTAGCCAAGCAAGCTTAGGCTAATAAAATTTATTTGGGAAAGGAGCCAGGGAAATGCGGAAGTCTAAATTTCTCTTTTCACTAAAAGAAAGACTCGATTTACTTGGAAGTTCATGGGGATTTTATTTTTTTCCTTTAAAACTTCTGTCTGTCCCATCTTCAAAGCTTGTGATCCTTGCTCTTGTTTTTTCTTCCCCTGTGCTTGGCCTGTTAGCGGACTCCTCTGATAAAATGCCTAATGATCAAGGTAAATGAGTAGATGGCCTCTCTTTTCTTTTCTCTCTTTTGTGACCTATTATCAGCTTTTTGTTTCTTTTTTTCCTGAAAATCAGTATCATATGTTAAAAAACACATATTTATTGGCCAAAGGAGAGTTGAGTCCATGTTTGTAGCCCTTGGAATATCTGAAAAGCTGGGGGACTCACTTAGGAACTCAGTACATTAGTGGAATAAAAATCGAATTGATTAAACTGAAAATTAGCCTTAAGGGTCAGATTGTCTGTAGGTGTTAAGACACTAAAGTTATATAGCAGTGATAGCCATTTGTAGCATTTAGAATTTTATTATCTCTAAATGAAAAGTTACCATCATTCAATTGATACCATATTTTTCTTCCCCCAAAACTTACACTTGTGTCCTACTAAATGATGTGATCATCAGTATGTGACCAAGAATGCTTTATTGCTTTACAATAAATTTATTCAGGGCTCTTTTTCTGTTTCTTCTCTTAAATATATCTGATAGTTTTTGAAAAGGAGAACAAAATATTTAGCATGGAAACTCAGGAAGTAGGAGCCTTTGATGTTACCATTCCTGAAATCATCTGTCAGCACTCTGCAGCACTGTAATTGCTATTATGAAGGGGTGGCTGGACTTTGTGATTTTTATCTCTGTGAAATCAGCTAAAGCTAGATTTCCATACTGAAAAAGGACACTAAAAGTAAACTTAATAATTGTGTTGGTTTAAGAGTAGTGATCAGAGCCGGGCGTAGTAGCCCACACCTTTAATCCAGGAACTCAGGAGGCAGACGCAGGAGGATCTCTGTGAGTTCAAGGCCAGCCTAATTACATAGTGAGTTCCAGGACAGCTGGGGCTACAGGAAGACCCTGTCTCAAAAAGACCAAAAAAAAGAAGAGTAGTGATCAGAAATACAAGGTGTTTGAATCTTGTTTAATGCAAGGAAGAGTCAGAACTCGCAGTGTTGAGTTTCAGGATCTTTGGACGTGTGTAGAAACATCAGATTATAAAAAAAGTTGCACTCCACTTATACACACAGAATGTAAATGTGTTTTCATCTTTCCCTTCTCTTGATAAGTATTATGCAACACTTAATTGTTCCATACCTCTAGTGTGCAAAACTCTTTTCCTGTTGGTATTTCAGGTGCCAGATTCATCCTTGGAATTCCTTGTTCATAGTTTAAATTTTTAAGAAAGATATTGAGAAATATAGGCACATAAACCAACCAATTCTTGGCAAAGAATGTTACCTGACAGTTGTTTACATGATACAGTGTATTGGACAGTTTAATTTACATGTGGCCTACATGATGACCATGGATTCTTAAATATGAAGAACCTCTAAGTATCTATGCCAACTAGACTTAGTCCAAGGTAATAGCATATGAAGGACAACTAGAAATATACACATGGTATGTGTTCCTTAGAATAAATGATGGCACCAGAAGTAGGAGGATAAGGTTAATAAGTATGGACAGTAGAAAAGGGGCCAGGGACTACATTAAATTCTACAATATGCTCCAAAAATCTCGTGACTATAATATAGTATCCAAGAACTTTTGTTCCTTTCTTTTGCAGGCTTTTGGCTTCTGAGAACATAGCAAACATTATATTTAGTCTCTAGGATTTATTCTGTTTAATGAATTACATAGACAACATTAAATGTGTATTTCTTTAAAGTCTAGTAGTTTATAAAAATGAAATTAGCACTAATGTTTTACAGAAATACATTTGATTTATATATTTCTAATCAATCTGTATTTGTGGAAATATCTCTTCTGATTTCTAATGTTCCATGCTCTCTGCCTCTGTAAATAAAAGAGTATATTCTTTTCTGAATTTATGATGGCTATAATAATAATAATTTACATTTATTGAACCTTTCCTACACATCAGGCAGTATTCACAAAGTTTTATGGTCTTAAATTTTTTTTAACCTTAAACAGTTTCTTGAAGTAGATGCTGTTAATATCCCTGCTTTACAGTAAGAAAACTGAGGCCCAAAAGAATAAGTACTTAGCCCGTCATCAGAAATACTGATAACATGATGTGTGGTGGAGCTAGTATTCAGAGACAGTCTCTTGGGCACTCTACCCTATTAACTTCAAGAAACAGCTTTTATTTTACAGTTCTTTCAGGCCTCTTTTTCAAGAGCTTGTAACTGCTTTCTGGCTAACATTGACCTGAGGGATATATTTGTTTTGTGGAGGAAGGGCTTCCCCCAAGCAGCATTGCTACACAGGTGAAGAAAAGAGTGAAAACCAAGAATAAGAATTTTTAAAAAACCAACCTGGTATCTGTGGGGCATGGTGACACATGCCTTTAATCCCAGTACTCAGGAGGCAGGGGCAAGCAGGACTCTTTAAGTTGTATGCCACCCTGTCTACATAGCAAGTTCCAAACCAGCCAGGGCTACACAGCAAGACTTTGTCTCAAAAAGAAAGAAGAAAAATAACCAAATCCCTGATATTGCTATATCCTGAGGTCTGCTGCTTGGGTAACCCCAAGCCTGAGGTCAACATCCTCACTTATTTGAACCTGTGACAGTGGAACCAGAGGACAGTGACCTTTGTGAACAACTAGAAGGAAGACTTATTTTTTCCATCTTTGGTTATTTAAGTGGCAAAAGAAATCGGAATCTGATTTGAATCTCTCTTTACGTTGCTGTTCCTGCTTAGGCTAACTTTATGATTGGAAGGGCAACTTTGTCATCTGAGAAAATAGAACAATACTCTAATTCTAGCTAGGCCAGATCAGCATAGCCAAGTTCTTTGTTTAGTGCAGGCATCAACCAACCTTACAGATCCTCCACACCACCCTCCTTTGTTCCTTTTACTGTAAAGAAGGTACTCTGCCATATATCCTCTCTGAGGAGCCTACCTGGACTAGAGAAATGGGTGTGTTCCTACTTCCTGAACAGCAGGGCGGTAGGCTGCTCATCCTTGGGACAGAGGCCTTCTAAGCTTTCTCCTACAGAAAGCTATTCCTGTTTACTTTGCACCCAGACTGTATTCTCCTGTTACTTGTGTTGCTTCGTTTTCTTACAGAGTAGGCTGAGAATGTTTCGTTTTGTAGAAAGCACTTACTAGCTGTGAAGTAGATTGTCACACCAGTGTGTTGGGTCATTACTGACATAATTCCTTCTGCTTCAGCCTCAGGATCTGCAGGAAAAGGAAGCCGGCTGCCAGACCTAGGATCTGACTACAAACCTCCAATGAGTGGTAAAAGTCCTTTCTAAGCCTGATATGGACATTAAATAATTTTGCTTAAAATCTTCAAATGCATTTTATACCTTGAATGGTGAATTATGGAGTGTTAATCTAGTTCCTTTTATTTAGCAGATCTAGCATTGGGCATTTTGTGGCAAGTGTTGCTTACTACAAGCTGTTGATCATAGAATCTGTAAATACAATTGTTTCTCCACATAGCCAGCTGGAGGCAATATTAATTCCTAAACAAATGGTTCTTTCTGTTTCCCACTGCCTCTAGAAAAGTTAGTTTTTGAAAAATTAGTCCTTCAGTGCTGTTAGCCATCACCTATAACAAGTCAAAGAACTACTTTAGAATCTTCACTTCTCTTAGTACTGCTTACTGCACTATTTTTATTTTGGGAATTCTGGAAAATTCTTCCACTCTTCTCAGCATTCTGAAAGCTAATGCCATCTAATCAATAACACTCCCTTTTCTACAGAATGTCATTCACTATCTCCAAGTTACTTTCACATTTGGACTCTCATTTGATCCTTGTATCCCTGGGAAGCAGGGGAAACAGATACCATTATTCCCAACTAATACATTAAGAGACTCGGCAGAGGAGTGATATGCCTGGAGTCCCCACTAATTCTGGTAGAAACAAAACTCAGGTCTCTGTCTTCTGATTGTTCTTTTTCCACTATCACATGCAGCCTAAAAAGTAGGGGATTCTATACCAGAAGGAGAACCCAAGAGGCAAAATGTCCAAAATGTAGTTAGTTACTGGAACTAATCTTTATTGTCTTGTCACCTCTGCCTAATAGACATATGGAGTAGAGGGTCCTTTCTCTAAAGAGGCACAGTCTAATTATGAGAGTACAGTGAGTAACCTCTTAACCTCTAGCTTTCTGTCTAAATCAAAAGAGGTACTGTTTGTACTTCGGTGAAATCAGCTTATTCTTAGGAGAACCAGACAAACTTGAATGTGTCAAGAAATTTTATACTGACCTTGTTTCCAAGTTTCTCCTCCATGCTTGTATTACATGTGTGCTATACACAGTACACTATCAAAGCTTTAAGAAAAGTAATTACTCAAAATATACATGTATATTTTGAAGATTCAGACTCTGGCAGACTATGGAAGAAAGGGGAGTTGTTGTTTTTTTAAAAAGGCACCTGATAGAGAAGAAGACAGTTTTATAAAAGAGGAACTGTCTACCCCAGCTCCTAAATGGTACTAAATGGGTGCTAGAGAGGTGGCTCAGCAGTTCATTGTGCTTTTCACGCTTGTAAAGAGCAATAATTCAGTTCCTAGCCACCCACATTTAGCAGCTCACAACCACCTGTAACTCCATCTCCAGGGGATCTGACTCCCTCTTCTGGTCTTCACAGGCACCCACACACATATGCACATATACACAGATGCACACAACATACACATAAATAAAAAATAAAACCAATCTTAAAGAAAGATTGTTAAATGTCAGTGAGTGGATCAGGCATTCCAGGAAGCATTAACAGCTTGTGAAAAGGCCTAGCAATATAAGACCACTTGCTTGGGGGTAGAGAGATGGCTAAGCAGTTAAGAGCATTTGCTGTTCTTGCAGAGTACTGGGTTTAGTTTCCAACACCCACATGACAACCTACAACTATATGTAACTCCAGTTCCAGGGGATCTGTCACCTTCTTATGGCCTATTTGGGCACCAGCCACATGCATAGTGCATATATACATGCAGGCAAAATACTCAGACACATAAAATAAAAATAAATCTTAAACAAAAAACCAAACAAAGAAAAAACATGATCTCTATATGGCTCTTACTACCTAGATATATGATAGAGATACGCAAATAAGTTAGAACCAACCTCACAAGAGCTCAAATTCCAATGCTGAGAAATCTCAATTTTATCCTATAAGTCACATATAAACTATCTGACACTACTGGTATACTAAGACTTCCACTTACTAGTATTGCTATTATTATTCTGATAACAGTGAAGAATTACTTGAGAGCTAAAAGGTTGAAGTCAGGGCATAAGGCAGTTAGGAAGAAGCTGTTGGAATAGTCCAGATCAGGCATAGAGAAATATATGCAATGTGATAGGCACACATTACATAGTTGGTAGTTCCTTGGTGGCTCATTCTTGCTCTTGTCTTAAGACAGAAGCTTTTGTCCAACTCGTATATTAGGGGTCACATCCAAATAAATGAGAATTCATTTGTGTTGAATGTAAAAAAGAAATACTTCCACTTGTTTGCCTCTCACTCCTTAGCTCCCTAGTCTTTGGTTTGCAATGACTGCCCCACAGTATCCAGCCAAATAGCTGAGCATTTCTTGCTAGCACTGCTAGGTTAACAGTATGGTAATTTATTGGCTCTACTACTGTAGTCTTTCCCAAGTATAAAAATGTTATCTCATTTGAAGGTCAGTATGTAGTTTGAAGTTGTCTGCTTAGCTTTTTCTCATAAATGAAGGATAAAAATAATTGAACCAAATGTAGAAGAATAAGCTCTTAAGCCCTTTTAAATCAGCCTGAGATTTAGCATTGTACTTAGATGTCTATAAACTCATAGAATAAAAGTTGGAAGGTCACATAATCTACTGTTGTTGGAAAGGAGTCACACATGAGAAAATGTTTGGTTTAGATCATAAATATATAAGCCAGGTAGTAGGAGAATCACTTAAGGAAATTTTCCATATCCTTTCTGTGTGTGCAAATGTGCATGTCTGTGTATGGGCACACCGGACATGTGCATATGGAGACCAGAGATTAACATCACGTGTCTTCTTCAGTCTCTCTCTTCATTGTTGGTTGGTTGGTTGGTTGGTTGGTTGGTTGGTTGGCTGGTTGGTTGGTTGGTTGGTTGGTTGGTTTTGAGACAGGGCCTTACTCTGTAGCCCAAGAGGGTGTAGAATTCGCTATGTAGACCAGCCTCAAACTTAACAGTGATCAGCCTTCGAAGTGTTGGGATTGTAGGCATGAGCCTCCATACTTGCCTCTGAGTACTTGTGATAACTAAAACATATTACTTGGCAAGTTGGCTCATCCCATTTATTGTATAGTTGTCATTGCTAGATAAGAGTAACTAGAAGGAAAGCTACCAGATCTCCATAGTCATTGGATCTGTGTGGTAGAATTCCCCACATTTTATAATGTGAACATGCATGAGTTAAATAATAGATGGGAGTGGGGCTGGAGAGATGGCTTAGCGGTTAAGAGCACTGACTGCTCTTGCAGAGGACCCAAGGACCCAGGTTCGATTCCCAGCATGGCAGCTACGAACCATCCTTAACTCCAGTTCCAGGGGAATCTGAAGCCCTCTTCTGACTTCCACGGAATTGCACGACACGGGTGCACTCACATACCTGCAGGCAATATGCTCATAACACATAAAATAAAAATAACAAATAAAATATTTAAAAAAAAATAGATGGGAAGTAAAGAAGTATGTTTCAGGCTGGGCATGGTGGCGCATGCCTTTAATCCCAGCACTTGGGAGGCAGAGGCAGGCAGATCTTTGTGAGTTCCAGGACAGCCTGGTCTACATAGTGAGTTCCAGGACAGCTGGGGCTACAAGGAGACCCTGTCTCAAAAAAAAAAAAGAAGTATGTTTCAAGTAATAGAAGACAGCAAGACTTAGAGCTCCATTGCAGAAGACCTTGATAAAAAGCTTTGACTTCATCCTATAAGCAGTGGAAAATTGTAATATAGAAGAAAAATCTCAATTTTTTTAACATCTTAAAGAAGCTGACCTCTGCACACTTCACTGGTCTCATTTTCATCTGTTCTCTAAGCAGTGCTGACTCTGTGTGTGTGTGTGTGTGTGTGTGTGTGTGTGTGTGTGTGTGTGTGTGTGTGTTAGACAGGGTCTCCCTGTAGCCACTGCTGGATCTCACAGAGATCTGCCTCTACCTCCTGAGTGCTGGGATTAAAGATGTGTGCCACCACGCCTGGCCAGAAAAGCTCTTTATTCAGTCTGAGTCTGCCATGCAGTCACTCTGCCTCATATCCCCTCATTTTATTTTATTTAATACTCATTATTTACTATTTCTTATTTGTTGTTTGTGCCAGCCCTGCCTCCAACATTCATATCCTTGCTCCTTGCTGAATCTCCAGTCCCTAGAACAATGACTGACACAGAGTGACCGCTCAGTAGATGCTTGTCACATTAGTGCACATGCACAGACCACTTCTTCCAAAAGTTCAATGAGAAAATGCGCACTATGCATTGTCTGTATGCCTACAAAAAGTGATTATTTTAAAAATATTTTGTAATCTCAAACATCTGTATGTTAAGGAAAACTTTCTGCTTTATATGAATTTACTTTTTTTTATGATCCTGAAAGCCAAAAAAGCAAAGGATTTAGAAATGGTAGTCTGTGTGTATATTTGGATACAGGTACACATGTATGGGTGTATGTTCATGTGAGTATATGTAAATGTTTGTAGGCATGTGTGAAGGCCAGAGGACAATCTTAGATATTGTTTTTCAGGCTTTGACCACCTTTGTTTGAGACCGGTCTCTCACTGGCCTGAGTCTCCCAGAGTAAGCCAGTGACCAATGAGCTCCAGGGCTCCACCTGCCTCGCCTCCCCAGAGCTGGGATTACAAGCATATGCCACCATGCCTAGCTTTTTTTCATGGGTTCTGAGGATAGAACTCAGGTCTTCATACTTGCAAAACAAACACTTTGCCAACTGAACCATCTCCCCAGCCCAACGTGAAAAATTTTAAGATGAATTTGCACATCTTATAAGACACTTGCTGAAATGTATTGGAGCCTTTGAACTTTGAAAGCTCTTGTTAGTGCACTTGAAGGTTTTACTGTATACTGTTGTTTGAGCAAACCTCTCTGCTAAGTAGCATACATAGGGCAGACTCTCATATCCCTAAGAGCTCATTCATATCTGGAGATAGTCACCTTTGTGTGGCGCCTCATATGGTACGGGGATGGCTGTTAGGAAGGAAACTCACACGAAGCGCCTTGAAATGGTTTTATAGCATGATTGGATGTGCTTTTTTAATCTCCTAACAAATTAACAGTTGTACCATTTTCCCCATGCAGGCAGCAACAGCCCTCATGGGAGCCCCACCTCTCCTCTAGACAGTAATATGCTGCTAGTCATCATCGTTTCTGTCGGCGTCATCACTATTGTGGTGGTCGTGGTCATCGCTGTGTTTTGTACCAGACGCACCACCTCTCACCAAAAAAAGTAAGGATCCCCAAATGTATCCCATAAACTTATAGTGTGTCTTTTTGTTGTTTGCTTATTTTACCCCCTTCTATGTAACTTCTGTTTTTAGAGTGATACAATCAGTTAAAAACATAAAATACACGAAAAGCAATTTTAAATACCGTTGTGCCCCACATGGGAATGTCTTGGTCAACAGGAATCATGTGTATGATGATGGGTCCCATAAGATTATAATAGAGCTGAAAAGTTCCTGCCTTTTAATGAAGGAACACATAGCTGAAGAAGGGACAAGAGAAAAAAGAAACTGTGGGAGAAGAAAAAAGAACCCCCAAGAAAATTCAGTTAAGGATTTAGCATAGCAAAGGCTTTTGCAGGCCTCAACATTCTAGAGAGATGGTTCAGTGGTTAAGAGCACTGGCTGTTCTTGCAGAGGACCCAGGTTCAATTTGTAGCACCCACATGGCAGCTAACAACCATTTGTAACTCTAGTTCCAGGGGATCCAACACCCTCTTCTAACCTTCTTGGGCATTGCATGCATGTGGTGCACATACATGCAGGTAAACCACTCATACACATAAAATAAATAAATCAAAAAAAAATTTTAAGTTTGAAAATACTGAGGTTGCAGAGATAGCTGAGTGGTTAAGAACACATGCTGCTCTTGTTCAGTTTCTAACACCCAAGTTGGGGGGAGAGGGTTGCTTACAACCGTCTGTAACTCCAGTTCCAGGGGATCTGATACCCTCTTCTGGCCTCTGTTGGCACCTTCACTCACATGCACCATACCCACACAGACTACCACAGACATTTCCGATTATCCCTACTCAGAAAGTTCATTTAGGGGCTGGAGAGATGGCTCAGCAGTTAAGAACACTGGGTGTTCTTGCAGAAGAGCCAGGTTCGAATCCCAGCACGCACATGGCAGCTAACAACTATCTATAACTCCAGTTCCAGGAGATTCAATGGCCTCTTCTGTCCTTCGAGGGCATTGCATGACATAGGTGCTCTTACATCTCTTTACATACATGCATACACATAAAATAAAAATAAATTTTTAAAAAAAGAAAGTTCATTGAGCAAGTCCTCAGAAGTGATTCCAGAAGAAGGCACTTAAATCCTAGGAGACCACAGTTCTGTACGTGTTACTGCCCCCGAAGACCTTCTAGTGGGACAAGATATAGAGGCACAAGACAGTGATATTAATGCTCTGACCCTGTGCACAGTATAGGCTAATGTGTGTATATGTGTTTGGTTTTTAAAGATTTATTTTTACTGTTTTTTAATTATGTATATGGAGGGTACACATGAGTGTAGGTGCTCACAGAGGCCAGATGCATCCAATCCCTATAGAGCTGGAGTTACAGACAGTTGTAAGCCAACTGACGGGTGCTATGAACTGAACCCAGGTCCTCTGCAGTATCAGTACATGCTCTTAACCACTGTACCATCTCTCCAGACCCTGAGTCTTGGTTTTAATTTTAAAAAGGTTAAAAACTAAAAAGTAAAGGCTGGAGAGATGGCTCAGTAAGTAAAGTGCTTACTGTACAAGCATGAGGATCTGACTTCAGGTCCCCCCAGCACCCACTTTATGAAAGCCAGACTCAGCAACATACATCTGTAACTCTAGCATGGGGAGTGGGTTAGGAGGTAGTTTGTGATAAGTGAATCCCTACAGCCCAATCTAGCCAATTCAGTAAGAAACCCTCTTTCAAAAAATAAATGATAGAGAAAGACATGAGACATCAACCTCTGGCTGCCACATGTGCATGCACACATGAGGCTTATAACTAATGGTCTAAGATAGAAAGGGCTTCTGTCATGTGTTTGGCAATGTCATACTCCTAAACTGTAGAGAATTCTTGACCCTAGATCACATTCAGATCATATATCTAAACCAACACACAAACAAACAAAAAAATCACAGAGACTTGAACTGTAGAATGTAATTCTGCAGAGCACTTGTCAAACATACACAAGGTGCACAAAGGCCTGCATTCACTTCCCAGTACCACAAAAGAAAAAATATTAAGAAGAAAAGGAATTTCCTGAGTTGCCCAAATAGCAAAAGCACAGCATAAGTAATAAAGCTACTCTAGTTGCATTACCTCCAGATCAGAAGATGGGGATTTGCTCCATGAAAGAGAAAATCATGTCTGTGCTTATGATTACCCCTCTGACTTGATCCACCCAAGGCAGGAATGCATTATTTAACAATAATAAATGCAAATGCATCTGTTCTCAATATACAGGGCAGGTATAAGCTACCCTGAAATTGCTGCTTGAATGACTTTATGTCACTTTCTTTACATTATGTGATGTTTCATTTATTATTATTTTATGTGTATGAGTGCTCCCATGTCATGCAGTGCCCATGGAGGTCAGAGAGGGTGTTAGATCCCCTGGAACTGGAGTTAACAGGTGTTAGCCACCATGTGGGTGCCAGGAATGGAACCCAAGTCCTCTGCAAAAGCAGCCAGTACTTTTAACCACTGATGAGATATTTTAAATCTGTCTTCTCAGATATCTTTCTAGAGTTTACATTGCATCTCTTTTCTAAGAGAATGAGGGTTCTTTTTTTATGCCTCCTGACCACTGCCTTTTAGAGCTCTTCTTGTCTACTTTGATTGCAGAAAACTGTTCTTAAAAGCTTCAAAAACTGCATTTTCTAGAACGTTTTTGCAAGCTTCTTTGTTTGGCACTTCACATTTATCTATCTTTATGAATTTGCTTTTATATCTGCTTTTAGAAATCTTGGGCTCTTCATTTTATAGACTATCAAAAGCAAAATCAGTACACACACACACACACATACACAAAAGACAAAGAATTCCATAGTGCTTTGGGAGAGTTAAAATTCACAGTAGATAAAAATAAGAGGATCTTCAGATTGAGACTGGGAAAATAGACTCTGTGTTCTGAATTGAATCTGCAAGTCCAACAGATTGGGGTCCCTTTGTTTAAAATAATTGCATCAAATCATCACAGAGTTTTCCCCACCCCCTTCAGGCCTCAAGCTTTCCAAGTGTTCTGTTGGCTATTGAAAAATACAAATGAGCTTTTCTTGTTCTTTTTCTTCCTCTCTGATACCTAAAGTGCCTGCTGTTTATAGCAGTTTACAATGTCAACATCAATAGACAATTTAGAGAGAAGGCCCTCATTGTTAGTCAACACATTCTTTTTAGCCCCTAACTCTTGACACATAACCCTTCAAGAAGATGGAAGCTGTCAGATGATGTACTCGTTTGTTTTGTCTTGTTATATCAAAATACCCAAGGATGGGTGCCTCATAAAGAGGTTTATTCGCTTCATTGTTATAGTGACTGGAGGGTCCAAACAGCATGATATCGGTGCATTGGTGAGGGCACATTGCCACAAGACAGCAGAGAACAGAAAGGGAACAGGTCATATGCAAAAGAAGATGCCAGGAATGGGTGCCAGATTCCATTACAAAAGCCTTTTCTTTAGGAACTAATCTAGTTCTAGTTCTTTTATCTTTAAAGGCTGATGCCCAAATGGCCTAATTCCATAATACTAGATGCTACCTCTTAAAGGTTCCACAGTCTCTTATCACAATGAGGACCAAGTTCCCAGCACGTAATGTTGGGGAGACAAACCACATCAAAACCATAGCAGACAAGAACCACCTCATCACCATCTAGTAAAAACTTTTCTGAATTTTCTGAATTGTTACTTGGTGTTTTGAGGGTCTCACTGTGAAGTCCAAACTGATGTCCTCAAACTCATATCACTCGTGCCTCAGCCTGATTGTAATACCACATATGCAACAGTAGTTCTACAAGATGATATCACCCAGAGACATCATAGCCATTTTGGTTTGTGTAAGTACATTCTGTGACTCACCAAACAAAACTAAGAATGCATTTCTCAGAATGGATCCCCATTGTAATCAATAAGTGACTACCATGTAAGTGCTGTATAAATGGTTGTTATACTGTATTGCTTAGAGAATAATTTCAAGGAAAAGTAATCAACATATTCAGTGCAGTTTTAAAACAATATATTTTAAATCTACAGTTAATTCAGTCTAAGAATATGAAATGCACAAATACGAGGCAGTGGGGGGACCACTATACTTGTTTATACTAGTTTGGATCAAGTCTCAGTCCTTTCTAAAGCATTTTGTTTTTTTAAAAATTTATTTTATTGGTTTAGTTCCCAGCACCCACATGGTGGCTAACAACTGTCCATAACTCCAGTTCCAGGGAATTCAACGCCCTCCTCTGGCCTCTGCAGGCATTGTAACACATGGGTGCATGACATACATGCAGTCAATACACCCATATACATAAAATAAAAATAAATAAATTTTTTAATCTTATGATTGAAAACATTCTGCTAAGTAGAACAAGCCAGATACAGATGACCATATATTATTTGGGTCCATTTATATAAAATATGCCCATTATAGGCAACACCAAAGAAATAGAAAGTAGATGGTGGTCAGCAGTTCTAAAGGAAAGGAAGAAGGGGAACTGGGAAGGGGTACTCACAGGGAATGGGATTTCTCTTAGGAATATGAAAATGTTCTGAGGTTATACTGTAGAAATAACAGTATAACTGTGAAAGCAATAAAAATGGTTGAATTGTTAAAAAAACATTTTTATTTATTTTTAGTTTATGTGTATGAGTGTATTGCCTGCATGTGTGTGAGTACACCTGTGTTGTGCAATGCCCACGGAGGTCAGAAGAAGGCTTCAGATTTCCCTGAAACTGGAGTTACAGATGTCTGTTGTCATGTGGGTGCTGGGAATTGAACCTGGGTCCTCTGTAAAAGCAATCAATGCTCTTAAACACTGAGCCATCTCTCCAGTCCCTCTAAAGCATTTTCTGCCATTGCCATTTTACTGAAATTGCTTTTTCTGAGTTACACATTCCTCAGGGCCTGGGTTGGAACAGTCTCTCTTCTCCTCTGTACTCTTCCTAATGATTTTGTCTACCTCTGTGGTCTCATTTACTATGTGAAGCCCTGTTTCTATCTACAGCAAGCCCCTGTCTTTTGATTGTCAAACACCCTGTCACCTCTTTCACATTTCTTCTTGAATGTTTCAGAGACACTTTAAACTCAACATTTTGTAGCTTCAGGGTGAAGTATCCCCCTTGGGCTTGTGTTTAAACACTTGGTCCACAGCTAGTGGCACCATGGAACCTTTTTGAGGTAGAGCCTTGAAGTTTCCTCTGCTTCCTGGCTGTAGATGCAATGTGACCATCAGCCTTCTGCTCTTGCTGCCAGGCCTTCCAGCCATGGTAGAATGGATCCCCTCAAACTATAAGAATAAACCCTCCTTTAAATTGTCTCATGTCGTATATTTTGTTATAACAATGAGAAAAGTAACTAATATAAAACATGTTCAAAGCTATTCATAATCTTTTCAGTCAAACCTCTTTTAGTCTGTTATTCCCATTATCAGTAAGTGGCTTCAGTCAGAAGCCTTAGCCTCATCCATTGCTTCTTTTTCTTCTTTACCTCCCCCCATCCTTTGTTTATTGACTTCCTAAATTCTGTCATGTCTGCCTCCTAACCCTAATATGCAAGGTGGCTGCTGCTCTGCTTCATGCTTTGAAATAAGCTGATTTCACCACCTGGAATGCACTTTCTGTCCCCATTGTGTCTCAGCATAAATGTCACTTCCTCCCGTATGTTTTCCTGTCTACCTGCATCCAATTCTGAAGATGTTACTGTTAGCACTTGGCATTTCAAGAAGCTCGGAGCCTTTAAAATTAGTGCAATGTTGTTTTCCTTAATTGACCAGAAGTGCTCAGGGCACAGCAGTGTATGTAGCACAAGATCTCACAAATATACCATGCCTAAAACCTGGTTGTTGATGGGAAAGTGAGTGAATGGGTGAAGGGAAAAATAAAGCACAGTAGAGACAGTCTGTTCTTGACACTACCTAGTTGATAGTAGTCTAGGAAAAGTGAATTCCTCCTTTATTTAGAGCAGTAGATTTTATCTCTTTGATGTATTTCTATTTAATGCTGTCCTTTATCTATTGGAAATGTATAGAGGGACCTTCTGCTGTACAGAGTCCATGTTTAAATGGCATCTTAATATTTTTTTTAAAAAGTAAGGCAATATTCAAATATAGTCTGCATAGTCTCCAAATATGTGAGCACAGTGAAAATGCACTTACTGTCTTCAGATGTAAACTTGCCCCTGATTTTGTGTGTGTTCAGCTTCTGCCACTGCATAAAGCATCTCAGAAAGGCAGTGTTTGTTGTTGCTGCCACTGCTGTTTTATCATGGGGATGTTTTGTTTTCTTTTGTTTTGTTTGTGGTTCTGAGGATTGAATTTAGGGTCCTCACATATGCTAGACAAGCACTTTACCACTAAGCTGTATCTCTAGCCCCTTTTTTGTCTTTAGTCTTGCTAAGTTGGCATAGACTGCCCTTGAACTTACTCTCTGCCCACGCAGGTCTTGAATATTTGCTCTTCCTGCCTCAGCCTCCCGCCTCCCAAGTAGTTGGGATTACAGGCCAGTGCCACCAGGCCTAACAGAAAAGCAGTTTTAATCATGTGTTTTGACAGATAGGCTCAAAAGAAGTACGTTTTTAAAACTCAGTTTTGTGCCTAGGAAACGAGCTGCCTGCAAATCAGTGAATGGCTCCCATAAGTACAAAGGCAACTCCAAAGATGTGAAACCCCCAGACCTCTGGATCCATCATGAGAGACTGGAACTGAAACCCATTGATAAGTCTCCAGATCCAAACCCTATCATGACTGATACGCCAATTCCTCGAAACTCTCAAGATATCACACCAGTTGACAATTCCATGGACAGCAATATCCATCAAAGGCGGAATTCATACAGAGGTACCATTTTCAGTGCAGGCTTCTTTCTCAAATGTTGGGAGACTATTTTCACTTTGTAAGGTTGCCTTAATTTGGTAATTCCATTAAGAGGGTAGGTTTAAAGAAATGTGTGTTATGGGATTTGTTCAACATTTAATGAATAATAAATAGCTAGCTTGTTAGGGAAGAGAAGACATTCTGTACTATTCAATAGGCAACCTTCTACTTTTAAGTCTCATTGGGCTTTAGTCACACATTTGAGCCACCAAACCTATACATTGGATTCTATCCTTTCCATTGAACTCCAGCTATCACTGTGGTGCTCAGAACATTTGTGGTGAGGATGCTCCTACATACATCTCACTGAAGTACAATCATGTTTTCCTCTCTGACTCAGCAGGAAGCCCCATGATGCTCTAAATGTAAATGCCTTGTCCTGTTGCCTTCTCTGTGAATCCCAAATCCTCTACTGGCAATGTTTTACTTTTAGGCTGCTCAGTGGCCTAGGGTATACACTGCAACTAACCTCCATACTTGATTCTAGGGCATGAATCAGAGGACAGCATGTCTACACTGGCTGGAAGACGGGGAATGAGACCAAAAATGATGATGCCATTTGACTCTCAGCCACCTCAGCGTAAGTAAAAGCTTCTTCCCTCAGCTCTACCAGTCTTCCCTGTCATGGTGGGGAGAACTGTGGTGGTCTCTTTGACTTCACCTGATTCCAACACAAAGATAATCTGCCAAAGCTTTGGTATCTTAAAGAAGAAATAGTGAGTGAATGGTTGCCTGATAATTATTCTTGAGACTAACTTTTTTTAATGTTTGTGAATTTCATATATTTTGATCATATTTAGACCCCATTCTCTGTCTGTGCCCCTTTTACTGCCCCCACCCCTTTCATGAGCTTTACCAAATGTTACACACATGCCTAAGGCCTCCTGACACATATTCAGTGTTGATAAGCACCTGTGGGTTTTTTTGTTTTTTTGTTTTTTTCTTTTTTTTTTTTTAGTAGACTATAAAGTTGCTTCAGGTTTACAGCATGGAACTTTTAAATCAACATCTTTCACTCCCTTGACCCATACTTCATTTGACAAGTATAAAAGTATGAGAGTTAGAATTAAAAATATAAGTTAAAAATTAAGAATCAAAAATGAGGGGGTGGGGGGGTTGGAGAAATGGCTCAGTGGTTAATGACACCTGCTATTCTTGCATAGGATCCAGGTTCAGTTCCCAGAACCCACATCAGACAGCTCACAACCTTCTGTAACTCCAGCTCCAAGAGGATCCGTCGCCTCTGGCCTCTACTGTACTCATGTGTACAAACCTACACATAACTTTAAATGATAATTTTAAAATTTTTTTAAAAATCAGAATGCCAGGCCTAGTGGTATATATCTACAATTCCAGCATTCTGGAGGCTGAGCCAAAGGATTGTGAGTTCAAGGGCAGTCTGGGTTACTTAGTGAGACCCTGTCTCAAAAAAAAAAAATTAAAAAGAAAAAAAGTCAGATAAACCATTTGTTTTCAAATTACTGTGTCCTCTCCCTGGTCTGTGTTTTCAATATACAAAATCCTTTTAGACTACCTGGCACTACAGATCGTGAAGGTGAGAGAATGCTTAGCCAGCTCTCTGCCAACAACTGATTAGATTTAAATAGCTGCCAATGTCCTACGTGCAAACCAGTGCCATGGCATCCTCTCAGCCACACTGTTTACAACTTGCAAAATTGAGCTATCTCTCTTTCTAGATTTATTATTAAATATGTGAAGGAAAAGAGATGCATAAAGTTACAGTTAAAATTGTTCTCTTTTTTTCTTTTTTTGGAATTTTTGAGACAGGGTCTCCCTGTAGCCCCAGCTGGCCTGGAACTCACTATGTAGACCAGGCTGGCCTGGAACTCACAGAGATCCACCTGCCTCTGCCTCCCAAGTGCTGGGATTAAAGGCATGCACCACCATGCCCAACTAGTCTTTCTTTTCTTGATGGTAGGAAGGAATATGCATGAATATACAGTGTAGTGCAATTTGTGCCCCAAACAGTTGGGTGGTTGACAGAACCAGGTGCCTGGATACCCTTTGAACTTTGAAAGATCCTTTTCAAAACCCACCTGGCAACACTTTTTTCACACACTTGAATTCTCTGAGCGCTGAGGCCGGAGCTATGTATCTACCATTCATGTACCTTGATCTGAAAAGGCTGAGCAGGATGAGGTCAGATCCAAGACACAGATGCATCAAGTTTAGATCCAGCTAACAACTCCTCCTGGTTTTGTAACATACTCTACACCAGCACATTTTTGTTTTTTATTTACAAATAGTGGAAATACTTTAAAAGAAAAATTCCATTCTGTTTTTCTTTTGTGAGAGTCATCTATATCTAGAATGCTTTCAGATTTACTTTCTACCTCAAAAATCAGTTTTATTCCTTAACCTCAGCCTCAATTTTGGAAAATACTGGTTCTGAAGCAGCTCACTTCTGAAGCCGCCTCATCTCCCAGGGAGATCTTGATCCCAGACTACCCTAAGAACCTTTCTTGGCCAGCTTTGCCAGTTGTTTTTTATTCCTGTGAACCTGCTAGAACCTCTGGACCCTGAGAGCAGCTGAAGAATAAAGGCATCCATTTCATGGCCTGGGGTTTCTTTTCACCAAAGTGAATGGCCCCATAAAGATCTATGGAGATCCCCCATGACAGTATCTCAATAGGCTCCAAAGGGCCGATTTAATTTTACTATTAAAGTTTATGAAACCCTTGCTTAGAGGAAAAAACGTTCCCTGCCTACCCTGCCTGTTTGTTTGGAAAGTGTACAGCTAGTTATCTTGATTGTAAGCATTGTCCTTCAGCTCTTCTAAGGAGTACCTTGAAAAATGTCTTTGCTAACTCTGAGCTTCTCATTTTCTTCTTTGTTTATGTCTCAGATTGAACAGGAGACTTCATAGAAAGTTACATGTAGAGTCTCTATACAGAGATTTGCATTCTTTAACTAAATGTAGTAAATTGAATCCTTAGCCAGTGAGGGAAGGAAAGAAGAAATTAGGAAAGATCTATTTATAACTTAAAATGCTGATGGGTGTGGCTGAGCTCCCAGACTGAAAATAGTAAGAAATGGTGCTGTACACCTATAGTTCATACTTTCTATTCCTAGGTTGGAATGTCAAGGCTTAAAACATTTTATTTTTATGTCTTTTAATATGCAAAAACTGACTTAAACAGCTACTCAGTAATACCCATTACAGAGAATGAATTGAGACTATACCCAAAAGACAAGCTGCTGATGTCCCTTTTAGTAGGACAAAAAAGAAAATCATAGAAACATTATTTGCTTATGGATTTATCTTTTGTGGCATTCAAATAGATATTTGATATTTTAATACTCATGTGATCCATGTTTATAATAGAAGAATTGGAAAATATGGATAAGCCAAAGAAAAAACACTCTTAATCCTGACCATTCTTCCCTGAAAAATAATCACTGTTAACAGTATATAGTCTCAGACTTTTTTTATTATATACATATATAGAATATGCCTAGAAGTGTGTTCATTTGTTAAATCAAATATAAAATGAATGGCTGATTTATCCAGCCAGCTGCCACCAAAACATCAAAGCAATGATTGGGTTGTATGGGAGGTGGGAAGGAGGTTTGCTCTTAAACTGTGATTTGTGTCTGTCTGTGCAAGCACGTTAAGCATTTCTCTGTCTTGTGTTCATTCACAGCTGTGATTAGTGCCCATCCCATCCATTCCCTCGATAACCCTCACCATCATTTCCACTCCAGCAGCCTCGCTTCTCCAGCTCGCAGTCATCTCTACCACCCAGGCAGCCCATGGCCCATTGGCACATCCATGTCACTTTCAGACAGGGCCAATTCCACAGGTGAGAGACAAGGCTCAAGCCCAGATGTCATAGCACTCCCAAGAATTGGCAAATGGAAATGGGGAAGGACTTGCCCTACTTAGAATTTTTCAGTGTTACTTGGTTATCTTAATATTTCTATGATGGACTCAAGTTTGTTTCTGTGAAACTTACTGCATTTTTCTTCCTAAGTTTTAAGTAATTGGTGTAAGGTGTCATTTTAGTAAAAAAAAAAAAAATCAACAGTAATTTAAATCACATGTGTCTGTTACCCCATAAACTGCTCCTTAAACTAAGTCATTTTTTCCAACTTCTTATTTTTTTTAATCCTTCAATTGGAAAGGGAACTTTATTCTAAGTGGTCTTTAGATATCAATGGTTGCCCTTGTCTTAGTCACTCTAATGTTGGAATGATCCATAGGATAACTTAGGTTCAAGTTACTGCCCTGTGAACCAGTGTAAGGACAGCATCCAGAGGGCAGTAGGGACACCAGCTTTGAGTTTGTGCTTATTGTTAACTTCAGGTTACCCAGTGAACTGTTGAAATTAGGTAGGGATGCACATCTCTTTTTTTTAAAAAAAAAAAGGAAAATAACATAACAATGTGCAGTGTGTCTTAAAGGAATACTTTGCCAGACAAATGTCCTCATTTGGAAATCCTAAGGTACAGCTTCATCAACAGTTTTAAGGAGGAAGTAATGAAGGTAAAGAGATTGCTCATCATTAACTGCAAATTAATTTAGATCATCAGTTTTAAACTGCAGATATAGTAACTGCTTACATATACCACATACTCTCATAATTTGAAGCTTTAGTTATTACTGGTACAATTAAGTGTTAGGGATTCTGTAGAATGAGGAAAAGTCTAGTGTACTCCATTTTTTTATGTATATGAGTGTTTTGCCTGTATGTATATAAATGCACCCATATGTCAGATCCCTTGGACCGTATTAGCCTCCATATAGATGCTGGAAACTGAACCCAATTCCTCTGCAAAAGCAGCCATTGTTGTTAACTGCTGATGCCTCCAGCCTCAAGAGCTCCATTTTTAAATAAACCTTGAAACTTAATACTTAGAAATTTGGGTTGCCACTGACATCCCTGTCTCCTCAAGTTTTATGGGGGTTTTAGGGTTTGGGGGTTTTTTTTGAGACAGTCTTCTGTTGCCCTAGCTGGCCTGGAACTTACTATGTAGAGCAGGCTAGCCTTGAACTCACAGAGATCTGCCTACCACTGCTTCCCAAGTGCTGGGATTAAAGACATGCACCACCACATCCACCCCACTGCCTTCTCAATTTTTAATCAGTCATTAATATGTCCAGAACAGGAAATGAAGGTCAAAGCTTTACTAAGGGATGCCTAATAGCTCTTAGTGTTGTATACTGCCAAAGCTGCTAACCTTTTTGAACAGTGCTATTTGCACCTATGTCTAAATTTGGCCTTCTACTGTCTCTATCCAAACCCAGGTTTGGGATCTACATTTAGGGATACACGATTATTCCAGTCAGCTGCACAGAGAACCAAAGTCTGCCTCAGATACAGCCCCATAGAACATAGTGCTAGAAAGCAGCTCTCCAATCCAGTCTTGATCTTAGAAAGGCAGTTTTGTATCCAGGCCTGCTTCTGCACATTGAAGGCCAATGCATCCCGTCCCACACACTCTGATAAGGGACTGCCTGAATGGGTGATAAGTTCTAGTCTGATTATCCCCCTCCTCCCTTGTCCTGGACCAGGAGAGGGTTGAGAGTTGGAGAGAAGCTGGCAGCTTTCACCAAGCCCTCATGCAAGTAGTCTGCTATTGTTGGTAAAGTTCCCTTCTGTATAGACTAAGACAGAAATGAAAGGTGGGGAGGGGGTTGCATTACTAAAACATTCCTTGTTTTAATGACCAGAGAGGATAAAGTGAGAAATTCACTGGCGATCTATTTGAAAAACAGAGCCAGTACCTATAAAAGATCCAAGTTCTGCTGCTATTGTGTTTTCCTAACCCTTATGTCATAGAGCTGGGTGGGGACTTTGCAGAACTCGAGCCTAGCCAAGTACTCCCTACTCTAGGGTGTTTACTACTCCTTATCACAGGAAGAGCACTTTCCGTTTGGTCGCTATGAACTTTGTGTGTCTTAAACAACTCTGAAAGGTAAGTTAGGAATTGGGCCCCTCACCAAAGCAGACAAATCAGTCATTTGTTTCTTTTAAGTTAAGAGCTTCTGAAATCAGAAGCCTTCAGACTGCCTGCTGTAGCCTGTTCATGCTGATCTTCTCTCTACCTCTCTTCTGGGAGAAATGGTGGTCTTCCCTGTTCGCGCTGTGTCAAAATCTTCCTCCTTCCCCAGCATTGCTGCTTCCCCTTTGTAAGGGGAGAAGGTAGCATCAGTCATGGAAAGGCAGGAAGTATGTGGTACTTCAGAACCTGGGCCTGGGAGTCAGGGCACTTAGCATAGTACCTGTCATAAAATAAGTACTCAGTAATACACACACACACACACACACACACACACACACACACACACACGCACACACAGGAATTATATAGGACAATATGTGACATAACAAACCCTCTGTTGTTCAGGCACTGTGTTTGGCTCTTTCATACATCTCATTTAATCTTTAGTGAGTTATGTGTCTGTCTCCATGTTTTGTAGATGAAGAAGCTAAGACTCAGAGATCCAGTGACTTTGCTAGATTCATTTATCCAGTATGCCAAGAGTTAGAGGGTAGGACTGGCTCACTTGAGCCAGTGCCTTTTCTATCTCACTGTGTAGCCTCTAGGACACCTCTGCTCTCCATCTGCACAATCCAAGATTGTTGCCAGGTTCTCCCTGAGTCTTTTCTTCTCCAGGTTAATCTATCTCTATTTTTCTTGATACAAACACCATTCATTTGACATGATCTCCGAGCTCTGTGCAGACCTCTAGACTGCTGTGAAGCTTTTATTGTAGTGAGATCAAAGCCATTCACATTCACGATGGGCATGCAAGGGCTTTGCACTGGGCTCCACTGCACTAACCACCAAGCCTTGCTGGAGGCAGAGCTGATTCATGTCAGTTACTCACCAGTCTTGATGACTAGACATGATTGTCTGTGAAAGGCCAGTTTTTAAGTATCAATCAGTGAATGAAATTTGAAATTTTTATGCATATTTATACCTTAATATACACTAGTCTTGGGAACCATCATATGTGCTCCGTAATAAGTGCAGTCTATAAAATTGTAAATATTTAAGTATATAAATGAAAAATTGGAACTGCTGGTTGAAGAAAAGAGTGCTTGGGATTCTTAGATCAGTCCATCCATTCTTAGCCTTGGCAGTGGTCCTGATCCATGTTCCTCAGTACTGACCTGGTTTAGGGAACCCCTAGAAGTAGGCATTGGCATATTTTAAAAGTAAAGAAATGCTAACATTTATGCTTTCTTGCTATAGAATCTGTTCGAAATACCCCCAGCACTGACACCATGCCAGCCTCCTCATCTCAGACATGCTGTACTGATCATCAGGATCCTGAAGGTGCTACCAGCTCCTCTTACTTGGCCAGCTCCCAAGAGGAGGATTCAGGCCAGAGCCTGCCTACGGCCCATGTTCGCCCTTCCCACCCATTGAAGAGCTTCGCTGTGCCAGCAGTCCCACCCCCGGGACCTCCCATCTATGACCCTGCGTTGCCAAGCACACCATTGCTGTCTCAGCAAGGTGAGTGAGAAGAGCAACACCCTGGAGGGACTTTTGGCTCAGATTTTGGACAGAAATTTCTCCCTTTTTTAAAAGAATAGCAAAGCAAATATCCTCCAGAGCTTTTCCCAGCAACTTAGGATAGCTGTGTATGTCTTTACAGTGAGTACATGTGTGCCCCATCTTTGAGAATGCAGTCAAGCCATAGCATAATGTTTTGGTAAGCAAGGGCTGACCTGTTGAATTGTGTTTTACATTCAGAATCTTTGGTGTTAAAACCCAGTGACGTGGATTTAGGCAACAGATCTAGTCTGCCTGTGCAGACTGTTCTAGGCCTGCAGCCTAGGAAAGAGCCAGAGAGGCAAGGACTCAAAACTAGCAGCCTCAAGATAGAGCTCACTTGCCTGGCTTCACCCAGCTCAACCACAGATCCTAGCTGTTGCTTACTTTGATAGTTTGTTTTAGAATAAGTCTATGGTTCTCAAACTGTTTAGTCTCAAGGCTTTTTCATATCTTTAAAGCTGTGGCAAACACAAAGAAGCGCTATCTTCATCTAGGGTATATCTCACCAATATCATATTAGAAATTAAAGCTAGAAATGTTTTCAGTGTTTCATTAATTCATTTAAAATAGCAATAAATTGGGGCTGGAGAGATGGCTAAGTGGTCAAGGACACTGACTGCTCTTGCAGAAGACTCGGATTTGAATCCCAGCACCCTCACGGCAGTTAACAACTGTCTGTAACTCCAGTTCCAGGGGATCCAACAGGCTCTTCTGTCCTCCTTGGGCATTGCACGACACGGGTGCACTTGCCTACATACAGACAATACACGCATACACATAAAATAAAAATAACAATAATAAAAAATGGCAATAAATCTATCATGTTAAGCTAAATAGCATATTTTGAGGAAAGAGTGTCATTGTCTGATGGTTTTTCCAGTCTTTCTGTCTGGTTTAATGGAAAGCAACTAGAATCGCGTATCTGTTCCTGCATTTAATCTGTAGCAGTACAATAGTTGGTAAACAGAAGAGTACTTTTATAGCCTTTCCAGATACTCAGGGGCATTCTTTTTTGGAGAAAAGGACTCCTATATTGCTCCAGCTGGCCTAGAATTCTCAGTCCTCCTGCCCCAGTGCTGGGAGTAAAGATGTACCACCAAGCCCAACCTGGGAATTCTTTTTGATACTACAGAAAACTGAGCAAGGTGTAGTTTCTTCAAGGTTTGTGTATAATGTGGCATCTGTAGGCATATCCATGGACTCTGCACACATCTCTCCATTAGGACCCATTGGCCTAGCTTGCACTTTGGATATATAGCCCTGAAATAATACACTGAACATTTGGAAAATACTGGCGCACTAACTTACACAACTTCTCCAAATACTGACACATTTCTTTGTTCGGCATATAAAAACATTTGTTAGTGCCAGCATAGTAAGCTAAGAAGCTATCAAAGTTATATAACAAGTCACATACCAAGTTCTTCAAAATGGTAATTTTCACTTAAAACTTTGATTTTTAACATTGCCTGTAAACACTGTCCATCATTTTCCTAACATTGATAGCTCACTTTCAGTTTCTGGAAAATATCTGAATGACCCATTTCTTAGTCCTCTTTGAACTGAAAGTGTTCTTCCATGAAAGGACAGCAACTCATCTGACAGTTCAGTCTGTCTCAAGCCCTTCTTTGAGATGGTGCAGTGCTTGGTATACAGCAGGAACACTGCATTCTTTCCTTTTGTTATATATAGCATTTAAAAGGTGGGAAGTCAAAGGTAGTAAGGGTAGTAAGCCACTGCCTTTGTTGCTTATGGGCTGACAAATTTGCCCGCTGTTGTTATGTACCCTCAGTACGAAGGCAGCACTGTAGAAAGGTAATTGATAGTGGTATCATGAATAGAACTTTGACTCCCAGGCATTCTGTGAGAAGTCTGTGGACGACCACATTTTGAGAACCATTAGGCAAGATACTAGATTTTTTAAGGCAGTGGTCTCTGGCTTCCTGAGTACCGTGCTGCCTCCCTTCCATCTTGTTTCAGTAACTTCAGAACAGGATGGCTACTGGGCCTGTGTGTATCCCTTACACTGAAGCAGCATTCAGACCTTCAGTAGCCCACTGAGGCGTGGGGGTGCAATCTTAGCCACAACCTGACAATGCCCTTTGCCCCTCAGCTCTGAACCATCACATTCACTCAGTGAAAACAGCCTCCATCGGAACTTTAGGAAGGAGCCGGCCTCCTATGCCAGTGGTTGTTCCCAGTGCCCCTGAAGTACAGGAGACCACCAGGATGCTGGAAGACTCCGAGAGTGTAAGTTCATGGGGCCTTCGGCTCAGCCAGGACTTCCCAGGGTCTGTGAGCGTGCTGTTGGGCTCAGGCATAGAGGTGAAGCAGATTCACTCATTCAACAGGTATTTTTGGAGTATCTCCACTGAGCTAGGAATGTGCTGAGGGTTTGGTTTGATTTCATGCCCACTCTGATGTATCTTAAAGTAGCTTAGCATCCCATTCCAGCCAGTCACACACACCTTTCCTTTCAGTTCCGTGCTTTCTGATTGGTCCTCTCTTCCTGCCGTGAAGAACATGTTACATTCTTTCACCCCTCAGCTCTACTCAATGGCGTTTTCTGAGCAGAATGCTGGAAGAGGAGGTGCCTGAAGTTGGTTTCAAAATGAGCTCATCTGTACTCTTTCATCTTCCTTTTCTTTTTTTTTTCTTTTTCATTTAATAACCACATGATTAGAAGCAGCATTTCATTACAGCTTTAACATATTCAGTAACGATTTCTAGAGCAAGGATACATCTCTTTCAAAAGTGGCTGTAAATTTTTAGGTTCACAGTTGAATTAATATGGTTATACAATATTGAACTCAGTATAAACCCTGTAAGACATAAAATTGAATGAGTTTTTAACCTTTAAAGAAGATCTCCATTTGATTTTAAAGTATGCTATTTCCTACATTTTTAATGCTACTAATGCTTAGATGTTTGCACATGTGTCTTTAATCTCTATGTGTCTGATTATTGCTAGTCACAGTCGGTTACACTCAGATCCTTGGCACCTGAGTAAAGTCATCGGGTAGATTTCACTGGTAATGTTTATCACCTCTACTAATTGACATGAAGTAAATTTTTATGCTTCCTCCTCAAATATGCCTTTTTTTTAATTTGTTGATTTTGTGTGTGTGTATATCATACAGAACATCCCACATAATCTTATTCATCTATGTACCTACTTCCAAAATGGCACCCTCCCATAGCCTCCCCACTCCCACACACTGGAGCCCATATACTCTGTCATCTCTGTTACTGTCCACCGTGTTTTCGAGACCCCCGGCCCTCCCCACTCCATTCACTGAGTCTAGTCAGTCTTTCTAGATTCCTTATTTTAGGAAGATCAGCTCTTCCCCAACTAGCAGCAATCAGTTTTCAACATTCCTGGAGATAAGATTGGGGTCTGTTGTTCATTTTCCCAGTCCTATGCTGGGTTATTGTCTGGGAGTCTCTTGAGTCATCCTGGCCAATAACTCAAAGGAAGGTGTTACCTGTCTGGCATTGTTTCTTGTTATGTAGCCTTTAGCTCTTTGGTTATACTTTCCATTTGGGTGTTTAACCCCCTACAGTTGGCCCAGATAAACTAATTTAATTTTACTCTAAAGGTCATTTGAGGATCTGTTCCTCAGGGGTCACATAGGCTTGGGAGGAGCCCCTGGCTCCCTTCTTTTCCCAGTTCCGTCTATGTGAAGATAAGTCAAAGGTCGTGCTCGACCATGGCTGGCTTCGCTTGGAAGCATGGAGGAAATGTTTCCTCTGTGTTGACCCTCCTCTTAGTAGACTGGACATTGGTTCAGGTCCATCTGGTGGAGTCTCCACGGCCTCCTTGATCAAGAGGACAGGTGACTCACCACAATTACAGGACATATTGAGAGATGCTCATAAGTCCCCTGGAACTTAGTCAACCTAGGAGGGCAAGGAGCAAAAACTGTCTTTTATAGTCCCTCTGTCCAAATTAGTATAGGCTGTTAAACATCCAAGAAGGTTAGTTCCACCAGTCTGGTACTTTAATGCTCCCAGATAAACCTTGCCTAGACATATATTACATTTTTTGATCTGGTTGTATGTATAATTTGTCAGTTTGTTGTTGGATTAATATGGTTCCCTCTGGCTTTTTAAAACTAGCTAGGCATTATTTATCTTTCTCATTGTCTAACCTTTCCACCATGGTTTCCCCATTTAAGGTGCCCCTGATTTTCTCATTTCTCCCTTACTAATACCCTTCTCCTATGGTCCCACCTCTCTTGAGCTCCTTCTTTCCCTTTATCCCTTAGGTTCCGTGTATAACCTTCCCTCCTCCCGTCCCTTAAAATAACTCCATTTTTATCCATATCTCCCTTATTAACACCTGTTTCCTAATGTTCTTCTCTTTCAGATTTTTCTTTTCTTTTACCTCCTTGGTTCCTTTTCATTATCCTGGTTCCTGTAGTTATGTCTGGATAATACTCACTTATAAGGATTTGGTGCTAGGATCCATAGATGAGGGAGAACTTATACGTCGTCTTTTTTTTTTTTTTCCTAAGTCTGTGTTACTCCACTTAGTATAACAGTTTCTAGTTCCATCCATTTACCTGCAGATTTCATGATTTCATCTTTCTTTACTGCTGAGAAAACTCCATCGTCTAAATGAACCACATTTTCATTATCCACTCGTCAATTGAGGGACACTTAGGTTGCTTCCATCTCTTAGCTATTGTGAAAAGAGCAGCAACAAACATGGATGTACAAGTGTCTCTGCAATAGGATGAGTTCTTTGGATATATGCCAAGGAGTGGTATAACTGAGTCAAATGGTAGGTTCATTTGTAGTTTTTTAAGAGTTCTCCACACTGCTTTCTGTAGGGGTTGAACAAGTTTGCAGCCCTACCAGCAGTGGATGAGCATTCCTCTTTCCCCACATCCTCTCCAACATTTAGTATCACTTCTACTCTTGATCTTAGCCAGTCTGACTGGGGTAAGATTCTTAAAGTGGTTTTAATTTGTATTTACCTAATTACTAATGATGTTGAACACCTTTTAAGATATTTCTTGGCCATCTTTATTTCTTTTGAGAACTCTCTGTTCAATTCCTTAGCCCATCTTTTAATTGGGTTACTTCATTTCTTGATTCTTTGTTTTTTGAGTTCATTATATATTCTGGATATTAAACCTCTGTCAGATATGTCACTGATGAAGATTTTCTCCCACTCTATGGGTTTTCTCTTCACTTCCTTGGTTGCTTTTTCCTTTTAAATCCCAGTAAACATGTCTGCATTTCCAGATACAGGGTTCTCTAAAGAGAAAGCTTGAACCCAGAGGTGCAGGAACATACAAACTGCATTGCTATGGCAGAACTATAGAAGAGGAAAGCAACAGGGTCTGGCTTATGAGGTTATCATGAGCTGGGGAGTGTATGTATGTCAAGAGGAAGACACTGTGCTGTGTCAAGAAATGACATCTTTCTTGATGGCCTTGGGGTATATCCTGCTACTTCTGACTTTGCTGAGCCAGGCTGGGTTTTATTAGGCCAGCTTTCCAGGATAGTTTTGGCCCTGGCCACTTGGTACTCCAGGCTCTCTTTTCTGGAATGCCTCAGATCACCTCCAGTAATGGTGTTCTCCTTTCTGTAGAGCTATGAACCAGATGAGCTGACCAAAGAGATGGCCCACCTGGAAGGACTAATGAAGGACCTAAATGCCATCACAACAGCTTGACGACCTTCACCTGGATGTGACTTCAGGCCTGCATCTCGAAGTCTTGGAACTTAACCTTGAAAACAAGGAGTTGTACAGAGTATGAGAGGACAGCACTTGAGAGCACATAGTGAGCCAGCAGACCATCCAGTGCCTCCACTTGGGGCAGGCTCCAGGCACAGCCACCTGCCTTCTCCTGGTCAGTATGGACGACACCTGTGTTAAGGCAGCTTCCCTTTGCCTGCTGATACCCTGCAGGACTGGGCACCATGGGCCAAAATTTCCTGTCCAGGGAAGAGGCAAGAAGTGCAACCTGCCTTTCACTTTGTGGTCAGTGGCTGTGTCTTCGTGCTGCAACTGCATCACGTTTATGGAGTGTAGACTTTGGCATTTATGTACAGTTTTGTGTCCTATTTTATTTTACCTTAAAGAAAACACTATCAAAAGCCAAGGAAGTCTGTGATGTTCTCCACAAGTGGTTGACATTTGACTGCTTATTCCAGTTACTTGTGGAAAGTCATTGACAATGTGGGTTGTTCCAGGGGTTGGCTTGTTTTGGGTTTTGTTTTATTTTTATTTTTTTATTTTATTTTATTTTTTGTCTTTTTTGACACAGGGTCTCCCTGTAGCCCCAGCTGTCCTGGAACTCACTATGTAGACCAGGCTGGCCTCGAACTCACAGAG
>NW_008341028.1:13682461-13741672 GCF_000622305.1 Nannospalax galili
ATCTAGAAGCCTCGGCTTCTTTTATTTTCCTTTTTGAGACAGGGTCTCCCTGTAGCCCCAGCTGTCCTGGATTCACCATGGAGACCAAGCTGGCTTCGAACTCATAGAGAACCACCTGCCTCTGCCTCCCGAGTGCTGGGATTAAAGGTGTGTGCCACCACGCCCGGCTTGTTTATTTTTTAATTTTGAGACATTGCATCCTCTGCCAGCTGTTAATCCATCACTTGGGTTGGGGGAGGGGGCGGTGTTGCGTTGCTGTTTGTAAGCTTTTTTATTATTTTTTTATTATAATTATTAAAGGCCTGACTTTCTCCTCTCATCACTGTGAGATTACAGATCTATTTGAATGAAATGTAACATTGAAAAGACTTGCTGGTTGCTTTCTGTGCAGATTCAGTATTGGGGTGGGGGTTGGGGATGGGAATAGGAAATGGAGGGGCTACTGAGGTCCTGTGAATGTTTCCATCATTGTTCTTTCCTCCAGAAGCCTGCAGAGAATGGAAGCATATTCTTCAGTGTCCTTCCCTGGCATGTCCATCTTACTGTCACTACATAGCAATTGAAGTTTTGTTTGGATCTGGTTATAAATTTTTCTGTGCAATAGGTGGATTTGAGGATTTAGCCGCCCTGGTACGTTGGTCATGTCCTGCTGGGAGTGTGCACACGAAGGCCCTCAGTGATGTGTTGTTAATTGCTTGAGAGATACCTGACTCTTCCCCTGGAAGCCAGAAAGCACAGGATGGAGGCCCTGCTCTGCTGTTGTCATTGGTTCTCTATAGATTTGGAAGCAAAGGAAGGAGCTTGGTTTCCATAAAAGACTCCAACTTCTCTGGTCCTGGTTCTCAGTCAGGCAGCTCTCCCACATTGCAGAGCTCCTTCTGAAAAGCATCAACCAGGATGAGGCAAATGGGCTGTGGTGCCCACAAGGCTTTCTCACATGTTTCTGAACATAATTCTGCAAGCAGCAGGGGACAGAGACAGCGGAGGGAGTCAGTGGAGGGAATGCCTTCCCTGATCCCAGCAGCTCAGTCAAACCCCAGTCAGGATGAGGCAACAGAGGTTCCAGGTATGCTGACTCAGCCACACACAGAAGCCTTTGTCTGTGCAGAGTTCTTATGGTCTTTTTCTAAAAGAGGTAAGAAGCTGAGGTGTGTACTTGGGGTCATTTTTAATGTTATGAACATATAACAAGAAGTACAAGGCCAGTAACCCTCAGGCATCTTCATCCCCCAAAATATCCCTAGAAGGCAATGAAGAAAGTAAATTGGGCTTGGTTCTGTAGCCAGTGAGACTGCTTAGACCACCAGTGGGTGCTCAGTGCACCTGCCCTTAAACATGGGCTATTTCACCCTTTTTAGGTCTTATCATGTTTACTTTTCTACAAGATAAACTCTTTGTATGATTTTGGGGGCAATGAGAGATGCAGTGATCTAATGCTGCCCTGCCAGCTGGTCACGGGATGGTGCCAGGCAGGTTCTGAGACAACCAGTGTACTCAGCTGATCGTAAAAAGCAGTCAGGGCACTCCAGCCACCCGGAGGGCTAGATTTCCCAGAAGCTGTCTAATCTTTGCCCAAAGACCATGCTTGGTGTTTAGGGCATTCCTTCCCATGAACCCTGATACTTCTGTTACCTCAGGGCCTTGGTACCTGGATACTGCCACAGAATTGGGATAGGGGAGGGGAGGGAGCTATTTTTAAATATAAAATAACTTCAAAGTTGGAATTTTTTAAACTCAGAAAAAGCAAAGCTATTCTGTACACCGTTTCACAATTTAATACATTTCTTACATTTTCCTGTGATTGGAAAACTAAACCATTGTGTGTCTTGTGTCCTAGTTGAGCTGCTGCTCAGCAGCTTCCTTTTGGAGGATGTGGAACAAATGTGTCTGTTGCCTTGCTGCCTGCTGGAGGGCCCTGGAGGACTGCTGGGACTGGGTTCTGTACACACTTGTTTGGCCTTCTCTGTAGCTGATGCTGTAAAACTCTATGGCTTTTTAAAAACAATTCATGTTTTTATTTAGTATTGGAAATCCAATACACTTTTTTAATCCAATCAAACTGTGGTGTGGTCAAAAAGTTCTTTTCCTTTTTCCTTAAAGCTACTTTGCAACTTTCTAGTCCCAGCCTCTAATAACCTCCCTGTTTCTCTCACTGCCATACAGGCAAGCAAGCGTTTTAAGAGCAACCTGGCGGGAGGTTGGAGGTAGGTGAGTCAGGAAGGTGTCTGACCATCCACCACCCCAAAGATGAGTCCTGTCCCTGTCCCTGTCCCAGTGTTGCTGCCCTACAGGGATGAACATCCTGAGGAATGGCAAGTGGCAACAAGCAGCAAAGCCATCCTGATGAGTAGTGTGAGTAGGCCATCCTGAGTAGGCTAGCTGCTGCTGCACGACTCACGGTGTTAACATGGGCTCATGCGGGGCTGTTCTTCTATCCAACCCACTGCTCCCAGATACCGTCAGGCAGGGGGGCTGCAGAGAGGCTGCATTCGCCCTGAAGATTGCTTCACAGTGTCCCAGGAATAGTGGAGATCTCAGCAACCACAGGCAGCATGCTATCTGTGAGCTTGCAGTAGAGCAAGGGCTGAATACAGAGCACAGTGTCCCTGTGCCCCTGTGGTCCATCTGCTCTGCTGCCAGCCTGTACTTTAGGAAACTTAGAGCCGGTCACTCCCATTAATGGTACCAGGTTGGCCTCGGGGTGAGGTCTGTGCTCCCAGAGCTCAACGCTTGTCTGGCCCATCTCTAGGTCCAGACAGCTAAGCGGCCACCAGATGCACCTGCTACTCCAGCCAGGGAAGGCTGAGAGTGTCTGCCTATGTGTGACATCTCCACTGGCATCTCTTTCCAGCCACATCACTCACCTGTATTGTCCCCTCTATGTCCCTAGATGGCGCTTTTGGCTCATTTTACAGTGACATCTGTTTGAGTCTCTGCAGGCCTGTACATTCAGTGCAGACAAGAATTTCGCACTGCTTTCTGGGGGCAGCTTCTGACAACAGCAGATGGCCTGTCTCTTTGATGAGTGAACAAATAGCCCTGAAGACTCAGTCTAGAGCCCATCCCTAGGGTTGTGGTACCAGGACCTTCCCTCTTCAGCAGCTGTGTCCTTTGGACCCCTGGAGTGAGCTTGAAAGATAACCTGTCTGCCTGACAGTCCTAAGAAATAATACTGCTGCCACAACTATTAACTTGGTGCTGAGAGCTAAGATGAGACTGCCCTTGAGATTGGATCGAAGATGAGCAACAGGGACAAGCCTCTGTGTAAAGAAGCCCTCAGCCAGCCACTCCTGGTTTCAGCATCCTTCCTGCCAGTAGGGAGCATTGTCAAGGAGAGACTGGAGAACATCAATTAAGTGGATGGCTCTGAGGGTGGTAGCAGTTCACAGACAAGCAGGGAGCCAGGAGGGGCCACCCCAACAAAAGGCCCCCAACAAGTGTCCTACTCTTAATCTTGGGTTTCCATCTCCCAAAGGGGAAGCACCAGGGTACTGGGGGGAAGAAGTGTGAGATAGTAATTGAAGGAAAATAGTCTAGTTTCATTTCTATTGCTGTGATACAACACTGACCAAAAGCAGCTTAGGAGAGGAAAGGGTTTATTGGGCCTACAAGTCTAGATCACAGTCTATCATTGAGAGATGTCAAGGCAGGCCTGCTCACTATTCCACAGAGTGTTACCTCCAAACAAGGAACTCACTGCACAACCAAAGGTACAGCAGGAACCATGAAGGATGCCCCCTTGCTAGCTGGCTGTCAGGCCAGCTTATACTCAACTGACTTTCTTATACAGTTCAGGACCACCTGCCTAGGAATGGTACTGCCCACAGTGGACTGGGCCCTCCTACATCAGTTAACAATCCAGACAATCCCCCACAGACATGCCCACAGGCCCATCTGATCTAGGAAGTTCCTCATTTGAGGCTCTCCTCTCAAATGACTAGGCTGTGTCAAGTTGACAATTAAAGGCAACCAGGACAGAAAATAGTACTTTTAAATTCTTCATGCTATTTAATGTTGGAATAAAATGCTGTTTAAATCTACTGTTACCGTTAAGCCTAGTGAAAGATGTTTAAGACATTATTTTACACAGCTTTCATTTGGGAAATGAAAAAGGACCTAGAGTCAAGCTCAGAAACATTTAGAGGGAGCATTCATTGCATTTCAGGGAAAGAATGATTTGGAACTCATGAAATAACGTGGGTGGGGTGGGCCTGGCAGTCTACTATCAAGATGAGAGGATGCAGCCATGGGGAAGGTGCTCCCAAAGGGAGATAGCTGGTCTTGAGGCATCCCAAAGAACTTTTTAAATCACATTATTTTTATTTTATGTGTATGAGTATTTGCCTGCATGTTTGTATGTGTCCCACATGTATGCCTGGTGCCTGCCAAGGCCAGAAGAGGATGTTGGATTCCCTATAGTAAGTTACCAGTGGTTGTGAGCCACCATTTGGGTGCTGAAAACTGAACCTGGATCCTCCGCAAGGGCAGCCAGTGTTGCTAACCACTGACCCATCTGTCCAGCCCCACCAAGGAACTTTCTAAAAGTCTGAGGCATTGTCTAATGCTATGTTCTTATATAAAATACACCCCTTTCAACTCCCCAGGTCTTATGTGACAGCTGCTAGGTGCACAAGGGACTTCCGAACCAAGCTAACCTCTGGCCAAAGAGAAGATGAGTAACAGCACAGAGCTTGGCGTGGCGTGGGTGACCCATCATTGGAATGGGCTCACTGGAAGCAAGAGCTTAGAGTCTGAAGCCAAACCTAAGAATCCACAGAAATCCAGTCTATAGAGGCTCAGGACCTTTTATAGTCAACATATGTGGGCTCCTCCAGCAAGCTCCTCCAGATTTTAAGAGACAGCAGTGCCAGAGTTGTTCCAACACACACTCTTGGTCCTGGAGCAAGCCCCTGCCACTTGGTTGCTAGATGCCTGCCCCCCTTGAATATCTCTATCCTCTCCCAGAGGGGAATACTGGAGCCACTCTGGGCTCTGCCCTCAATGCCTGCAGCACTCTACCTCTCAAGTGTCCCTCCACACCCTACACCCCCCCCCATGTCACTGCCTTTGTTAAGCAATCTTCTACTCAACCTCAGTCTCACTAGCAGTTTGACAGTGACCCTCCTTGCAACTGGCCGGGTGCCTTTTCTAACTTTCCTCCCCTCTCCCCTCTCCCCTCTCCCCTCTCCCCTCTCCCCTCTCCCCTCTCCCCTCTCCCCTCTCCCCTCTCCCCTCTCCCCTCTCCCCTCTCCCCTCTCCCCTCTCCCCTCTCCCCTCTCCCCTCTCCCCTCTCCCCTCTCCCCTCTCCCCTCTCCCCTCTCCCCTCTCCCCTCTCCCCTCTCCCCTCTCCCCTCTCCCCTCTCCCCTCTCCCCTCTCCCCTCTCCCCTCTCCCCTCTCCCCTCTCCCCTCTCCCCTCTCCCCTCTCCCCTCTCCCCTCTCCCCTCTCCCCTCTCCCCTCTCCCCTCTCCCCTCTCCCCTCTCCCCTCTCCCCTCTCCCCTCTCCCCTCTCCCCTCTCCCCTCTCCCCTCTCCCCTCTCCCCTCTCCCCTCTCCCCTCTCCCCTCCCTTCTCTTCCCCTCCCCTCTCCTCCCCTCTCCCCTTGTCCCCCTCCTCCCCTGTCCTCTCATCTCCCCTCTCTCTCCTCTCCCCTGCTCTTCCTTCTCCCCCCCCCCATAGATCTGTGTCTATCTTTAAAGATCCAGCCTAACCATCCAATCCCTTGATCATTCATTTTTAGATCTATGTCTCCTCCAGTGCACAGTGACCTCCTTAAGGAGGGGAACCAAGTGTTTGGGTTCTCCACCTCAGCGCCTAATGCACTGTAGGTCTTTACTAAATGAGCATCCCTTGTGAGAAAGGTAAGACCTGAAGCCAGAGAGCTGATGCACCATGGCCCAGTGCTGAGAGAATTTGACAAAGCCAGAACTCTTCTTGGGAGGCAGGAGATACTTAAGAAAGCTTTGCCAAGGAAATATGCCTAAGCTACGCCTAGCTTGTAATGGGGGTGTCTAGTATACAGTGGAGAAGGAGGCGCTGCAGAGCCAGGCAGCAGCGGACTTCACGTGGTTGTCAGGAAGCCTGCTGTTCGTCGCCATCCCGACATGCCTGTGCACAGACTGCTGTCATTGGGATAAGTGGTAGGGCCCTAGCAGGCTGTCGAAGAGGCTGGGGCAGGGGCACAGGTCTGTCTGGACCCAGTTGAGCTGGGTGTAGAAATTCTGCTACCATACCACTGAGTTACAAGAATGAGGTAGAAGCCGGGCGTGGTGGTGCATGCCTGTAATCCCAGCACTCGGGAGGCAGAGGCGGGCGGATCTCTGTGAGTTCAAGGCCACCCTGGTCTACAAAGTAAGTTCCAGGCCAGCTGGGGCTACAGGGAGACCCTGTCTCAAAAAGACAAAAAAAAAAAAAAAAAAAGAGGGAGGTTCCTTTCATAAACTCCAAAATAGGTCTCTGGAGGGAGAAATGGCTCAGTGAGTAACACGCTTGCTGTGTAAGCATGAGGACCAGAATTCAAATCCCAGAACTGATGTAAAGCACTGTAATTCCAGTGCTCCTATGGCAAGATGGGAAGTGGGGCCAGAATTCCTCAAAGCTCACAGCTGTAAACAACAGAGATTGTGCCTCAAACAAGGTAGAAGGTGAGGACTGACACCCAAAGCTGTCCTCTGACCTCCACAGTTGCATCTGTGTTCCGATAGAGAGGGAGAGGTCTTGCTGAGAATTCTGAGTAGCTTATGGCTTTCTGGAAGAGGAAAGAAGAGCCAGGGTCTATTCTTGAAGGCAAAATGATAAAGCAGGCTCCCATAAACAAAGCTGCCTGGGTGAGTTCCTGGTAGAAGAAACTGCTTATGAACATTGTATACTAACAGAAAGAGAGCTGGCTGCAACTGAAGCCAAAGAGAACGTGGAGTGGGCAGGTGATATGTGAGAAGGAATATTTTGGGCCAGTCAGGGTTTTCCTCACGCAAAACTCTAGGAATCATTCACTATTTCTAGTATGCCTGAGGGCCTGTGGTGGGCTGTGCACTGAGGATGCAGCATAAGTAAGATAGTCTGCTGCTGAGGTGTTTCCAACTTGAGCAAGGCACAGACTTTAACAGACAAAAATAGCCAACCAGCATGGAAAATGCTGAGGCCTGAACAGTGATCTGGCAAAGGAAAGTGTTTCCAGCCCTGACCAGAGTCTTGGGAGTGGTGAAGCAGGTTAACACATCATGGTGGCAAATCCACTCAAGAAAGGAAAAGTTTGAATGAAGTTAAAATCTCATTAAACTGTTTGAATGAGATTTTAAAAGGAAAACAAATTCAGATAACCAGATAAATAATAGGAATGCTTTTAAATATTTTCTCCAAAGACAGTAAGAGAGAGCTCTAATCAAAGAGATAATTAAACCAAATGTACAAGAGTCAAATGCTGTAAATTTCCCTCAGTATTGCTTTTGCTGTATTCCATGTTTGGTAGGATGTGTGTGTGTGTCAGACCCCAAGAGAATGTGTATTTGTCTCAACCTGTGATTTCTTTGGCCCATTGGTTAGTTTCATGTGTGTTGTTTAATTTTTGTACTTGTGAATTTAAAATTTTTCTTTATGCTCTTGATTCCTAGTTTCATTCTGTCGTGACCATGAAATATAAACCTTATATGATTTCAGCATTTTTAAATCTATTAAGACCTGTGGTCTAGCATGTGGTCTGTCTTGGAAAATGTTCCATATGCATTTGGGAGTTATATTGTTGCATGTTGTATTCCAGAGATGCCTGTTACGTATAGTTCATTTACGTTGTTCAAATCTTCTATGTTCTTTTTTGAGACAGTCTCATGTAGTCCAGGCTGGCCTCACATTCTCTGTATAACTAAGGCTGGCCTTAAATTCCTGATCTTCCTGCCTCTACCTCCCAGGTGTTAGGATATACAGGTGTGCACCACCATGTCTGGCTTCAAATCTTCTATTTTCTTGCTAATCTTCAGTTTATCTGTTCTATTCATTATTGAAAGTAAATTACTGAAATCTGCAATTGAATTATCTACTTCTCCCTTTGTCTGATTTTACTTTATGAATTTGGGGGATATGTATTTTTTAAAGTGTTATATTTTCTTAGTTGACTATTTTCTTGTCACAAAATGTTCTTTGTCTTAGGCAGTAATTTCTGTCTTAAAGTCTACTTTCATATTAGAATAGCACTCTAGTTCTTTTTTGGCCAATGTTTACCTGATATATTTTTTCAAGATTCTTTTACTTTCAACCCAGTTGTATATTTGAATATAAAATGCATCTCTTAGGAGCTGGAGAGATGGCTTGGGTTAAGAGCACTGGTTGCTCTTGAAGAGGACCCAGCTTCAGTTCCTAGCACCCACATGGCTGCTAACAACCATCCATAACTCCAGTAATAGGGGATCCAACCCCCTCTTCTGACCTCTGTCAGGCCACAGGTACACTTAAATACATGCAGGCAATATACTTTTACACATCAAATAAAATAAAATACAAAAAAGAAAATATATCTCTTGTAGACAGTATATAGTTGAATCACGAAGTTTTTAAAATACATTCCACCAATCTTTTAATCTGAGTGTTTAATCCATTTACATTTAATACAATTACTGATAAGGTAGAAGCTACATCTGGCACTTTCCTGTTTGGTTTCTCTGTGCTCCATGTTTTTTGTTGTTCCTTTTCACTCTGCTGCTGTCTTCTTTTGTGTTCTATTGGTATTTTCTAATGTGCTATTTTCATTCTCTGGCCAGAAAGTATAAATCAGAAAATAATAATTTGATAAGTTGGACATTATAAATTAAAATGTCTAATCTTTGACAGACATGATTTAAAAAATGGAAAGATAAGCCACAAACTAGTAAAATATTTGCCAAACATCTATCTTGATTTGTATCTTGACTCTTTCACTTATAATTCAATAAGGAAATGGAAGACTCAATAGAAACAACTGTCTAAAGATTTGAATTGTGACTTTACAAAAGAACATATATGAATAGGAAATAAATAAGTGAAAAGATGCCCAGCATCTTTAGACATTACAGAAATGCAAATTGAAATTGGTATTAACATTTTACACCTCTACAATGGTGAAACTGTAGCCTAATGATTACAAGTATAAGGTCATGAAGTGACTAGTACTCCCGTACAATTGCTGATACAAATGCAGAACAGCCCTCCCACTTTGGAAAGTAACCTGGTGGTTTCCTACAAAATGAAACATACCCTTACCATATGACTCAGAGCCATTTCTAGAGACTATGATCAATGAAAATATATACTCATCTTGAAAATCACTAGGAGAGTAGATTTTAAGTGATCTCATCACAAAAAAAAGATATATGACGTAACACATATTAGTACAATTTAGCTATTTCACTAAATGCATATTTCAAAGTAAATACACGTGATTTGTGTTTGTCATTTTAAGTGTTTTAAAAATCTACATTCACTTGACAGTTTGAAAATAAACATCCATAGAAGCTTTATTCTTTTGGGGGGGTTCTTTTTGAGACAGGGTCTCCCTGTAGCCCGAGCTGGCCTGGAACTCACTATGTAGACCAGGCTGGCCTTGAACTCACAGAGATCCGCTTGCCTCTGCTTCCCGAGTGCTGGGATTAAAGGCACGAGCCACCACGCCCAGCTAGAAGCTTCGTTCTCAATAGACAAAAATGGAAACAGCCTAATTGTTCATCAGTGGGTGAATGAATAAACAAGTGTGACAAAGTCATACAAAGGAATATAGCACAGTGACGGACAGAGCTCAGAAACATTAGGCTAAATCAGATAAACCAGACACAGACCAAACACTGAGTCTACTTGCATGAAATTCTAGAAACAGCAAAACTTTAGTGACCAGATAACAGACTGCTAGGCATCGAGGAGGAGGAAGTGGACTGCAATGGACATGAGGGAATTTGGAGGAATCATGAAAATGTTCTATATCCTGTTAAGGTGGTTGTAAGACTGTATATTTGTCAAACCTCATTGAACTAAACAATATTGGTGAATTTTGCTACATATGAATTATACCACAATAAGAAACATAGATAAAATTAGCAATAACCACAAAAACATAAGAAGCTAGGAATAAAGTAATAAAATGTTGAAACCTTGATGAAGAAAGTCATGAAACTGTTGAAAGAATTGGCCAAGATCATTAATGCCTGGTGTGCTGGTTAGTTTGAACTGCCACTGGACACAGCCTAGAATCACTTGGGAAGACTCTTAAAGAGGCATTTTCTAGATCAGGTGGTCCTTAGACATGTCTATGGCAGATTGTCTTGGTTTTGGGTTGATACAGAAAGACCACTGTGGTCAGCACTGTTCAGGGATCCTGAACAGTAAGAGAGAAGAACGCTGGCTGAGGGCAAGCAAGCGAGGGTCCATGCATTATTCTCTCTTTGCCCTTGACTATGGATGTGATGCTTTAAGTTCCTGCCTTGATTCCCCATAAAAATGGACTGTGACCTGGAATTGTAAGCTAAATAAACCCTTTCTTTCCCAAGTTGCATTTCGTCAGTGTGTTTTATCACCACAACAGAAATGAAACCAAGACACCAGGCAAAATTCCAGGTGTATATCCCCAATACACAGCCTCCTTTGTGCGTATGTTGTGGCTCTGTGGCAGTGGACTATGAAGTGATTTGTCTGCTAGAGAGAAATGGATCCAATTCCATCATTTCTATCACTGGCCCATTCTCCTCCCACAAGGATCTTGGGAACCAGGACTTCTAGTTGATAACAGTAAGAAAAGTGGCTACCTGACCCACCTAGAACTTCACCTGAGCCAGCACAAGCCTTTTGATGGTGAATCCTTGAAATCTGGTGCTTTTCCTGTTGAGTCTGTGCATAGCAACTACCCTGACTAATAAAAAAGATGTTAAAGAGAACCTAAATGTAGGGGGAAGTGTATCCTGCAGGAACGCAGGTGTTCTTCATTGTGTCTGTCCATTATAATTTCAGTCTGGATTCATCACACATCTCAGCCATCTGATTCTAAAATGGCCATCATTCCTAAAGCAGAGGGTGAGGCTGATCTACTAGGTAGCGATGTATTGTGTAAAGTTGGAGTCATAGGAGTGAACTCTGACAAATTAGACAATGGTGCAGAACAGAGCACCTGAGCACAGGCCCAGGTGGGATACACAGACACACAGAAGAAGACGCTTACCAGAAGTTAGGGTCCCTTCAATGAGTCACACGCCAATAATTAGTTGTCCAAATGGGCCAGAAAGAAATTATATCTTCATAGCACATCAAGAGCAAGCTCAGGGGCCAGTGGTAACATACCTCACCCAGTACCAGAAAAAGTATTAGCTGTGCAAGCCTGATGACCTGAGTTTCATCCCCAGATCCCGCTGTGGAAGGAGAGACTTCTGAAAGTTGTCTTCTGACTTCCACATGTGCACAGTGACACACACACACACTTTCAGCCACACACAATAATAATAAACATTTTTAAAGATCATGGTCAGATAGTCTAAGGACTTAAATATAAAATGCAAGAATTTACACTTATTAAATTTTTAATTATGAGTATTAATGTGTGCCTTGTGTGGTTTGTATATGTGAGCAGAGGCACTGGATTCCCTGGAGCTGGTGCTACAGGTGGTTGTGAGCTGCCATATGGGTGCTGAGAACTGAAGTTAGGTCCTCTGCAAGAGCAGTACACGCTCTTAACTGCTGAGCCATCTCTCCAGCCTAAGATTTTACATTTTTATAAATGTGTACCATAAAATAATGTAGTATCAGAGTATAAGAAGGCACTAAGGATGTTTCTAGAATTTGAAATATATATATATATATCTCCAAATGAACTGTATTTTAGTATGTAAAACATCTGTTCATCAAAATACATGCACACATACAGAGACAGAGGGAGGGAAGAGAGAGGGAGGGAATATGAACAGTACACAGGAAGAAAATATCTACAACACATGTTAAGATTTATTTTGTTTTCTTAACAGATGTATGTAAAATTCTACAAATCAACAAAAAGACAAATGACGTTAAAAAACTGAGCAGAACACGTGAATTCATATTTCTCAGAAGTAGAAACATAAATGGTAAATATATGAACAAAGATTCGACTTTATTGGTAATTAGGGATTTGCTCACTAAAACACAATTAGATAGCTCTAGATTGGGAAAAATAGGAAAGCCTGCCGACTCCAGTTATTGATAAGAATGTGGGGCAAAAATAACTCATTCCCTGCAGGTGGGAGTGCAAATTGTTTGAACAACTTAAAACAAGTTGGCATTATCTTGTAAAAAGAAGATTAATTTGCCTGATGACTCAGTTATTCCACTCCAGATACAGAGCCTAGAGACTCACTTCACCATAGACAGGAACTCCTGTAGCAGCTGTGTTTGTAATAGCAAAAACCACCACCCATTTCCAGACTGGAGTGCTATACAAGAGTGAAAAAGGAGCTCTGCATTAACAGGAATTCAAAATTATAATATCAAGTGTAAAAATAAGTATATGCAGCATGGTACCATTTGTGTAATATTTTAAAACTACAGAAATGTTCAGTGGAGTGCAAAGATGCAGAGTTTGTCCTCTAGTACAGATAATAAAAAGATACTCATTGTCGTTGTTGTTACAGGTTCTTACATAGTCCAGGCTGGCCTACAACTGGTTTTATAGCCAAGGCTGGTCTTGACATCCTGATCCTCTTGCCTCCACCTCCTGAGTACTAGGATTACAGGCATGTGCCACCATACCCGGTTTATACAGTGCTAGGGATGGAACCCAGGGCTTTATGCATGCTAGGTAAGTACTCTTATCAACTAAGCTACATCCCCAGCCCATGATATATATGCATCACTGTAAAGAAATTTAAAATAATAACAAAGCTAACAAACACACCAATTTTTATCACAGCAATTCTGAGCAATATTATTGACAAAAATCCTCCTCACTACCAAACAGGTACTGCTAATTCCATCTGCTCCTTGGTCTTCTTATGCAACCGAATACACTATACAGAGAACTTTGCTTCTGTAGTAAGAGGGAGAGATAACATTAAATCTCGGTTTTCCTTGGAGAAAGAGGTACACACTGAGGAACAGAAGAGATACCTTTAAAGACATTCTTTATGTTCTATTTTTATTTTTTTTAAATATTATTTTTATGCCTGGTGTTGTGGCACACGCCTTTAATCCCAGCACTTGGGAGGCAGAGGCAGGCGGATCTCTGTGAGTTCAAGACCAGCCTGGTCTACATAGTGAGTTCCAGGCCAGCTGGGGCTACAGGGAGACCCTGTCTCAAAAAGACAAAAAAAAATTATTATTTTTATTTTATGTGTATGACTGTATTGCCTGCATGTAGTTAAGTGCACCTGTGTCATGGAATGCCCGCAAGGACAGAAGAGGCCATCGGATCCCCTGGAACTGGAGTTATGGACAGTTGTTAGCTGCCATGTGGGTGCTGGGATTCGAACCCGGGTCTTCTGCAAGAACAACAACCAGTGTTCTTAACTGCTGAGCCATCTCTCCAGGACCTATGTTCTGTTTTTAAACTAGGCATGTTCTGTTTCTTTTTTTAAAAAAGCACTTAATATTTTTATTTTATGTGTATTAATGTATTGCCTACATGTAAGTGCACCTGTGTTGTGCAAAGCCCAAGGAGGCCAGAAAAGGGTGTTGGATGTCCTGGAACTGGAGTTAGGTTGGTCGTTAGCCACCATGTAGTGCTGGGAATCAAACCCAGGTCCTCTACAAGAGCAGCCAGTGCTTTTAACTGCTGAGCCATCTCTCCAGCCCCATGTTCTGTTTCTTAAACTAGGTAAATGGCTATTTATCTTTAGTCTTAGTTATGGAATGTTATCTTCTGCCTATCTGAAATATTCCACCTTCAAGAAAAAATGAATTGAAGAAGCAGTCAATCAGCGGCAGGGGTTAGCAGGGCAGGCTCTGTGCTGAACCAGGAGCTTCCTGCAATCGAGGATGGAAGGTCTCTAGTCTGTCAGAAGAGGCTGGGAGCTCAGGGGATGGGCGTCCTGGATTGAGATGGACTCTGGGAAGCTTTTGCTTGCAGGGGAGGAAGCCCTGGGCATAGGTGAGATTGCCCAAGGTGTCTGCAGTGATGGGATGGGGCCAAGAACAGAGCTCCAGGAGCACCAACCTTCTAGAAGACAGACAAGCCCTTACAGGCTGATGCTAGGCCAAGAGAGGAGAGCCATGACCTCAGAGCTAGGGAGAACCTGGCCAGTGAGGTCCAACACTGGGGAGATCAGCAAGACCAGACACAGACATCAGCCCTGGAAACTCCCATGTGGACTTGGAGGACTGCCTCCGAACTCTTCCAAGGGAAAGGCAGAAGCACATTGCCAAGGAGGAAGAAATGACTCCCAGGCCAGGAAGTGGAGACCATTCAGGAAGCTGGGCTCCAAAGAGTGAGAGGTAGCGGCTAGTGTGAGAGACTAGCATTTGGGGAGGGACTCTACCAAGTCTTTTCACAGGTTCCACTGAGCCAGGCCTGATACAGGCCTGTAATCTCAGCTACTCAAGAGGAAGCTGAGGAAACAGAAGCAGGAGGCTCACCAGGCCTGACAGGGCTACAGAGTGAGTTCAAAGCTAGCCTAAATAACTTAGTAAAAGCCTGAGCATTTGGCTCAATGGTCTAGCACTTGCCTACATGTGCAAGGCCCTGAGTTTGATCCCCAGCAGAGTGTACATGTGCGCACACACACACACACACACACACGCACGCACGCACGCATGCACGCACGCAAGCATGCACGCACACACATGCGTGCACAACTGAAATTCCAAAATTCCAAGTCTGGTTTGATCCCACTAAGGCACAAAGGGAGCCTCAGGCCTTCCCACTATCTGGTAGCCAGCCAGGTGCTGAAGCTTGGGGAGTTGGGCAGGATAGCATCTCCAGGTGGGGGAGGATCATTTTGCCAGTGACTATTTAGAATTGCTGGTCCATGGTGAGGAGGGAAAACAAACCAACAGTCATTCTCATTGCAGCTTTTTAATTCTATAAAGACAACCACTTCATACATTGTCTGCACCCAGGACAATGGCTTCTCCCACTCTGTCTCTGCTGAGCTCCTAGTGCCCAGGGATAAGCTCTGACTGAGTCTCCAGGGCCTGAGTGTGTCCGGCAGCTCTGTCCACTGGCTGATATGTAGGGGTAAGTTCCTGCTGGTTCTGAGCCCCTGACCTGTGGCTCCCTGTCACTGAAGATCATTCTGATCTTGGTGGCAGGATGAAATGTGATATCAAGCAAACACCTAGCACTTAGCACTTACTGATTCTGTGAAGTCTAGGAACAGAAAAGATAGTGACTAGTATTCCACCAGTTTGATCAGACCTGCCTCTCATCCCTCAGCATGCTATTTTACCCCACCCCACCTGCAAAGGTTTCCCCCAACCCAGAGGCCAATGCAGTCCAGCCCAGACTGCCCCATAGTGGCTGACTCGGGCCCTACCTATGCTATGGCCCTGGGGTCCCCAGAGGAAGCGCTGCCACCTGGCCACAGGGGGCAGTTGTCATGGGGATGCTGGGTCTGCTGAGCTGACTACTTAGCAACAGGACTCCCAGGCTTGTCACCACGGAAACAGCCTGGGCAAGCAGTGATGGGGAACTGACTGGCTGGGTTCCCTGCTCTTTTCTGAGGACTTTCCCCTCCCAGGCAGGCAGACTGGTAGTCCCCAAGCTGCCAGGAATCTGAAGATGCTGCTCTCCCAACTCGACACCTGCCCAAGTAAGCAAGGTCCTAGGGCCTGCAGGTTGCTTCTGCAGGTGACCGAGAGGGGCAGGGTGTGAGGCAGCAGCTCACCAGTTGGGAGTCAGTACCATGCCTCCTCACAGCTCCTGGGCTGAGCCCAGTGTCTATACTCTACCTGTTGCCCTGCTATGGTCTCCTTGTATCCCCAGCCACCCTTCCTCTTCTGAGGGCCCATGTGTTTGCTACTCAGTATTTAGCAGGTTGGAGTTTGTGTACCCAGGTACTAACTTCCTCCTCCAGAGAGCACAAGGATTCTGGAGTCTTGGTAGAGTCAGAAAGGAAGATCTGAGTCACGTCCCACCCCCCACCTCCTCCACTTCCCCCTTCCCTAGTGACACTCTCACTCTCCTCAAGGACCACTACAGGTCATATACAGCTGCATACCCGTGCTTAGTCAGGACTCACACTCCCAAGCACAGCTCTGCACACAGCTCACCTCCATACTCCTTGGGGGTGAAGGCTCGAACACTTGTCCTCCCAAGAGACATTGTCCCACCACCCTCCACAGCAGGGCTCAGGAGACTCCAGGCCTCCCTGTGAACCTCACCCCACTCCCATCTCTGGCCCCAGAAGGAGGCAGCATTTGCTAGAATTTTTTTTTATTTAAATAAAATATACAAGACGGTGCATTTAACCGTTTTCTGTTTTAAAAGTGGAAGATTTGAAAATTGCTTGTGGAGGTCGTGGGGTAGAAGTGCCCACTGACTAGACCTGGCCTCTCCATAGTCACTCAGGAGTTGGCTGGTAGGTCAGAGCATTTATAAAATGTGTCAGTAAAGAGGGTGGCTAGGTCAGGCCTGATGGCAGGGGACTCCTCTCTCCTTTTACCCCCAGATTCTCCATGTCCTCTCCTTCCAGGACAGACTGCAGGTTTTGATGGAGTCCTGCTGGCTCCCTGAGCCGCCGTCCTGGGTGTGTGTGTGTGTGTGCAGAACTCAGTTTGAGGCTGTGTGAACCCTTCCAGGTCTGAGGACTGTCTGGGTCTGGAGCAACCTCTCCAGTCCTGGTGCAGACAGACTACGGTTTCTACTGTTTTCATATGGTCCCTGGGCCTTTGCCCTTCTCTCCTGGATTATTGCTTCCAGCCTCCTGGTGGCCATCCGGAGGAGTCCCCTGCCTCACATCCCAGGACAGCTTGGGTCAAACCCAATTATGCCACTGCTGGCCGGGTGTTCGGGCACTGTGGACATGATTAAACTAGCCCACCTCACTATATAGGCGATAAAGGTCTACCTGCCCAGCCCTTTAAGCAGTGGGGCTCTGCAGAGCCTCAGGAGGCAATGCAGCTGCTTTTGAGTCTGTGGCCTGCTTCTGGCTGTTGCCTTCAGAGTCAAACTCACCCATCAACTTAGCCTGTCCAAAGTCCTCTGGTCCCCAGCCTATACAACTACCACCATAGTGAGGCTCCACATCACCACAGTAACCATAGCGAGGTTCCACATCACCACAGTAACCATAGCGAGGTTCCACATCACCACAGTAACCATAGCGAGGTTCCACATCACCACAGTAACCATAGCGAGGCTCTACATCACCACAGTAACCATAGCGAGGCTCCACATCACCACAGTAACCTACCACCACACACTCCATCCCTCTTCCTTCCTTTCCTTGCTCTCTCCAACTCTTCCCATTATCTCAAGGCATGGTTCAAGCCTACCATTGGCCACACTCCTTCCTCAGGCCCTGAAGGAGGCCCAGCCACCTCCTGAGTCCTGAGATTTTAAGTCTTGGAGCCCTCAGCCAAAGTTCCCTGGGTTCTTGCCATAGTTCACTGGGGCAATGGGCTGGGTATATGAGGAGGGGGGCAGAAGAAATGTGATTTATTGAGCACCTACTATGCTGTGTGCCAGGCACTGGGCTGGGCATTTTCTGTCTTTTTCTTATCTGATCCTCACTGGTCTTGTGAGGCAATTCCATAATTATTCTCATTTTACAAATGAGGGAACAAAGAAGTCAGATAACTTGCCCAAGGCCACACAGCTAAGTGTCAGGGCTGGGATTTGAACTGACTGAAGCCTGATTGCCACCAAGCTCCCATCTCTTCCCTCTGCACTTTGCCTGAGGACCAACAAACAAGGGCTCCTTGAAACCCCATTTTCTGAGGAGAGAAGCCCAGGTGTTGGCCTTAGGCAGGTGTAGATCTGCAGTTCAGATCGGCCCCAGCTTTGCCACCCCTTGCTTACTGTGATTCTGGAAAAGCCACCCAGAACTCAGTTTCCTCACCTGCAAAATGGGAAGCATCAGTATCTACCTCACAGTCTGTGAATGTGTGTAACCAGTGCTTGGCACAGAACAGACTCAATAAATGGAAGCTCCTCTGGCCTCCCATAGTCCAGCTAGGAAAACCAAGGGCCACAAAGGTAACAGGTGTGCTTGAGGCCCTGGGAAGTGAGAGGCTCGGCCTGAAGTCCTTCCCCTTCCGTGGGATTAGAGGTTGGGTTAGGACTGGATTGGAGCCCAGCGACAGAGAAAGGCTCTGCTGCAAGGTTCTGGGGGTCCCCTTCCCTGAGGACTGAGGAGAGAACCTCCCCCAGAGCCTGCAGTGCCCAGCCTGCGGGCCACAGCGGATTGCTGGATGTAAGGAGACCTGGGTGTCCTTGCAACATGGAGTTAAACTAGACTGCACACACATGTGTGCACATGGGATCTGCTATCTACACAGCTCTACAGAGCGCTACATGGATATACATATACACATCTTACATACATATACATATTCATATACATATCTTGCTACGTTTACAGTAGAAAAAAAATGCAAGGCCCTTAGGGGCCAATTTGTCCCAAGGATTCAGGCTCCAGAGGCTCCCAAGGGAATACATTGGTGAGCAGCTCCTTCCAGGAGAACAAGGCAGCCCCAGGCAGAGAGGGCTGCAAGTTCCCAGCCAAGGGACTGACAGTATACAATAATAAGAACCCCACACAGGGGTTACCCCACCCCTGCCCTGCCCCCCAGAGACTCTGCCCTTCCTTCCTCTGGCTTTTGCTTTGGGGCCTTGCCTGCCCCTTCCCGCCCTCCCTCCCTCCCTCCCTCCCTCCCTCAATCCCTCTAGTGCTGAATATTAAAATAGTCTATAAAAGCAAGTGACCAAAAATCTATAGCTCTAAGAATACCTGGTTATTTTCTGCTTTTTGTTTTTTTGTTTTTTGTTTTTTTTCTGGGGTGTGTGTGGCTTTTTTTTTTTTTTAATGATAAGTATTGTTATTGGTATATCTCCTAATCACAGTTAAACCTGAAAGAAGAAAGAAGAGAGAAAAAGAGGGAGGGAGAGCCCAGCTCATAGATTAGAAGGCAGTTTTGAGCGCACTGGCTCAGATCTGGCCCCAGGTTCCCTCTGGGGTGCAGCAGTCAGTGGGGGCCCTCCAGAAGAGGCGGCTCTTGCGCCAAACAAAGAGAGCGGGGGTGGCAAAGAACCTGAGGATGTCTTCCGAGGCAAAGTGACATGCTGGCCGGGGCTGGCACCATGTGGCCTCCCGGGGGGCCCAAGGCCCCCACTGCTCCCGCTGCCGCCCCCAGCTCTGGGGAAGAGAGGGAAGGCGGCCACCGACTCCCCCGAGGAGTGAGGGGAGGCTCTGCGGAGAGTCTGTGCCCCGTCCTGGGGGAGGGCCGGCTGGGAGGCCGAAATAAGCTTCAGGTCCTGCGTGAGCCGGCCGGGAGTGAGGGGTGGTGTGCCCCGGCGCTGCGGGACCTGCGGAGCCGGAGGGCTGGATGCAGGTGGCAGGAGCAAGGAACCGTGGGAGCCAGAAGCCCGGGGTGGGGCACTTGGGAAAGTTCTTGGGGGCCCTGGGCTGTGGCCTGGGGGGCTGAGGCCTCCTCGGGGGGTAACGGCTACAGGAGAGGCCCCCCCAGACGCCCCTGCCACGAAGGTCGGCCGCTCAGGTCGCGGGGGTGTCTCTGGTGTACTTGGTGGACCAGCGGCCAGACCCGGGGACAACTCTCCAGGAGGCTGGCCCAGCTGCCCAGGGCTGGACGATGGTGACCTGGAGGAAGGTGGGGGCGGCAGGAAGTGCTCCAGGAGTCCCAGGCCTCCTCGGGCCCCTGGCAGAGGGGGGGGCGGCTGGGCAGCCTGTGGGGAGCGGGTGCCTGGCTGCAGCGGGGTGAGCAGAGGGGAGTCGGACGACGACAGGGAGCCGCCCAGCGCTTTGTGGAAGTGGCCGAACCCAGCGGTGGTGGCGGCAGCTGAGGCGGTGGGGGGCGTGGGGGCCGGCGGGGAGCCGCAGGCCCCTGGTGGAGGGGAGGAACCGGAGGACGGCAGGAGGGGGCTGAGTCCCGCAGGCGCGGAGAACCCAGCCAGCTGTTGGATGTGGAAGGAGGACGAAGACGGCGTGTCCATTTGCGACGGGCTGCTGGCGGGCGAGGCTGAGCCCAGCGCGGAGGGGATCAGGGACTGCAGCCTCCGCGGGTGCCTCGGCGTCTGCCCCGCCCCGAAGTTGCCCAGCCCAGGTCCCGGGGGCGGCCTGAAGATGGCAGCGGGCAGGCGAGGGTGGTGTGTGAGGGCGATGGCCACGGACGTGGTGGCGGCAGCGGCCTGCAGCGGTGCCTGGATCAGCGGGGTCCAGATGACCGGCGTGGGGGTCGGGGTGGCCGAGGCGGCGGCCTGGACGCGGTGCGCGCAGTGGGCCATCTCACGGTCGTGCTGCACGATCTGCTGGATGATCTCGTTCTCCTGGTAGTTGAAGACGCCGGAGTTGAGGTCGTGCTGCACCTTGTGGAGGAGGATGGAGTTCTTCTTGCCTGGGCCATAGAACAAGAGCCTGCACTCAGGCCAGGGCGCCGAAAGTCTGCGCATGCCTGTTTCGCGCCTGGCCCTAGCACCTTCGCGCCCGCCCTCCCTCCTTCGCGCCCCGCCCCTCACCTATGCGGTCCAGGCGGTCCAGCGCAACAGTCTCGAAGGCCCGGCGCATCATGGGATACTCCTCCAGCACCTCGTTAAAGTTGTCCACGCTCAGCGAGTAGAGGCGGCAGTAGGTGTCAGCCCTCACACTGGCTGTGCGGCGGCCTCGAGTCAACAGGCAGATCTCTGTGGGGACATCAGGATTCAGGGTAGGGCAGGCAGTCTGTCCAGACCACCCCAAGGCTGCCTGACCCTGACCTTGGTACTGCTTGGTATGGAAGCCTCCTAGCTTGCAGACTTCAGCCATATCGGGTGCTACCTCTACCCTCACCAAATGGTTGTCACACTGTTTCCCATCTCTGGGGCCCATCCCCCCACACACAATGGAGGGAATGCCTGTGTCCACTCCAAGTTTCTGTGCTGAAACCCTCATCCAAGGTGACCTGGTATTTAGAGGTGAGAGGTGATTAATGCCCTTATAGAAGAGGCAAGAGAAGGGCCAAGTCAGGTGGCTCAGGGCTGATGGTGCTTGGGGTCAAGTCTGATGTCCTGAATCCCATCCCCAGGACCTACAAGGGGAAAGGAAAGAACTGATTCCCATACGTTGTCCTCCGGTCTCCACATGTGTACCATGATGTGCACACACACACACAAACGCAATACAAGAGGCCAGAGAGACTGCACGCGCATATACACTCTCTGGATCATGTGAGACTCAGAAAGAAGGCAGCAGTCTCCCACTAAGGAGAGAACCCTCAGTGGAACCGGTCATGCTGACAAGACACCTGGTCTGTGACTCCCAGCCTTCAGAGCTAAACTGTGAGAAATCAGTTTCTATGGTTTATAAGTCACCAGTCTCATGGTACCTTGTTCTATAGCAGACCCCAGACTGACACCCCTATATTGGACTCACAGACACCCACTTCCAAGGTGTAGCCGTGAAGAGCCCTTTCAATGCCTCTGACCTTCAGGGTGTCTCTTTGGCCTAGTCCCTGGTCATTGTCCCCTGCTCTTCTGGAACCCCCTGCCCATCTCACCTCCAAAATAGGAGCCATCAGCCAGCTTGGTCTCCTTGTTGCCCTTAGTGAGCACACTGACCACACCATGCTGGATGAAGTACATTTTTTTGCCAATGGTGCCTTCGCGGATGATGTAATCCCCAGGTTGGAAGACCTCAAAACGCAGTTTGGTCAGCATGGACGTCACAAAGTTGGGGTCCGCATTGGCAAACAGTGGCATGGAGGCCACAAGCTTTCGACAGTTAAAGTTGATAATCTCCTGCTCCATGGATGGCACAGGTTGGGACACAAAAAGGAAGGTCAGGAAACTGTCTGCCAGAACCACTGGCACCACTCCCTGCCCAGGCTGCCTGTAGCTCACCTCCCTAAGCGGCTCGCTCAGCTCGCCCAGGATGCTCTCCTCATCAAACATCTTGCCCTGGTAGCGGTGCTCATAGTAGTCATGAATGCGCTGCCGGGTGTCCGGTGGGAGCTTATGGAAGGACATATACTGTTCCACCTGCTTATACTGAGGTTGAGAGAGAGAGACAACGGTCACCTCTAGGCACCCCGGGTTAGTGACCAGAGCCAGACTCCAACCCTAGGGCCAACTTTGGCTCAATATAATGATGTGATCACATTGTGCCCGAAATAATGACCCTGATTCCCAGCTTCTGGAAGTGGATGGAAGTGAGGGGAGGGGAGTGTTTGCTCCTCACTGTGCTTGATACTATCAAGATGGACAAAGACAACAAGGACTGTCCGCAGCCCAGCTACAGGATGCAAATGACCAGGAGGATGATCAAGTTTCCGCTGCTTATCTGGCATTTCCACATTATTCTGAGGTCACTGACTCTGGGAGAAGAGTAGCTGGCTCCTACCAGGAGTGATAAATGGGCCCCAGTGAACAGGACGAGGCTGCAGTGGTCAGGACTAGAAGTGGAAGTGAGTACACCTATCCCTCTGCAAATGTGGCCGCACCTAAGTCCCTGAGCAACTCTAGTTCAGAGGAAGCACAGGGAAGATTAGGACTAGGTGCAAGGGCCTTAAGAACCCAAGTCCTCAGGGCTCAAAGTAAATAGAAAATTATCCTGCCCATCCTGCAGTGAAAGGTGGACGTTGCTCCAACTGACCCTAGACTTGGAGTGGAGTGTGGAGTTTTCAAGAGCAAGAGGTACTAAGTCAGTAGTCACACAGATTTTTAGCCCACCCAGGTAGTCAGGGAAGTCTGGAAACCCCACAGATGGTCAGAGATGGAAGAGCCTGCTCTCAAACTAATGATCCACACAGATGACAACAGGTAGCCAAAGTCAGCCTCAAGACCTTGAAGCCAACCTACCCTAGGTATGCTCTAAGATGCGCAAAGCCTCCTGGCTGGCTAGCCAGACACAGAAACATTTGGAGCTATGCGTTAGAAAGTCCCCCTCAACAAACAGATCGGGAACACCAGGCAAGAATAAAAAGGCTGTTGAAGTCCGGGGGAGAGATGGTGGTGGGGACCAGGAAGGTAAGAAATTTAAGAGGGATTCATAGGTAAATGACGAAGACTCAAAGAGCTAGTAACCCAAGGATAAAATAAGGAAAAGTCTAGAAGTCTCAAGCAGATCATACACAAACCCTGATGCCTGTTCTAAATGTAATCCCTGTTCCACACGGCAGACCCTGCTCACAGGCTGGGCCCTAATGCTGGCCTCAGACTGATCCTCATCTGCACCTGGGTTAAACCCTGTCCTTTATGGCCTGACTCCTACCCTATCTGCTCTCTCACCTGCTAACTCCTAACCCAGAATCCTTTGCTCTCTACCACCTTCCTCCACACCATTGTGCATGTACCCCATGACCACTGGCCTAGTGTTCTCTCCAACCTTCTCCTTCCTCTGCCTCCTAAAAGCAAGCTCGCCTATCCTCTCCTGGCCCTGCAGGTTCCCTTGAGTATTTCTCTTGGTATCACAAAACCTGGGCTTCCATACCTCAATGACTGTCATCTGCCAGTCCCCCTTCCAGGGGATAGCAGCTGGAGCAAGCAGTCAGCTAGTGACTCAATGAATCCTGAGCCCTACTGTGCTGAACACTAGAAACAACAGAGATGGATCCTGTCTTTGTGGAGCTATAGCCTGGACAGGGGACACAGACCATCAATACATAGCTACCTGTGATTAACTGGTTACAAAGTGTGGTAAAAGAGAAGTAAGGGGAGCCAGGGTCTCATGTGATAGACAGGATACAAGAAAAGAAAGGGCTGGATCATGTCCCTTAAGTGCAGGGTAAGAAAACACGTCTAGGAGCTTATCTACATCTAAGAAATGATGGGAAATCTCTGGAGAGATTTACAGAAAGGAGTGATATGATCTTATAGATATGCCAAATGTATGTCTGAACGTATGTGTATAGATGAGGGGCTGGTACAGAGTTTCAATATGAAGTGGAGGTATTTCATGTAGGCTGGCCTCAAACTCACTGTGTAGCTAAAGATGGTCTTCAATTTCTGATCCTCTTGCTTCCACCTCCCAAGTGCTGGGATTACAGGCATATACCACCATGCCCAGTTTATGCAGTGATAGGGATCAAACCCAGGACTTTATTCATGTTAGGCAAGCATTATACCAACTGAGCTACATCCCTAGCCTGGCCTGGAATTTGTGATCTTTTTGCCTCAACCTCCTGAGTGCTGGGGTTATAGGAGTGTGCAGAGAAGTGACAGCTCAGCTAATGAATATTGAATAGCTAAGTGTGTGGGAATACAGTGCTTTCTCACATTACTCTGCATAGACCCAAGGCTAGAACTCCTTATACTGCCCCATCCTGCAGATGAGACAGGGCGCAACAGTGACATGATCACACTCAGTGCTGTCGGAGGAAAGGCTAAGGGGGCCCCAGGCTGCCTAAATCCAGGCCACAGCTCTCAGTCACCACAATCAAAAAATGACTGTCGACCCAGGGTAAAGACTAAAGTGACAAAGAGGGTGGAGAGAGGCTAACTGGAGGGAAAGATTTTGAGGTGGCCGTCAGAGAGATCTGGCAAATTTGGCTGCTGGTTCCTGACTGGGGTCTGAACTCCTGGGGTCCACTAGCAAGATGAAGCAGAATGGAGGGGTGGCAGGGAGGAGCAGGAGGGAATGTCCTGACTTTGGACATTTGGATAAGAGTGGCGAGTCCAGGGGGCACCACCAAATGGGCAGGCTGATGGTGCAGCTGGGCCAAGATACACGTAGATGACCTTGGAACATGTGCAGGAAAATGGAAGAACCTAACACCTAGGAAGCCTCGACAGAAGCTGAGCACTCAGGGCCCTACCACTGTGTAATGACTGAGAAAAGAAGCTGGCCAGTGACAGTAGAGAGGACTGGCTGGAGGCGTGAAGGAAGAGAATGCAGTCACGGAAAGTAAGTGCGACGCCAAGGAGTAGGAACACTTGACAGTGTTCCTACTGACCACTGGGTTTAATGACACCAAGGGCACTCATTCCACTGAGCAGACAGACAGCCCTGCAACAGCAGAAAGGAAGGCTGGGTGCAGACCTGAAGATTTAAGGCAGGGGCTTGAGGTTCACAGCTAGGAAGAATCTCTATCATAGGACTGACACTTAGGAGCCCAGACACTTGGGCTGCCCAAACCCACCAGCTGGGCATGTGTGCTCCCTCTTGCACCGGTCCAGTGGGCAGGTCCTCCTGACAGAGCCCTGGATGGACATGGTGGTCCAACCTACCTTCTCCTGGTACTGGCGCCGGGAGGAGTCCAGGGACTGGATGAGGGCAGTGGCGTGGCCGATGAACATGGCATAGCAGGTGGCACCCACAATCATGCTGAGCATGGTGAGCCAAACGTCGGACATGCCCACAGGTGCCTGCCGCCCATACCCAATACAAAGCATGTGGCTCATGGCCTTGAAGAGGGCATAGGAATACTGCTTCCCCCAGGAGTTATTCTGTGGACAAACAGATGTGGGAGGGAAGAGCAAGTTTGGGTCAGTGGCAGGGAAGATCCTTCTTGCCAGTACCTAGATTCCTTGCTAATCTCCTGTGCAGGACTCCCCAGTGTTGCTGTTGGCTGAAGGTCTTGGTGAGGGGTAGGGAGGCTGTACCTGGTGGCAGTGAACCTGAACTGGGCCTTCCTATTTCAGTGGAGGGTTGGGGAGGCAGAGATTATACAGGAAGGTATATCAAATGGACAGGAGAGTTCGCACTGGTCTGACTTCATTCCCCAGGAGGTAGGAATTCTCTGAAGCCTCCTGGCTGGGTAGCATAAGACCTTAGGCTGAGCCATCCGTTTATTCCCTTACTGAAACAGATTCATCCTCTACCCCTAAACAGCTGCCAAATGAAGCCCATTTCCCCACTGACCTCAATTATAAAGCCAGATATGTTTCCCCTGGTGGGATGGCTCCATAGGAGCCGAGATCACTGTCCTTCTTTTGGGTGAGCAGGAGTTAAAAGCTGCCAGGTTTCCTGTTTCTCACAGAACCCTGCCCTCATCTGCCTAGGACTGCGGCCACAAATTCTCCTCCCACTGCCCCCAAAGGTGGACTCTCCCAAGCACATAGTGCGTGGGCCGGGAGGAGGCAGGCAGGCAGGGAGAGAGGTTCTTGGCTATTTTTGTCTCTAAGCCAGTCAGTGTCTCAAGGAAGGCTCAGTGTGCGAACACTGGGCTCGGAAAGGCCATCTTTTGAAATCTAGTGCATGTGCAAGCCTGTCACCTTCACACCTAAGGAAGAAATGCCTCCATAAGAGGAGCCACCAGATGAAGCCCATCCCAGGCCCTTTCCCTAGTGTCTTTGCTCCTGGGGCAGAGATATTAGCAACACAGAAATCTACACAGTACCTGGTCTACAGAGCCCGTGGGAGGCCCCTCAGAATATTTGTAGAACCAGGCTGTCCTGGTCACCTGGAGAAAGTCAAAGCAGGTCAGGGCCAAGTTCAAGGTCACCATCTTAGCAAGTATAGGTGGCTCAGTTCAGACTAGGGCAGGGTGGGTAGGACTGCTCCCCAGGGGTGGGACAGGCCGGACAGGCCTTGGGGCTCAGGGACAGCCCACAGCTGTCTCCAGCCAGGGCTTCCGGGGCTCACTGCTGAGCCTCTGGGGAAAGGGGAAATTCAATCCATATGGCTGATTCATTTACACTTAGCTCATCAAAAGGCTGTTTTGTAAAGGCCTGTTTGATGCAGAAAGATGCCGCAGGGTCTCTTTCACCTCTTTCAAACCAGTTTTTCATCCCCTGAGTCCCTAGGGATTTGCCTTCAAACCACACAACACTGACTTGAGGGGAGGCAGGGGTTCACCAGAGCCAGAGAAATATCTCCAGGGTGCCCTTTCTGGGGAGCCCTTCCTATCTGTAGCTGTGGAGTTCTCAGAAAGCTGTGGCTTTCTGAGCCTTCCAGTCCATTTCTCTCATCTACCTACAGATTGGAAGGGGTCACTCTAGCCTGTCCACCCTCCATGCTAGGTACTGTATAGGTGACTATGTGTGTGTGTGTGTGTGTGTGTGTGTGTGTGTGTGTGTGTGTGTGTGTGTGTGTTATTTAGGGAGCTGGGCTACAGAGCTCTGCCCCTGGAACAGAAAGTAGTTGTGTGCAAGCTTGCAGTCTTCCTGTGCTGCAAACAGTACCCTCACAGCCTTTAGTTTTCTCAATTTCGCTTTTAGGAGTCAAGGTTAGGAGGACAAGAGCCATCAGCCCAGCTTTGTCACACTACCACAACCCAGGGTCACACAGGTCTTAGTCTCCTTGGGTGAAGCCAGGCCAACTGTCTAAGTGTACCACTGCAGTTGGGGGAGTTAGAAGGAGGTGGGAACAGGACACATAGCAGCCAAGAACTCTGTGGATAGGTTCCTCCACTGGGGTGAAAACTCAGGCTGAAATGGATAGAGCCATGTCCCCTTTGGTTATTGGGTCAGCACCTCAAGGTCCCACATGCTGAGACTCAGAAGTTGCACAGCCTCTCTATCCATCCCTGACTCTAGAGAGGAGACTCGCAGCCCAAAGGGAGGGCAGTGGTGCGCACTTACCACCATGTCATTGATGGACACCCAGCAGTCATGGGGGAAGTCCTGCAGCATGGGCACTAGGAACTGTAGACAGCCATCCCAGTGGCAGAGCAGAAGCATCATGCCGATGAGGTTCACAATGCGTACCACGGCACTGGCCAGATCGTAAGTCATGTGGAAGATCTGTAAAGGTGAGACATTGGTCCAGACAAGTGAGCACCCAGGAGTGGTGCCAACCAGTCAGATCCAGAGGCAGCTGCATGCACTGCCCTGTGCCTCGAGTTAGAGTCTGTGTAAAGGCTGGGGAAAGAGGGAGCCTGTGTAAAGACTGGGAGTCTGTGTAAAGACTGAGGAGCGAGGGAGCCAGGCCAAGCCTGGAAAAAGGCAGGCTGGAGGGTCCCATGGGAGGTGCAGCCATCCAGGACAAGAAGGGGGCAGAGAAGGCACCTCATCAGCTTGCTGAGGGTACGTGATACCAGGGAGAAGCCAGCCAGCCTGGGGTGCCATGTTAGGGCCCAGCTCTGAGAATGGCGAGGGAGCAGCATGGGCCCATAGGCTGCATGTTCAGCTAGACCTTGATTCCAGACCTGGTTCCTAACTGTGAAACATTGAGGACGTCCCCAAATCTCTCTGATCATGTTTCCTCACATAGAAAATGGTGAGAAAAATTCATAACTGAGTGGTTGTCAAAATGATTAAATTATGCATATAAATTACTTAGTAGCAAGTATAGATGTAGTCAATAAATTACAAGCTGTTATGAGATGATGTTGTTAATAATTAATCTTCATGATTAGTTCGTATGTATTAGTAGTGGTGCTCTTACATTTGAGTCAATTATAACAGCACCACCACCTCAGCCCAGCTCCACTGTGTGGCTCTGTGTGCCAGGCTGTGGGGTAGCAGAATCTGGTCAGGATGGGCATCCCAGCATCCCTTTTTCCCAAGCTACCATGCACCAGTGTATGTTGGGGGAATGGAGTTTGGGAATCTAGAGGGAGCTCTGCAGGTCTGGCCTTGCTTCATTCAGGCCCAGGAGACTTTGGGGACATCTCCAGCCATCCACCCCTCGTTCTAACCCCTCCAATACTATCCCCAGGGAAAGACACTGCTCCTGAACTGGGTATTTGGGTCCAAATTATGATTCTACTTAAAACTAAGCCCATTTCAGAAGGCAAAGATGAAGCCTATAGAGATAGACTCTAGGGATTTCAACTCTCAGTCTGGTGGCCCTAAGGACCTGACAGCAGAAACAGTGGTCACGCCAAGCAGGATGACAGTCTCCTGGGGACCCCAGTAAGCCGGGGACCACAGAGGCAGGCCTGGTCCTAATGTAACACAAGGGAGTGAAGAGGATTCCACAAAGCACAGGTTTGCATATTTGAATCAGGCTGACAAACTGTTAAAGAAAATAGTTTCTCTGGTCCTATTTTGACAGAACACACCATTACAATGTCTTAGGGAGCTGGGGTTGAAGCTAGAACTGTCAGAAAACCACAACAGGGGTAGAGAGATGGCTCAGTAGGTAAAGTGCTTGCCATATAAGCATGAGGACTTGAGTTGGATTCCCCAGAGCCCATATAAAAAGTCAGGCCTTAGTTGCACGTCCTTTTAATGCCAACACTGAGAAGGCAGAGACAGGAGGATCCCTGGGGCTCACTGGCTAGCCAGTCTAGCCTACTTGGTGAACTCCAGGCCAATGAGAAATCCTGTCAAGGTGAATGATGCCTGAGGAATCACACCCAAGGTTGTCCTCTGGCCTACAACACACACACACACACACACACACACACACACACACACACGTACATACATACACACATGCACACACATACATACAGAAAAAAAGTATATCAGAACACAGCCTACCTTGCTCATCTTCTCTGACTTTGTCCAAGCTCTGCCTGTGACATCCCTACAAACAGCCATTTATGAGAAGGTCAAAGGGATCACATAAGAGCAGGACAGTACTATTGTGGAACAGACCTCACAGACCCTGGAAGTTTGCTTTGAGCTGTTTGAACAAGGAATTCTAGGCGCCAGGCCCCCAGTGTGGTCCAGAAAAAAACTGCAAATAACCTCCCCAGACTCCTTTCTGCAAGGAGGAGATCCCTTTAGAGTGGGGACCCAGCAGGGTCCTTCTTCCTGAATTTCAGGGCAGTACCCTCAGAGGGATTCATATGTTTGTCCCCTCTATGTCCCCAAGAAGCCACTCTGTGTCAGTCAGTGCCCAAGAAAAGTCCCCTCCATGTGGGGGTCAGACAGGAAATCTTGCCCCTGCTTGCCTAAGCTCACAGTCAGTCACACACAGGAAAGAGATGTGGGAGTACATGCATGGAAACAGAGGAGGCCAAGCATGGTCTAAAAGGGGATTTAGCTTAGAGGCCAGCTAGGCTCCAGGTTGTCCTATCTGAATCCTGCTAGAGGCTGGACAGCACAGCCACCCACAGAGGCTTGGCCACCAGCTCAGCTCCTGTCCCCTCCCTCCCCTGGCTAAGGGGCTCCCTAGGGTGTAGCTGTGTTGCCAATCACAAGAGACCCCAAAGGAGATGAGCAATGTCCCTCCTCACCTGAGGGAGGACAACCTTCTTCTGTTCTCCCTTCAACCCCCAAAATGCCCCAGTTTCTTGTTTGTTATGCCTAGGACACAAGACTGACAGACTGGCTTGCCTGTCCAGCTATCTCCCTGTCTATCTCTATACAGACACATTCAAAATCTCCTCTTCCCCAATTGTGCAGGTGAGCAATGAAAACCCAGTAGCCAGCCTGGACTCCTCCCATTCTCTCAGCCCTCCCCATGCCCAATCCATCACCCATCCAGGTCCTCCAGCCTCCTCTTCCAGTGGAGACATCCTCCAGTTATCTACTGCACTGCCACTGAGCAGGACCCAATAAGCTCTTCAAGACAAACAGACTGTGTCACCTCTGAGTTGAAACTGCCCAGTGTCTCACCATTAGTCCTCAGAGCCCATGCCACCTGTCTGCTATGACTTCAGCAGTGTGGGCCCCAACTACTTCCCCACCCTATCTCCTCCATTGTGCCCAAGGCCCTCTACCTCTGGCTACTGTGGCCTTCTTCAGGTCCTTGAAGGTCCCCCTAGTTGTAGCTGGCCACAGGAATTTAGAAGTATGCTTGTTAACCCATCTGCTTCCTCTGTCCAGTGCCTCATCCTCTTGTCTTAACACTTCCAAGGAGAGGCCTCCTACCCCTGTATGAAGCAGCTAATGGCCTCCCTTCCCACCCTCACCAGGACTTTGCCTTGACTGACCTCCTGTGTTGTGTTCTCACTATCTAAAGTGATATTCGAGCTGACTTACTGCTCCATGAGGCAGGAGTCATCATTTCTCGCTTCTGTATTCCTCCATGGAATGTATAGATACGTAGAAGAAACATCTGTTGATTGCCTGAATATGTGCATGTGTGCTTAAATTAATAAACAGACACCATATGGAAGCCAAAGGAAGCCTCAGGCCATGGCTGCAAAGTGTCTCAGACATCACAGCCCACAATTCCTGCACGTTTCTATGAATCACTCTGGGCCTTAAAGACAGATGCATCGAAGTTGACATGTTTTATGCAGTCTTTTTTTTTTTAATGTGTATGAATGTTTTGCCTATATGTATGTAAGTAAGTGTGCCACATATGTGCCTGGTGCCAGCAGCAGAGGCCAGAAGAGGGCATCAGAATCCCTGGAACCGGAGTTACAAATGATTATGAAATACATGTGGGTGCTAGAAACTGACCCCAGCTCTTAAGTGCTGAGCCATCTCTCCAGCCCCACAATGTTTTCTTTTTGCATGCGGGTCTCTTTAAAATGTATGTATGTATGTTTGTGTGTGTGTGTGTGTGTGTGTGTGTGTGTGTGTGTGTATGTTCATGCGTGTGGCTGTGCCACAGCATACCTGTGGAGGTCAGAAGGCAACCTCGGTTATCTATCCTTGCCCTCCACCTTGTTGAGAGAGGGTCTCTTGTTTGCTGCACATGCCAGGCTAGCTGGCCCACAAGCTTCTGGGGCCTCTCTGTCTCTGCTTCCCATCTCACTATAGACACACTGGGATTAGAGGCCCTGAACAGTGCCCAACTTTATGTGAGTTCTGAACTCAGGTCCCTACCTGCACAGCAAGTGTTTTACCCCCAGAGCTACATCCGGGCCCCACTCCCTTGCACTTTGCATCATAAGTAACTCTTCTAAGCCTTTCTCACAATCTCAATGGTCAATCCAGCATGGAACATGTGGTAGAGTCTCAGGAACTGAGAAGAGCTTAAAGAAGAGGTAAAGGTGACAATGACAGTGATGGTGCTGGCAGTAAGCAAGTCCCAACTAGCACATATGTGGCTGTCAATAAGGCAGAGGCAGCCTGCCTTTGCCTCTGTGGAAAGAATAATGACTGGGGCTGGAGAGATGATCAGTGGTTACGAGCACTGGCTGCCTGGGTTCAGTTCCCAACACTCACATGGCAGCTCACAACCACCAGTAACTCCAGTTCCTGGGGATCTGACACCCTCTTCTGGCATCCTTGGACACGGCATGCATGTGGTACACCTACATACGTGCAGGCAAAACACTCATACACATAAAATAAAAATAAATTAATTTTAAAAAAGAATAATGATGCTTTTTCTTCCAGGTGGACAGAGAGCCCAGGGTAGCAGTACCTGGTGCTAAGTGGAGAAGGGTGTGGATGCTGGGGTAACAGGGGTGGGGAGGGGCATGTGGCTATAGAGCCAGGTGTACCAGCAAGGCCACCACTGAGCTGCCTGGTGAGAACTGGTCCAGGTGAATCCACTCAGGCACAGAGTGTACTCTGAATTGCAAAGACACTCGCCACACCTCTAACACTTGACAGCATCCAGGACATGGTTGCCAGAATAAGGCTGGATGTTGCTGAAAGAAGCTGTTGGGTACTTGTGTGTCCCTGCTGCGGGCTGGGGCCACACACCACCCGCCAGTCAGCTGCACTGGGCAAATATTTACCTAGCTCTTTATATTTCATTAAAACTCCCTTTTATGATGTTGGTTCTGACTGGGGGAGCACTTTCCTTTTGAGACCTCCGGAGGCCTTGCCATACAGATGGCCTGAGCGGCTTGCTCTCTGCCTGCCTGGCACCCTGGGAACCTGTACCCACTCCTGAAGTTTCTCAACCACACTGATAAAGCAACACATCCATGTTCCAGCACGCCCCTCGGGAACTCAGTTTCCTTATCTGTGGAACTTGTCAGTTACTGACAGCTCTAACCCAAAACTGTCTTGGAAACCAGGCAAAATAATGGCCACATGTGGCACACAGTAGGTACTCTGCATATGTTGGTTCCTCTCTTCCCTCTCTTGCTCAGCTCCTTAACAGAGCTGTATTCTTGGTGTTGATGAGTCCCCAAACGCTGGAGTGAGGCTGGCATGGAGTGTCCATCAAGGCCCCTTCTTGGGATTCACTCAGGGACTCATTTCCTCCCTGGGGAAATGAACAAGCTTCCACCTGTGTCTCAGGAACAAGTGTCCATAGTAAGGACAAACCAAGGTCCAAGAGAGAGGCCAGTGCATGGGTGTCCTGGGCACAGCCTGGAGTTCTGGATTGAGGGTCATGTGGGGTCCCTTCCTGCTACTAGGAAGGTAGAGTCAGCCCCAGTCCCCCAGGATCGCTTCCCACAGATGTCAACCACTGGAGTAAGAGAGATGGAGAGCTCAAGGCTCACAGGAAGAGGGATCCATCAAAGGCTGCACAGCCTCCTGGGCCCAGTCTCCTGTTCCCAGCACTCATCCTGCCATTCCAGGTTTCTGGGAGAGAAGAGGCTTCTGGCATGGGCCTCTAGCATGCTGGGGCCTGCAGTGGAACATCCAAAGGGGGGCCACCAAGGTTTCTAACAATAGCCTGAGTGCCTGTGACAAGCTCACACCTCAGAGGGAGGGCAGAGGCTGGCTGGGAGAGTCTCGGAGGGAGGCTGCTGACCTAGATCGCTAGGGACAGAGGAAGCCTGTGCTGGGCCTAAGCCATTCTGCCTAACCTGCTACCAAATCTACAGAAATCTCCTCAAGGACAGCATTACTGGGACTAGCTGGAAGAACCAGCAGAAGATGGGGGGGTCGGGTACCCTGAGAATCCACAGCTTCATCAGAGTGCCTTGGGCAAGTTTCTCCTTCAGTGGAAAGCAAATTCTGTAGCTCCAGCCTTAGGCTTCCTCCTCCAGGACCTGTCAGTCACAACCAGATCCTCAGGGTCAGCTAACATAATGCTCATCCAGAAAAGACAACTGGGGCCTGAGCACCAGAGAGCCTCAGCTTCAGATAACACCAGTGTACGCCTGATAGCTGGGGAAACTGAGGCCCAGAAAAGAAAACAAAATTAGGTAGGGATTTGAAGAGGAGATAGGACAGGTTTTTATCATAAAAACCACCACCCAACTCTACCAGCTCCGTTACTCTCGTGTAGATCTAGGGGCCTGAAGGATGTTCCTGCTGCCAGTGCCACACAAGCTGAGGCTAGGAGAAGCCCTGGGGCTAGAGTGGGCTGCACAAGACCTGGATACGGGGTTCCTTAGGCCAGCTGGGAAACCCCAATCCAATCCCAGGGGAGCCCTTGGTTGGGCTGTGTGCGGGCAGAAACCAGCTCAAAGCAATTTCCTCCCCAGCTGGTAGAAGAGATAAGGGAACAAGTGGAGGGGGTGGGGGGTGTCCATCTGGTTGCCTGGGATCTCCCTTACTGCCCACAACACAGGGGTAGCAATGTCCAGTTTAGAGCCTGAGGTTTCCTGGGACTTCTGACTCCCCAAAGGAAGGGTCAGGAATAGAGCCTACCTCACCAGGTCTGGGTAACTCAGAGAGCAGCCATGCCAGAAGGGCAGTGGGGACAGTGGCCTTGGGCCTGAGCTCCCCACACCTAGGGTGCAGGGACAGTAAAGGAAGAGCTTTGCTCTGTCCTAGGGCTCAGCTCACCCCTCCACTGGCAACTCTACTGATCTCCACTAAGCAAGGAGAAAAGTCAGTCCTGGGGTTCTGAGTAGCCCAAAACAATGCCAAAGGAAAGAGCTGCTGTGTCTGTTGTTACTGACAGTCTAGCTGCGGGCCTATGATAGAAAGGTTAGGGGTTGCTCTGGGTCTAAGGGGACTACCCATGGGTCATGCTTTTCCACTAGAAATAGCAAGAGAAGCCAAGTTAGAGAACCCTGGGAAATATACAGCCTTCCTTCCTTCACATCTACTCAGGGTGGATCAGCTCCCCAGACCCAGAGGTACTGTCCTTCCTTAGTCCTGGCTTCAGACCTACAGTTCTGTACAACTTGATATCCCTCAAGTCCTTCAAACCCACCTCATCACACACGACACCCCATGACCTGCTCCCCTTCTGGCATTCCTGCCTTTGGATGAGTCCCCAGTGCCTCACCCAGGACAGAGCACAGACAGACACTCCACAAGGCCCTGCTGGACTGAACAGAGCCCAGGCACCTACCGTGTGTACATCCCACTAACCAAGTGAGTGTTAATAGATCCCAAGTCATGGACTAGAAGACAGAGGGCCTTGGCAGCTGGTCCTTTTTACTATCAGTTTCTTTGCCTGACAAATGCCATTTCCCTTGCTATTACTAAGAAAACTGGTGAGGAAAGGCATTCATTAAATAGCTCTCCACACCAAGCTTCATACAAAAACCCTCTACAAACAAGGCACTGCTTATACCCATTTTACAGGTAAAGAGAATGAGGCTCAGAGATGCAAAGTGGTACTAAGGTCACAGAGCCAGGCAGTGTGTGGTTGATATTTGAACTCAGGTCTCCAATGTGTCATTCTAGCTCCAGAATCATCAAGTATTCTGTCACCTCAGGCAGGGACAGCCACACTGTAAGGAGCCAAGAGAACTAACTGGATCTGTCCCCATTTCTGCCAGTAGACCGCTTTGTGACCTTGGGTGAGTCACTGTCTCGTTTGTCAGCAAAAACAATGAAATTTCCCAAGGCCAAGAGAATTTCTGCCCAGAAACAATTCTGCTGGGATGGTGCAGGCACTTCTTCCATAGCACGTGTGTTCATGACGCCTCTGACCTGGATATGCCGGTACCTCAACCATCAGCCTCAGTGTTCCTTGGGCTGCCCAGGGATAAGGGCAGGGACTTTCAAACATGATCATAGGACTTCCCACCCAATCAAGCTGGGGTCCTGGAGACCAGGAGATCCTCAGAGGGAGGCGTCTCAGCAATGAGCTTGCCCAGCATAGCCCAATCCACATGCCAAAGTGAGTGTCTCACATGGCAGATCTGCAATATGACTAGCTCCCAGACTGACCTGTCTACCACTGCTATTGAAGTAGGTAGCAATCCTAGACCCAAGGTCTTCCACCATGGCCCTAGCTTGCTACTTTGAGAGTGCATTGACCTTCAGAATGGGGTGCACCTACCCAATCTATTTACATCTTTTTAAAAAAATATATGGTTTCTGTAGCCAGTGCCCTCAGACCTTTTGATCTCTTTATAGTTTTGTGTATAGGACTCCAGGGGCCCCCAGGAGGCTTTTGTCCCTTACAGACAACACCTGTGTACAAACTGGAAGCAGTTTGGGCTGTGGGCACAAGAACTGGGACTGCCCTGAACCACTGGCTCTCAGGCAAGGGAGAATAAACATTCCAGCTCTTCCCTGACAGGGATAAGTTCAAAATGTGGTGTACACTGTCCCCAGATCTCCTGGTGGGACTGAGCCAAAGACACCCTGCATGGGACTTGGCTTGATATCTCGTTCACCTGGCTTGGTGTCCCACTTTCCCTGACCCTTTTACTCATCCCTTACCAAGCTTCCTCCTCCCACCAAATTATGTTCATGCAAATTCCTATCTCAGAGAATGTTCCAGAAGACCCTAATCTAAGATAGTTACCAACGAAATCTGTATATAAAAAAGAGCCCAGATTCTGTATTGAACATGATGCATCTGTAACATTAGCATCTGTGTCCCATTCGCACACCACATGTCAATGAGTCTCCACAAGTATATCTATGGTACTCTTTATGATTGTTATGGACTTGAATGAGATGCTATCTGTAAAGTACTTTGTGCAGAAACCAACACATGCGAAGAGGTAAGGAATTTGTAACATTTGTCCTCTTGGAATGGAGCAGGTGTGACTTCTACAGCCCCACAGCTCAGTAGGGAACTGCCTCTTCCCTCAAAGAGGTTCTGTCTGACCACTCACCTCTTCCCACTGATGAATATATCGAATGAGGCGTGAAAGACGCAAGAGGCGCAGGAGGCTGAGGATCTTGGTGAAGCGGACAATGCGTAGGGCCCGGGCAGTCTTGTAGACCTCGGAGTCAATGCGTGTCTCCACAATAAGAAAGATATAGTCGACAGGGATGGAGGAGATGAAATCCACCACGAACCAGCTTTTCAGGTACTTCATCTTAATCCGCTGTGGGTCAAGGATGATCTCTGTGTTGTCCTCCACCACAATCCCTGTGCGGAAGTTCAGGACCAAGTCGATGAGGAAGAATGTGTCTGACACTACATTGAAGACGATCCAAGGTGTGGTGTTCTCATCCTTGAAGAAGGTGATGCCCACGGGAATGATGATCAGGTTTCCCACCATCAGCAGCAGCATAGTTAGGTCCCAGTAAAATCTGCCCAGAGACACAGGGGTCAGTCACTGGGAGAGAGAGCACATTACAGACTACGAGAGGAAATGCTGAGGGAAAGCAGAAACAAAACTGGGGGGAGGTTGGTGGATTCCAAGGCACGCAGGGAGATAAGCCTGTAAGTACCAGGGCAAGATGTGAAGGTTGCAAACACAGGGAATGACACAGACATACCCTCTGACCTGCCTTTCTGTGAGTTCCCCAGATGACACATCTCCCTACCCATCTCACTCCCCGACCAGAGTCAGGCTGACATGCAGCCCAAACAATAACACCCAGGGACAAGTAAGAGGCTTGCCTTGGTGACAGGAGAAGCTCACAGCCTCCTTCCCAGGTTCAGACTAGGCTGCCCAATCTCTCTGAGGGTTATCTGTGGCCTGAGACAGGCTGTTAGACAGGCATGCTATGGAGCGTGACCAGAGAGCAGGAGAGGTTCAGACACCAGGTAGGTGCCTGGGAGGCAGAGGCTTCAGTTCCAGCCTTGACTCTCACTGATATGCTACAGCAGTGTGACATCAAGTAGGCCCTGGACTCCTTATTTTGAAGTTTCTACACTGTGCAGAATCCTATAATTCTGGCCTTTCCCATACTGTCGCTGGCATTCTCCTTAGTCAGAAAATGCCTGACCATCTCTTCTCCAATAGTTTGCACACTAATAGGTTGTAGAAGGGCAGGTATAACATCAAATGCAGGCAGTCCACGGGGGAGGGCAGGATTTCAGGAGCCAGTGAGATACCACTCAGTGTTAATGGCAGGAGACTCACTGGGGCTGCTAGCATCATTTTTCTCAAGGCTTCAAAGCACCTGTAAGTCCTCCTGGGGGGACAGCAGGGATCCTTGGGGCAATGCTTTGAGAGGCCAAGCAAGGTGAGGCACTACAAAGTCAGCTGTCAGGGCTGTGCTGGGTCATCACCAACCTGGTCCAGCAGGGACTCCCTAGAGTGTGGAGACAGCACAAACAGGCACAGACCCCACACTTAGAAAGTACGGCCAATCATTCCCAGACCCTGCCCAAGTGCCAGACATCCTAGGGTCAGACCCAAGACCCAAAGCTTGCTCTACAGAGCTCCTTCCCTCTACTATTAATTTAGACAGTTGCATGTGACAGACAAAAGCATTAAGTCAAGCAGAAGTAAGCACATCTTCTCCCAGGATAACCTTCTGGCTATCTTTAATTCTCTACTTCAGGGACTCCAGAAGGAAAGAAATAGGGGAGAGACAAGCTTTCCCTGAGTCTTCAGAGGGTCCCTCCAAACTGAAGCACTTCTGCTCGAAAAATTTCAGGTCTGAAAAGAAATTACTTCACAGAAAAAAAATATATATATTTTTTTTCAGACTCAATGATGCTGTGAGTCAAGAAGAGGGCAGGGCCTGCTTTACGAGAGGTGAGCAAGGCAGTTGTCCCGTATCACACAGCTCGGGGAGGGTGGCTTCCAGGGGTGAAGGGCAGCTTCTTGCAGTTCCTTTGAAAGTCAAGCCTATCAGGGCCTCATGAGGGAGTCCCATGAGGGCTTCTCATTCTAAGATTAGTACTAAGAAGTTAACTTCAGCTCCTTCCCAGTCCCATGACCCACCATTCCTCCTCCAAGCACCATGCCTAGGGGAGAACCCAGCTAAGGTCTGAGGACACAGAGTCTTCATACACTCCTGCAAAGAACATAGCATACCTGCCAGTAAGTTGTGGGTCCAGCTTCAGCTGCTATGGATTGTTCTTTAGCTGGGTATACTCTGCCCAGCTGCACACTCATCACTCAAAGACAGCTGCATACACTCATTAGAAGCCATATTCAGGTATCCTCTATTCACACACACAGTGTGCAAACACCCCTGCACACACACCCCATCGTTCCTATTCATTTAATCTCCTGGGAAAAATAAACAAACAAGCAAAAGTACTGTGGTATAAGAGAGCCACTCAGGGCCATGTGGCCCTCTGTACATAAGTCTAATAATACAACCAGGCTAGAGGAGTTTCTAAAATTAACAGACTGGGTGCAAGGCTGGGAATGCTGACTCGGGCAGGCCTGTCACTCTAGCGGGTTTCTATACTCCCCCCGAGCTCTAGTTCCCTCAATTACAGACCAAATTCAAGACAGTAATTAACAGGAGAATGTTTGCATTTAGTGGTCTTCATAAAACCAAATTACATGAGGAGAAACCACCCATTTCCTTACATTCTGACTAATTGTTTCAATCTCAAGCTTCCAGATGCTTAAGATAGTTGTGGTGGCTGATCTGGGCTGCGGTTGGAATACTGGTACTTTCTTCCCAGTCCAGGAGTATCCTAGTACCATGTAAGGGGACAATCAGCCTGTTGACAGTGCAGGAGTCTAGGGCCAACCGACCTTGGGTCGGTTTCTGTTCTAATCACGGTGTCTTCCTGCCTCAGTTCTCTCATCTTCAAGGGGTGAGTGGGGGCCGGGGGGAGAACATCATGTACCTCACTAGCAAACTTGTCATAAGAACAAGTTGAACTGAGATCAGCAAAATGCTCTGACCCCGAGGAACTCGCAATCCCATCGGAGGATAAGAAGTCACACTCATAGCTGGGCATCTGAAAGGTAAGCTCTTGGTGGCAAGAAGGGTGATGCCAGGAAAGTGCTGTTGTGGCAGGTGAAAGGATTTGAGAGATGCCCTTGGCCTTGTGGACTGCATCTCTATGTTCTTTGCCAGATGGTTGCACAGATCTCTGAACTGAGCCCAACGTTTTGTTCAGCACCATGGACAGCATCCGTCACGCCTGCCTGCGCTGCTCTGCAGGTCCTGCCAGAGTGGAACTTGGCAGCAGCCTCCACACTGGCATCCTGAGCTCCCCCCATAATCAGCCCCTCTACACCCCCAGTCCTGGTGAGAGAAGTGTCTCAAGTGATTCTTTCTGTGCCTAGGCTTCTTCATTGGCGGCTACCTAGAGACACCCAAATACTGTACAGGGACCCAGCGCTTAGCTTTGCGCTTTCCATGAATTATTAACCCTTACGCCAGTACTACAGCTGCTGCCATCTGTATTTACAGATGACAACACTGAGGCTCAAGGAGAAGCATTTACTTGAGACTACGCAGCTAAGAAGGAAGAGAAGCAAGATTCAGAGAGGTTGGTGAAACTGCTCTTGGGGTTTTAGGCAGTTCCATGGAGTGAATCTTCCTGGAATTTTTGGGTCACAGTCGGGAGAGGGCTTCCAAGGCAGGTGCCAGCCCCAGACATGGGAGAAGAGGAGGCTGTGGAGAGGATCTGAGGGGTAACAAAGCAGTGGGCTTCTCAAGTGTTAAGAGCCATCTAGTCATCAGCAGTCAGGAAGGAAGAGTTGAACCCATCCCATAGAAAGGAAAGCTCAAGTCCAAGGGAATGGCAGAGTTTGTGAAGCCTCAAGACAGATGTTCAGTGTTCTCCTAGTACACAACTGTACCTAGAATCACTCAGGAATAACTCCCATAATCTAAGAGAGCCAACCATAGTGGCAGGCGTTATGCTTTGGAGGGAAGTAATGGGCAGCCAGATCAAGACAATCTGGAGTTGGCACATGTCTAAATTAGAGGTCTTGGTCTCTGCAGAGTGAAAGCACCTTCTTCCTTTTCAGTGCTGATAGATCCTAGTCAGAAAGCACCAGCTGGTGAAAGCCAGACCTGTCTTCCCTTGACCTCAGGCTTTGCCTTCTCTCTGGACCAGGTGGATGGCATGCCAACGGGAAGTGGAGGTCCAGAAACTGGTAGTGAGGGGCCACGATCCATGTGCAGAAGGACTGGGGGATAAGAGATAGTCAAAAAGCCCTTTGCCCTAATGTCTAGACAATTTGTAGAGTGATCTTGGGGAGGAGGATGCTAAACTGCATGGAGTTGACAGAAGAGAAGACCCTGAACTCAGAGATGAGAACTAGGCCAAGGGCCCTCTCCTTCCATATGGGCTGAAGAGGAAGGCTTCCTCCACCCTTCTCTTTTCCTTCCAAGCTTATGCTAGCAAATACACACGTGTGTACATCCACACTGCATACACACATAAGTACACTTTCCCAAACACTCCTCTACATCCCCATTTTGCTGTCATACCTGTACCCACCTTCAGCATGCACAGTTCCTCACACACACATGTTTGTATACATTTTGTTCCAAACGATGTCCCCTAGGAATCCTGTCTGACTGGAAGAGAGACTACCTTTGTTTTGCCATTCAAATCCTCCCTGTTCTTGCAAGTTTATCAGCACAACTATCTCATCTGGGCCTCTTTAACCTCTGACCTGTAGAGTCTTGGCCAGGCAGAGCCCTGGCTCCAGCTCTCCCACCAGGCTGCAGGCTTCTGAAAGGCCGGACCTTGTCTCAGCCCTGAGGTCCTGGATACTGACTACAGTCTCTGGTCCCCCACAGTTCTCCCAGTTGAGCAGCACCCCATCTCTTCTCACTCCTGCTGTGTAGATGGCTCTAATTCAGACCCCCACCTAGCACCAGACCTGCCTTCCCACCTGTCTGCAGAAGGTGTCCACCAAAGGCTGGCTGGCTCTATACCCAGAGTACACAGCTGAACTCAGCATCGTCCTCCAAGCTGAACAGCACAACCTGCACTTGCATCACTGTGCCCAGGGCCTAGCAGCTGCCTTCCAATGACCTCAGACCCCACCCACCCCCAAAAGCCCCCCTGAAAAAGTTACCAGGTCTTCTATGGCCTCACTTGTGATGTTTTCTGAAGGTACCCTGACTTTGTGCCCCATATCTGCATCTCACTCCTTCTCACCTACACCCTTGCCCCTGCCTCTTCCCTAGTCTCCAACCTCTATTCTGTTTGGCTCCAATATACATGCCCATGCTCCATTATCTCTCCACGTCATGAGCAAGCTACTCCTAGCCTTAACCTTGTGGGGAATACCCATTACAGAAAATAGCCCAAGACCCTTATGCTAGCACCCCTGCCACCTATCCCTTCCTTCTTCCCCTCAGCTCCTTCACAGTAGCCAGCAGGACCCCTGGTGCATCTCTTGCAGTGCCTCCCACCATCCCCACACACCCTTGTTCCCCCTGAACCACCAACTTTTGAAATCTGCTCCTTCATCCAAGACCCAATGTCTGCATCCTCACCAGGTTGTTCTAACCATAGTCCCTGCCTTGAACTTGGGCTTCTATGTTAGCCAACATCACATCCTGCCCCCTTCTTCATCCTCAACTTCTTCACCTTCTAGCTACCAATCTATCCAGCCCTCCAACAAATCACAGAACCTGAGAACCCAGGAGTTTTCAAATCCTGGAAAGGGACGGGAACTGGGACATTCTCCATTCATGCACTATCTGCCAATCTTCCAGTTCAACAAATAAACTGCTCCAGGTGGTAACAGACAGCGAGATGGGGGCAGCAGTCAGCAGTTGCTGGGTGCCTGCTACATGCCAGGCACTAATCTGAATGCTGCCCATGAGTTATTTTCTCTCATCCTTATAAAGACCCTAAGAAGCAGAGGCAGTCTCTGGTCCCCCATAATTCTCCCAGTTATGGGTTATACCCATTTTACAGACAAGGAGACTGAAGCACAAAAACTTGGGAACTTCACAACACATAGTGAATCAGGAATTCAAGGATAGGGGCTGGAGAGATGGCTCAGTGGTTAAGAACACTTGCTGTTCTTCCAGAGGACCTGGGTTCGATTCCCAGCACCCACATGGTGGCTAACAACCATCTATAACTCCAGTTCTAAGGGATCTGACACCCTCTTCTGGCCTCTGAGGGCACTGTATGCATGTGGTGCGCTTACATACATGCAGGCAAAACACTCATACACATAAAAATTAATAATAAAGAAAATATATTTGAATAAAGAATTCAAGGACAAACAGCCTAACTGCACCATAGACACAGAAGTTCGGTTAGTGGTATTGTATTACTCCCAAACTCTGCCTCTCCTGCTCCTCCTCCTCCAAGCTCTTTGCTGCGCCCTCTTCCATGGTGCCTTCTTTCTCAGCTTCGTCACTCCCTCACTCATCCACACCCTCCCTTTAATGAATCTAGACCATCCCTCTCCCCAGCCCCTCACACCTCAAGGTCAGGGTGAGTCAGCACCCTCCTCCCCTCTGCCGCCTGCTGTCACTTCCTGCCTCTGGTAGAAAGGTCTACCAGATCCGTTGGGCATCCTGTCATCTCTTGGCCATCCTCCAGCATCCATCTGCCACCTATGGAGACTGTGGTGATCCTGGCACCTGGTTTGCAACTTTCCATTTCCACTCAGTCCTGACACCACTCTGTGAGACTTCCATCCACACCATGGATGCAGACAAGCCCAGGGCTCTCGAGAGCTGGAAGCCTTAATGCCAACAGCCCCTCTTCTGTGTCCACTGAATCTGCACGTCCTGGACCACATGGCCACCTCCAGTTGCCCCAAGTCTGCACTGTCAATGAGTGGGCCTCTCTACCCTCCCTTCCTCCTGCTTTCTGCAGCTGTGCTTGGCTAGCCTCAGGGACCCAGTAGCTACAGTCTGCTGACTCCTCAGATTCTCCCCAAAGAGCCACCTGACCCAGACACGATAGTCCAGCCCTTCCACCTCTTCACAAAAGTACAATCTTGGCCTGAGTGAGCATGGGGCTTACATGAAATCCCCCAACCCCGTTCTACTAAATATCCAAGCTCCTGAGCACATTGTGTTCAGTAGTCTCATGGTTTCCATTCAAGCTGGACTTTCACTTCTGCCAGGTCCTTCCAGGAGCTCCTAGAAGATGCCCCCCACTTTGTATAAGAATGCTCACCAGTGGTCCCTCTTTCAGAAATTCTGAAACCACCTCATGCCCCTCCCACTAACAGACAACACCATCTTCAACTCCACAAAGAGAGAAGCCACCAGAATGCCCCCTTCCCTTTCTACCACGAGACCTTTTTCAGATCCCTCAGGTACAAGGAAGCCTGTAGCTCTTCTACCTGCTGGATGCCACCCCCCTTCTCCTCTCCAGGGGCCTTGAAGAAGGACCCTCTCTTGCCCACCTCCTCAGTAGCTCCCCCTCCAGGCATCCTTTCCCATTAGTCTCATGTATCCCAGGCTGGCCTCCATCTCCATATATAGAGGGGATGACCTTGAAGATCTGATCCTTCTGTTTCCACTTCCCAAGTTCTGGAATTCCAGGCACATGCCACCATGTCCAGTTTTATGCTGTGCTGAGCATTGAACCCAGAGCCTAATGCATGCTAGGCAAGCACTCTGCCAATTGAGCTGCACCCTCAGCCCAGCCTTTTCTTTTAAGCTCTCTAAAGACCTCAACCAAAACCATGAGTCCAGTCTACAGACCATAGGCCATTGTGGAAGAAGGACCCCCTGCAAGCCTCACCTTCCCTATCCAGGTTCCTGCTTACTACACTTCTAGGCAGAGTGACCCTTCCCTTCACCTTATATTCCCCGGGGCTTGTATGTCTGCCTCACCCAACTCAGAGATGACCTATCAGCCTCCCAGCACCCTCTCAGCCAGGCTGGCTATGAAGTCTCCCTCCAGCACTTCTTTCCTGCTCAGGGTCTCCCCACCACAGTGGAGGAACTGCTCTCTTCCTCCCACCCCTGCCTGGCCACCAGGGCTCTATTTTTAACCCTGACTCAGAATCACAGGGCTCCCAGGTAGCTGTTCCTGGGCTGCCTAGGCTGCTGCAGACGCAGATTCAAAGCCAAGGGCAGCCAGCTCAGCTTGGGGTAGACTATATGGATCTGGGCATGCTTTTCTTTTCTAATGTTTCTCTGATTATCACTCCCTTGAGAAACAATGTTTTGTTTCCATAGAAGGACCTTGAATGACCCTTTAAACCTGCCTATTCTAAGGTCCCTCACTAGCCTGGGGTGAGGTCCAAGCCCCTTATGATAGTGAAGACTGGTGTTGGCCACTCACTGGGGACAAGGCAAGCTGTCTGTGGGTTGTGACTGACTGAACCACCCCCCTCCTGTCAGCAATCTTTGAGCAATACAGAACATACACATGTGGAGGTCTGGTCGAGATTCGGGCTTTAGTAAGTGAGGACAGGGCCTGCCATCTGCATTAAAAGCACTGTGGTGATGCTGAGGCTGCTGGCCTGGGGACTACACTCTGAGTAGCCAGGCTGTAGCAATATGGTACTTAGACAGTCTGGAGTTTTACTACCAGACTACATGACCTTGGGCAAATCACTTAAATTCTCTGAACCTATTTTCTTATGTTTAAAATAAGATCATTAATCCCTATTATCACAGTGATCTTTGGGGAATTAACTAAGATACTATTACATCCTCTCTTTTGCCTTCCCCTATCCTCCCCTTCCCCTCCTCCTCTTCCTTCTCCTTCTTTTTGGAATAGGGTCTCATGTAGCCCAGGTTGATCTCAAATTTGTTATGTACCCAGGGATGACTTTGAACTTCCAACTCTCCTGCCTTCACCTCAAAAGTGCTGGGATTACAGGCATGTGCCACCATACCCAGTGTCAGGGATCAAACCCAGGGCATTGTGCATACTAGGCAAGCACTCCCTCAACTGAGCTATATCCCTAGCCTCTGACAACTAAGATACAGGGCTTGGCCTGAGGGCTGTAAGAATCCTGGAAGGATTCTAGTCTCAAGCAGCATTCAGTCTGGGGGGTAGACAGATTGCCTCACAGAGGAGCTGATGACTGCATCCCAACTCAGTGGCAACTGGGGCCTAAGTTGGAGGAGGGGATGAAACATATTTGGCCCTGAAGCTCCTAGGCTGTGGGGCTGCTAGAGTAATTCAGCCAAGTCTGAGAAAGCTCCCAGGGAAGGCAGAGGACAATGTAGCCTGCTGGCTACTACAGTCTCAAAGAGGAGTTGGGAGACCTGAGTGTGTCCAGAGTCAGCGCTGAGGCTTGAGGTCCATGTTATATGAAGTAAGGTAGTGACAGGAGCCCAAGGGTCTCAGTTCTCTTCTTGTCTCTAGCTTGCTGTGTGACCTTGCCTATGTCCCTGCCTCTCACAGTCCTCCTCAGATTCCACAGTAGTGCAGAGAGGATAGATCCAGACACTCTGAAGACACTGCAGAGGCAAGAAAGGCTGGATAGGGAGCTGAGCCCAGAGGAAGGAAAAGGAAAGGAAAGGCATGGTCTCACAGGTCCCAGACTTACACCTGACTGGAGGGAAGACGGGAACCCCCTGAAAGTCAGACCCAGAAGCAAGGGATCTCCTGGGAGCTGTGGGGAGCCATGGGGTAGAAGAGTTCCCTAGGAAGGGAGTGTGACTGTGCTCTCTCAACAACATATGTTCTAGCAACCTGGGTGGCCAGGATACTGCAAGGTAACAATCCATTGCATTTCTGATGGCCTGGGATCTCTGCTCTAAGTCTCCACACACTGACACCCACTAGAGTATATGTACACACATCTCTATATACACACACAGACAACCCCCACCACCACCTCACACCAAATTGCACGGTAAGGGACATCTGCTTTCTCTACAATATGCCAAGCTGCCAGAATGTGGAGTTCCCTCAGGCTAGTGCCCCAACCTCTTTGCCCCTCGCCTGGTGAGAAAACCATCTGGAAAAAACAGGGGAAAGGACCAGCACTTAGAGAACTTAGCTCAGCTTACAAGAATCAAAGAAGGCTCAACACTCCCCCAGGAGTCTGTTCTACTACTCAGGAGAGTGGAACAAAAATACAGCATTGTTGTAAAGCAGCCTGCACGCACGCATGCACATATGCATGCAAAGCAGCCTGCACGCACACGCGCGTGCACACACACACACATGCATGCACACACACGCACACACACACACGCATGCACACACACACGCACGCATGCACGCACACACCACACCTGGGAGATAAGGTAGCAAAGCTCACCTGCTATTGCAGGAAGGAGCGCCAGTAGAGGAAAGGATTCGAGGCCTTGGGATGGGTTTGGACAGCACTGGCTATGGTAGGGCTGAAGCACAGAGACAGTAAAATCCTGGTGTACACTCCAATTTTGCTGAGATGGAGGTCAAGGGTCAGTTGGGCAATAAGAATCCTTTGGAGCATGTGGGCTCTGAGGGCCTGAGGCCAAATGGGTCTCTAGGACCTTCTCAGCAGAAAACTTATCTAACAAGGAGGCTAAGCAATGGCTAAGCTCCCTGAGGGCCCTTCCCAGCTCCAGATTTTCATGATTCTAATTCCTAACAATCTGCCTGTGTGGGGGAAAAAAGAGAAGTTTACTGGAAAGAATGGCCTGTCCCTCTGGGATGGACATAGGGCAGGGGATTCAAGATTTGATTAGGGCCCTGGGGAGCCACTGCAAGACAGAGCTGAGCAATCAGAGCTGTAGATGGTTAAGACCAGAGGGGCCTTAGGGAAGCCTGTCAGAGTACCAGGCAGCATCACGGGGCTGCTTCCCAGAACTGAACCTGCTGGCCTCTCTTGTGGACTGCATAGCAGCCACCACCCAGGCTTTGAGACCTTGCTAAAACCGAACCCTAGTCCTTCCCATGTTCAAATGGAGAAAACAGGCCAGAGTAGTGAGGCCTCAGCTAAGTCCATCTAAGGCAGGATGGGCCTTTGATCCCCACACTTACCCCCTGGCTCTGTCCCAGAAGTTGCCTCCCAAGAACCTCTGAGACAGGACTCAGCCACTTCCATAGCAGACAGTCCTGTTGGCCCACAGGCTCCTCCATCCACAGCCTTCTAGTATGGTCTGTATTCTCCACGAGTCCTAACTCTAGGGGCCAGTTCTGAGCCTCCAGAAGTAGACAACTATCCCCAGGAGTTGCTCCAGGAGCTGGGAGGAGAAAACAATTAGGGCCTCTTGCAAGAAGATAACATTTCAACTCATTTTCACCAAGCCCTTGCTCCATCAGTCTATGGGTAGGATGCCCAGAAAACATAGCAAAGAAAGAAAGGCTGATCACCATTTCACAGGGTTGGGAGATAATGGGGAGCATAAATGCTAGGGAGCCCCCACCCCATTCCCTTCATCTAAGGTCTGTTCAGGCCTGAGCAAAAAGATGCCAATGGATACAAGATGTCCTACCAGCTCCAGTACCAGAGGCTGTAAAACTGCAAGATCCAACCTGGCTGGGCACAGCAGAGTCCTCACGAAGAGGGAGAGAGGTTCTCATCAGCTCTACTGGTCAGCAGGGCCCTGCTGGCTCAGTTTGCACTAATGGGGTCAGAATTGCAGGCTCAATACCTATTTGTGCAATTAGCTCTGCTCTCTTCTGAGGCTTAGTCTGAGGCCTGACCCTAGATGCTGACAGAAAAGGAGCTTGCTGAGGTTCCATAGCAAAAAAGGATGGGGATTAGGGGGACTCCTGATGTAGGGAGGCAAACTCAGGGTGTGAAGGTAAGGGCCCCTGATGGGCTAGCCTAGCCCATCTACAGAAGCTTCTGAGATGGACCATGATTCTTCTAAAAGGTGGTACAGAGATCAATGAGACCCAGGTGCCTGCGGGTCTTTCCTGTCACTGGGGAAAGGAACAGGCACCTCATATCCTCTGACACACTGCAGAAGGGAGAGGCTTATGACTGGCCAGGCATTCAGTGGCCAGGGACTTGTGTTAATCATTGACAGGGGCTGCTCCAGTCTTCAAGGGGACTGCAGGGTAATTACTTCTGGGCTCCAGGCCACACACTCAGTGACATTACGACAGCAGCAGCATCTGCCTTCTGGGCCTTGTAGGGAAGAAGGGAGTCTCCTTCTAAGACTACTACAAGACCCAGGGTACTTGCACACACACCCTGCTCAGGCAGCAACACCACAGGCAGACAGGCAACGGCCAGAGGCCTAGGGGTTGAAGAATCGGGGCTTAAGGAGAGCAGATTAAAGAGCCAGGGTCTGATAACATGCCCTCTGTGCCAGCCAGCACCTACCCCAAGGAGGTGGTTAAAGCTGCCCACCACCTTCTTCAAAGAAAGCATGCAGATGTGTCCTTTTTCCTTCAGATCCAGCTTAGATCTACCTCCTCCAGGCAGTCTTCCCTGACCATCAACCCAAACTGGCCTCTCATATCTCTGCTTCCCCCAAACCAGACCCAGAGATCTTACCAGGAGCCAACATCCTCCCCTGTCAGATGAGTGGTAACTCCTCATTTCCCATAATGTATAGAAACAATCCTGGAGTATAGGGACTCCTGGGGGACATGACCCTCTTTCCTTGCCCCTCCCCAAACCCAGAAAACAACGCTCTAGCCAGCTCCATTATGTATTAATTTCTGAAAGCCTCATTTGCACAGACATAACACATCCACCCACCTGGGTAAATGCTTAGACAGACACAAAATCACCAGCAGCCAATTATCAGGCCCCCGCAGCTGCAGGGAGCAGACCTGGGAGCCCTGCTGGATGCTCCACAGAGTTTGGGGTGCCCTGGGTGGACGGAGTCCCTCTAGGGAGTCCATACTCTTCCCATGTCTGTCCCTGCACATCAATCTACAGGGACCTCAGGCTTGCTGCCTGGCTGGGAACACTGGACACCAGTCCCAACAGTGAGCAAGCAGAGTAAGGTAGGCAATGGTCCACAAGTGAGATTTGGTGGTTCCACCTCGAAGGCACTGTAGCTTATTTATAATTTGTGGTTTGCCTCCCAAAAAGAACCAAAGGCAGCTGGCTCAGATACTAAGAGGCATAGGTGCTTAGGGAAGGCAAGGAGGACACAGGGTTGGGGGCAGACATTGTGCTCTGGGGCCTCTGGGAAGATCCTTGGTTCAGAGGCTTTGCTTCTGACCCCAAACCAAGACTTTTTCTTGGTCACAGACTGTGAGCCCTGATCCTAGTTAGACTAAGCCCTGCTCTAGATCATGAGTCTGAACCACATTCACATTCTCAGACTGAGCTCTGATCTTCATCAGAGGCCAAGATCTTACCCTGATCCCAATGAGCCCAGGTTCCAGTCATAGGTTGAATTCTAATCCACACACCTTCTCCTCATTTCTCTGAAGGATGCAACAAATAGAGTATGGGACCATCTGTTCTCTGGTGGGCTACTTGTCCCTCTCCCCCTGAACCCCAGCCATCTTCCAAGAATAGAGACATCGATGGTACCCTGGTATACTTCCACAACCCCAATAGTCTACACAGCAGTCAGGACCTACAGGGGAGGATCAGGTGGGCAGGCATCCGGACTGCAAAAGTGACAGCCCAAGGGGTGGGGCTAGGGCATGGCCTCGGGCTCTGAATCATCAGATATAGGAAAACTCCATTCTCAAGTGATAAGTCTAAACCATCCTTTTTCCTTTCCTTCTCCCCTCCTCCCTCCCTCTCTTTCTTTGTAGTGTCAGTGGGAGAATCCAGTGTACACTTTACCACTGAGCTGCAGCCACAGCCCAAGCCTACATTTTGATGAGATATGACACTAGGGTGACAAGAAGAAGCTTCAAGTGACAAGATCATTTAAGAAGACTTTCCTGAAAATCCTCCTGCCTGAGAAGTTGGAGATAGATCAGAATTTTAAGACCTTCACAGAAAGACATTGCATTACTCGGTTCTGGTTTTGTCTTTGACATGGACTTGCCCTGTGACCTAGGGCCAGTTGTCTCCCCTCTGTGGTCTTCTGTCCCCATGTCCACAAGGAAGGCTCTCAAGCCAGAGCTTGCACAGGCCTCCTGGGTTCTGAGACCTGAAAGATTTTCTATATCTGCTGATTGCCTCCCTTCCTGGTCCCCTCCATAATGTTTCAATTCTCAGGAGACTATTCCCTGGAAGCATAATTAAAATGTTTAAAAGCAAAGAATAAAGGAGATGGGGGAGAGCAGGCAGGAGAGAGGACATAAGCTGCTCAGAGTCCCATAGACTAGGGTCAAATTCCAGTCTTGGTCCTTTACATTGATGTGATTTAGAGGAAATTTCTTCCTGACCCTATCATAGCCTTATCTCTAAAATGAGCATAATAAAACTACTTGGGGGCAATTTGAAGAGAAGATGAAATAAGAGCTATACAGCACAGCTTGGCATACAACAGCTGCTCCGTGATGGTGGTTACTGGTCTGTAAACCCACCTGACCTTAGTCTTTTGATTTGAGTGAAGACTTGCAAAGTCAGAAGTGTTGATGGTTTGGGTGGTTAAATGGCACGAATGGCAAGACATTCATGAGACAACGCCTCAGGAACATCTGGGACTGTGAGCAAACTAGACAGCAAAGGCCCTGAGATACAGCCTCTGACCTTCCTGAGCTTCTGAGGCCAGAGTCACCATGTCACCATTCCCAGAGTTTTCTAGAGAAGTCCCCAAACCCTCTCTCTCTCTCTCTCTCTCTCTCTCTCTCTCTCTCTCTCTCTTCTAGAGAACCCCCCCCCCCCTCTCTCTCTCTCTCTCTCTCTCTCTCTCTCTCTCTCTCTCTCTCTCTCTCTCTCTCTCTCCATGCAGGTGTATGGAAGCCAGAGGGTCATCGCCGGGTGTCCTCCTCAATTGCTCACCACCTTATTTTGGGGGATAGGGTCTCTCACTGCACCTGGAGTTTACCAATTTGGCTAGATTGTCTGGTCAGTAAGCCCAGGGATCCTCCTCTCTCTGCCTCCCCAGCACTGGGATTAAAGGTGCAAGCCACTGCACCCAATCTTTGTTTTTAATTAATGTAGGTACTGGGGTTATCCAAACGCAAGTCCTCAGTGCTTGTACAGCAAGCACTTTACTGACTTGAGTCATCTCCCTAGCCCCTCATTTTTTTATAGTTGGGCGTAGTGGCACATGCTTTTAATCCCAGCACTTGTGAGACAGAGCCAGGTGGATCTCTTTGAGTTCAAGGCCAAGGTTCAAGGTCTACACAGTGAGCTCCAGTTGAGGCTACAGGGAGACCCTGTCTCAAGAAGACCAAAAAAGAAAAAAAAAATTGACTTGCTATCTGCCACAGTATACTGTGCTGGTCAAACAGCATATTGTGGTGTTGAATTTGGTCCACAGAATGATGCTCTGCAGACTCTGATCTAAGTACTCCTTCATGTTATCTTGAGCTTCTCCAGTGCTGGGGAACTCACCACCTCTCAGTGCTGTCCTAGTTTTGGGTAGTGCTGATGGTAGAGAGTGACTCTGAGTGGCTTCCTGGCCCTTGGGACCACAGATTTCCAGGGCCCTGGCAGTGCTTTCTCAGTAAGGAAGCCTGGCTGGCAGAGAGCATTCTCTTCAAAGCCAAGAAAAGAATGCCCCTGCCCTCCCATGGCCCTCTCTGGCTTGGAAATGTGGATTCTTCAGCATCCCCTGAGCCCAAGCAGAACTGCCTGGCTGGCCTCAGTAGCCTTTCTATTAATTAGTAACTGGCAGTAGCAGCTCTGTAAGAGCCCTCAAGCCAAAACGGAGTCATGGCCGCCTCAGTTATAGGACAAGCTCCCAGGGGACTGGGCCGGGACCTTCTGCTCTGGGTGAATTCCCCCTTGGTGTCCAATGTTATAGCAGTCAAAAGGGCCACTCAGACTGCTATGACATTTGGCAGCCTCATCATATGAATGCAGATGAGGAGAGGAAGGGAGCAGTGACAGGCAAGCCCAGCCCACAGGGGCTGCTGGCCAGGGTCAGGGGAGGGGGCCATAAGCCTGGGACAAAACCCCTGCTCAATGTACGAAGGCAGCTGCTGTTCAGGATGGCTCTGTTCTCCTCCAAAGTGGTCACTGTCACAGCTACCTCACACCTACCCCTCTCCTCTCTTTGTCACCTTGGACTCTCACTGACAGCATCTATTCCTGTCTAGAAATCTTATTGTAGTGCAAAATCTCTATGCCCCTGGTCCCTTCTCGTCCTTACCACCCCCACCCCCACCCCAGGACTTTCCCTCTGACCTACAGGACAGGGGAGAATCTGAGAAAGTGGTGAGATGAAGTAACAGAAGTCCTCATCACCTGTCACCTCTGCTCTCCAGTCTCCCTAGAAGCCAGAAGCCAGAAGCCAGAAGCCAGCATCTGGAGCCAAGGACCCAAGCAGCAGTTCAGGGAGTGGGAGGGGACGCTGTGGATCTGACACCCCAAGGGTACAAGTCAACCTCTGAAGCCTGGCCCCACCTACTTTATACCATCCCATCTAGTGGCCAGAGGCTTCACTGTGAAAGGCAGAGGATACAGAGTCTCAGAAAGCACTGAACAAGTACATGAACTGAAAGCTCCGAATTCCATACCTGGTCCCTGGGTACCAGCAGCATCAGCCTTACCTGGAGCTTATCAGACATGCAGAATCTCAGATCCCACCCCCAAACCTGCATTTTAACAAAGCTCCTAGATTGAGTTGGATGCATTCTAGCCACAAGGTGAGGTAAAACAGAACTCCATTTAATGCCACCAGGTAGGTAGGAAGGAAATGTGGATGGTAGACAGGACAGCACAAGGAAAACCTAGGAATTGGGAAGTCTAACAGCCTGGGGAGGAGGGCAGATGGATAGGCAGACAGAAGAATACTGTCCAATCTTCCTATGTGAAGTCAGTTACCTGCAAGTAAAACAGCCTCAGCTCATAACACCAAGGGGATAAAGGACACAAGCCCAAACAGAGGAGAAGGCAGCCCCCAGACCCATCATACAGTCACCAGTCTTAGGAACTGGAGTCCAGATAACTAAGGGGTCTAGCCCTCTGGCCTAGTGGGTTTCCAGGCACCTGAACTTACAGAAGGATGGCAGTCCTGAGCTCTTCCAGCCCTAGCCTTGTATAGTAGGACACACCTCATAGCTGGAGAACCCACTGCCCACTGTGCCAGTCGACAGCACCACCCAGGCAACTCACCTAGGAATTTCCTCTGCAAGGTGCCTTCCCTTCACCGGCCATCAGTCACCTGTGCCTACAGCACCTTTCACCCAGCTTCCCACACTGCCAGCAGGAGCAGCAGTCTAGACAATGGCTACTGGAAGGCCCTCCCATGAAGGGGCCTCTAAACTCCCAGACCCAGAGCCAGACTGTCTCCTCCTTTTTCAACAGTCTTTCTCAGGGCTACAAGGGAGAGACACAGGAGCAGGCCTGAGAAAAGGTCAAGCAACCAGTCCTCAAAGAGTCCCTTTTCCTTTCTCAGGCTTCTAACTCCCATCCCTGACTTCCTTTGTACTCTGCTGGTGATGGAAGGCCCACCTAGATCACAGAGGAAACCACCCCATACCAGGCTCCAGGAAAGTCTAACACCTGCACTCCCCCGACCCCCCTGTCCTAGCTCTGCTTGGGACTCAAAACCATCAGCCCCAACATGGTCTTCAACTTAAGGGAGCCCCAGACACAGGAAACTAAGTGCCACATTGCATGCACCTAGCTATATGTACATTTTTCAGTAGTTCCAGCAAGTTCTTAGTGAAGTGTCAGACCACAAGTGGGTTCAGAACCTCTGGCCAGAACCCACAACAGAGGCCCATGTGATCTACCCGGGACCAAAAGGAAACGGTGAGAGATGTCTCCCAGCCCACTGCAGCTTCTCACTTCCTCTAGGTGACCACAGTTACACAGCTTATAGAGACAGGCAAGAGGATTACCATTTTCTGGACAGGAAAACAGGTTAAAAGCCTTATAACTCAAGCAGTGCCTCATAGCAGAACACGTGGGAGGGGATGTGTGACTGTGGCATTGACCTAGTACAGGGACCAGCAGCAAGAAGTCTACTTGGAGGTGGGTATGTTGTCGCACGTCTTTAATCCCAGCACTCGGGAGACAGAGGCAGGCAGATCTCTGTGAATTTGAGGCCAGCCTGGTCTACAAATCGAGTTCCAGGCCAGCTGGGGCTACAGGGAGACCCTGTCGCAAAAAAAACAAAAAAAAAAAAGTATACTTGAGCAAACCCTAGGACCTATCATATTCTCAGCGTTCAGGATTCTGGAACCTATCTGCTTCCACCCTAAGGAAAGGATGCTTTAAGATCCTTCCCTCCCTTCACTTCCTCTGGGCTTCAAAATGCTCAGACCAAGAGCAGGCAAGGGCAGGGAGATGAGTGAGGAGGCCACACTTCAACCTGCTCTGTTGTTGAAGTTGAGCACAGCAGTAGCCCCAGAGTTAACATCCAGGTAAGAACTTCCCTGCCAGCCACCACATCTACCCACACAACCCTAAGACACTGTTCAGACAGATACCACCAGCATACATGCACCCAGGTCAACTCCCTGAGCCTGACACTCAAAAAGCTGACAAGCCTTTGGTAACAAAACCAGCTATACCGTCTCTTGGGGTCTCCATTCTCTTTCGCCCCCTTTCCAACTTCTTAGAAAACCTGGATCACATAACTACTGTGTCATGTGTTCTGGGTTCCCGACATCGAGCCTAGGTTTCTAGGACATAGCTCCCATGAGACAAAGGACCCAACTGGGACCTTGGTGAGTAGCTCAGAGACAGTCTTGAGGGTTGCCACGTGCTAGTCTCTTCCATTAACAAACCATTATGTACAAGCTTCAAAAGGCCAATAGGGAGTTGGATGGGAGCGGAAGCCAGATAAGCTGTACAGACTACAAAAGCCATATGAATAGCCTGGGCCTGGTGATGGGAGGGGTACAGTCAAGAAGCAGAGACAACCAGGAATAGCTTCTCAGTCATGGCCCAGGTTATGGTGGGTCTTCAGAGCAAACCCATACCCTCTCTAGGGAAGGTCCCCAGCCCTTCTCCCCCAGGACAGGAGATGCCTGAATCAGCCCTTCACAGCCAACCCTGAACTCCAAACCACAAACTCAATCTATCATGGTTTGCTGATGATTCTTTATTAAACCAGTTCTGCTGGATCAATGCTTCCTGCCTGTCAAAATGATGAATAAATCTTCAACTGGCCTGGGCAGTGCTTGCAGAAGCTCTGGTGGGCAATGATGTTTGGCTCCCTATAGAGGCCTAAGGCCAATGTCTGAAAATTTATGGTTCAAGGCTTGGGTTCTGGGGAGAGTGGGGGTTAGTTTGGGTGGATTGGTGGGTTTTCTATGTTTAGTAGTCTCTGAAGATAAGTCATTTTGGCTTAGAGACAGAAAGGGCATGACCACCATCCTCCAGAGACTCACATATTCTCCCTTGGATTTCTTCCTATCCTCCAGACCCGGCATTGGTCACAAAGCTGTGCATACAGATATGTACTTCCAGCTGCCAGTCTCTGTTGCTTGTTGCATAAACCCACACACAAAGCCCAGTTGGAACTTTATCCCATTGCCCATTTACCAGTCCTGCTGCATCCACCCTCTCCCATGTCCAGACTCCATGTCCCTGCAGCTTGTATCAGTGGAGGCCCCATAGCAAGAGGAGCACAGACCAGCAAGTCAAGAAGGCCTAGGTAAGACCAGGAAACTGGGAGGAGGGGTTCCCTTGCATGAAATCCACCCAATCCTACTTTTTCATCATTTGAGGGAAGAGAGGTGGGGAAGGCAAGGCTGTGCACCCAGAAGGTCCACATCAGTGGAGGTAAGACATGCATGCCCAAGGTTAGCAATGGGCTTGGGCATAGAAACCCTGAATTGGAAGTTTTCCCACTACAAAGACAGGCAGGAGCTGAGCACAGGCAAGGAGGGCCTCAACAATTTCAAGTGGTTAATAAATGAACTATCTATCTGTTACCACAACTGAGGTATTCAGAGGGACAGGACACCTGGGGGTGGGGAATGAGGAGACATGGCTCCTGTCCACTTTTCCCTGGCTCAACATGGGAGCCTTGGGTCCCAGTTCTAGTTGGGGGAGTTCATGCTTTAGGACTAGGAAGCCAGCCACAGTTCCTACAAACCCTAAGAAGGGCCCACTTTTCTCACCAGTCTGAAGGCTACAACTCTGTCTAGCCAGCCCACTGCCTTCTTGCCCTCTGGCAATAGGAAGCTTGGATATTAGGGTTCGAAAGAGCAATTTCTCAAAAGAAAAGAGGAAACAAATAAAAGGGGCCTTTTGCTATTCACCACCTATTTTAAGCCACCAGGTGTTATCTGACTGGTCATTCTCAGTCAAAGAAATCTCTCTCATTGGATGGAAAATGACTTTGCTCTCATTACAAATCCGGCTTCCCTGGAGTTTGCAAAGAGGCTCTGGTCGGCAAAATGTTCCTTTATGCAGGCAGGCCAGCAGGTAGGCAGGCATGGATGACAAACAAGGGCAGGACCCAGGGAGGAAGAAAGAGAGGAAAACCCAGCTAGATCTTCACCCTGATTTGTTGTGCCAGGAAAGCCTGAAGAGGCATGGGGCAGTGGGGACTCAGACTTGACTGGGATAAAAGCATCCATGATCACCACCTAGAGATAACCCACAACTCTTTTACACAGATCCATCCACAGGCCCAGAGTGGTATCTGCTGATCAGTGGTATCTGACTCAGGAGATGCAGGAGGGTACAAGGTCCCTCTCCCTGACTGGCAGTTGCACTTTTTTGTTTATGAACCCATGAGAGATCTTGCAGCTGCCAGAGCTTGGGCCACTGGACCTGCTTAGGGATTATTGGATAGCTGCATGTCTGTCAGGACACCAGGCACCTTCATTGACCACTATGAGCAAGGTCATGCTGCCCTGCCAATCTAGAAGCTAGCTGTTCAGGGGGCCTGTTCCTAGTCAACCACTCAGCATGAGGGGCTGCAGCCAGGGTTAAGGAGTACAGAGGGTTTTTATCCTAGCCCTGAGGCTTTAGTGACCTCAGTCCTCCAGGGACCTGGCAGCAGCTTCACAGGCCCTGCAAAGATATTAATACCTGCAGTCAGCACCCAAGGAGCTGGCCCAGCTACTAAGGTGTCTGTCTGCCTCCATGGCTCTGCTCTGCAAGCTGAATAATCCAGAGCTGCCTCTAGGATGGCCACCTTGGCTCTGCAGCCTCCAAGGAGGAGGTGCAATGTGTGGCTTACAGTGAGAGAGATCTACCCTGGCTGCAGGAAGGGCTAGGCCGAACTCAGAAAACCTTTGAGTCTTTTTCCAATGCGGCCCAGACCCTAGAAGAGAGAAGGCAGGAGCCTGAACACAGAGGAAGTTCCCAGCGCGCTGCAGGAGGTCTGGGGGTGTCTAGGAGCCTCCCGGGCGCCAGGCTTCTCCTGGAGCTCCCAGCGCAAGGAAGGAAAGTTAACTCCGGTTGGGAGGCAGGGCCAGGAAAGAAAGCATGCCTGCGACCGCGCCAGACATCCACAGCATCCCCACCCGGCCTCTAACCTGAAGTCGCTGTAGGGGTGGATAATCCAAAACCCGGCCGACTTAACCCTTTCCTGCTCGCGCTCCACCGCTTTCTGGCTGCCGAACATCCTCAGGGAGAATTTGTTGACCCCTGGTTGCAGCATGGCCCCGAACTGGCGCTGCATGAAGCCGGTCTGGCCCAAGCGCACCTCGGCCTCTGGAAGGATCTGGTCACCGGCGGCCGCGCCTCCCTCCACTTTGATAGCGGTGTCCGCCGAGGGCTGCTCGCAGGAGGCGGAGGCCGGCTGCAACGGCTGCTGGGGCGGCGGCGAGGCTGCGGGTTGTGCCACGGCGCCGGGACGCTCGGGCTCGGCCGCCAGGCCCGGGGGTGTCCTGTCCTCGCCGGGGGACGCGTCGCCCTCAGCGATGAGCCGCCGCTCCTCCGCGGAGTCATGCAGGTGCCCGTGACTGCTACTGCTCCCTGCTCCACCGCTGCCGCCGCCCCGGCTGCCCAGCGAGGCCAGGCTCCCGCGGAAGCGCCTGCAGTCTCCGTTGGTGCTGGACTTGCCCGCGCTGCGGGCGGGCCCCTCACTGTCCGCCGCCCCGAGAGCCGCACCCCGAGACTCCGCACCGCCGGCGGCCGCTGAGGGTGAAGGCGAGGGCAGCGGCCGCAGCCGGATGCTCCTGCGGCTCGGGTCTTGGCGGCCCCCGGCCTCCTCCTCCTCAGCGTCCTCTTCCTCGTCCATGATCCACGCCTTGGCCCCCACCTGCTGCGGGAGGCTGTAGAGCCGCTTGCGCATGGACGGCGGCAGCTTGTCCATGGTGCCAGCGGCCGAGGCCGGGCCGGGGGCAGCCGTGCGGGTGAGGCACGGGGGACCTGCTTCAGGTCCTCCTGCGAGTGGGGACGCGTCCTTCGCTGCCGACGTGGGGCCACCTCAGGAGCCCATGATCGCGCCGGCTGCGCGCCGCGGGGAGGCTCCCAGTCGGGCCGCGGGTCCCCCGGCTGGCCGCGCTGCGCCTCCTCCGGGGCCCGGTTTGGGCGCGGGGACCCCGCGCTCCCTCCCTTTTTTCCCTCCCTCCCGCGAGCAGGGGCGCGGCGCGCGGCCGGGCTCCAGGCGCCCCGCCCCCGCGGGGAACAATGGGCGCGGGCAGCAGC
>NW_008341028.1:13741851-13763124 GCF_000622305.1 Nannospalax galili
GGTGCTGCGGCCGCCGCGCTCGGGGAAGCGCTCCGGAGCGCAAAGCGCACTGTCCGCGTGGCTCCAGGCGTGCGTCCCGCGTGCGGCCACGACTGTCAGTCGGTGCCGCCGCCCGGGCTCTGTGGCCGGCCACCCGCGATCTCGCCCTCGCCTTCTCTAGCTGAGCCGGGTAGGCCAGGTCCCCGGGGCTCCCGCCGCAACTGAGCGGAGCCCAGTGGCCCGCCAGGCTTACATCAGCGGCCGCCTCCCCCGGAGCGCCCTCCGGCAGCGCTCCGGCTCCCGCGCCCCGGAATATTCATGAAGCCGCCGCAGCTCACGGGTTGCCATAGGAGCGGCTCCCGCAGCCGGGCCTGCCTACCTGGGCTTCTTAAAGGGGCAGCGGCGCGCCGGCCAGGACCTGGAAGGGGGCGCGGGGCGGACCCGGAGGGGGGCGCGGGACGGACCCTCGGCCGACCCTAGGAACCGAGGTAGGCGGCGTCCTTACTCTTGCGGGCTCAGGGATCTCTGCCCACCAAGGGCTGAGAGCGCCCCCGAAGTGGAGGACTCCTGCTGGGGCTCAAGATTGGAGGGGCGGGGTTTCCCAGTCTCCCCTGAGCGGCGGGCTCTCCTTCCCCTGCCCGCTCTCACTCTTGACGCCCGGGTCTCCGACCCTCCTCTGGAGAGGCGTGTCGGTCATAGGGCTGCAGAGATGCTGCTTTCCCGCAACTCGCCTGGAGAGGGGGTTTCCGGGAAACGCGTCCAGCCAGGGGCGGTTCCCAGGGTTTTCCTATGACTCTAGCGGGGTCTTCCCCAGCGGAGCCTCGGCCAGGAGGGCTTAGGGGAAAAGTCTCCAGGCGCGCACCCGGCGCGCAGGTGAACCCGACCCTGCGAGGTAAGACTTCGAGGAAATGAGCGGGCAGCAGCAGTCACGGACGCCGATCCCAAAGCCGGAACCCCCACTTCCCACTCCCTAGCTCCCTTCGCCGAGCGATCCGACGCAGCTGCAGCCCGGGGACCTGTGGGCAGGCTCCTCTGGTGACCTGGCACTCTGGGGCTGGCTTTGAAGCCCTCTCTCCGTGTGCAGCCATCCAGTTAAGACACCTCCTGTGTGACCAGCTGTAGAAGGAATTCCAGCTCCACCCAGACACTCTCCTTCTCTCGTCCTAGCAGCTGCACAGCCCAGCCCCCTTTTGATTCCCCTTTTCAGGTCAGCCTGAGATGTCCTCTCTCCCTGTGTTACATTCATTCTCTGCTTAAGGGAAAATCCCAGTAACTCAGCCTAAGGTGTCCCTCACTGGTTTCCAGTTCCCTGGGACAGCCCCACCTTAGCTAAAAAATGGGCGGGGCGGGGCTGGTTTCGGAAAAATTGCTGGTCAGGAAAGGTTGGTAGTCTGGGGTAGTGCACAAACATCCTCAGCAGAGTCTGACAGAAAGGCTTTTTAAAAGAACCCCTAATTCGCTGAGGAACAGCATGAAGTTTTCTTAAAAAGGTTTTTAAATTTTAATTCTTAGCTTACCTGTAGCCATACACACATTTAACCCTGACACGCTCGCACATACACACCCAGAAAGGAAATTCTGGAGGCAGAGGAAAGGAGGTAGGTAGGGTGGGCAGCCTGGTAGGGACTTTTCTGCTCTACTCCTCGGACCACAGGAACTCGCGTGGGGGAGGGAATGACTGAGGTGATGACATCACCCGGAGCTGGCATTTCTACTTTTGAGCAGTCCTGAGCTGACAGTTCCCTGCACAGATGCTGCGAGGCCTGATCCCTCAATGTCCTTGGGTCTCCTTGAGGAGTGTTCTTAACTGGCTGAGAGCCCTGTCTCTTCGGTGTGTGAGACCTCCCTTTAGCTCACTTCCTTTGACTTATCTGTTCACCGGGAGCCAGTCTGCAGTGAGTGACCCAGCTACAGCAAGGCAGCCCTAGCAGGACTTCCTTTTCTCCAGGAACCCTTTCCTGACCACCGAATTTTGGTCATGCCTCCTCCTTCTGGTGCTCATAGCTAGTGAGCCCCCATCAACCGGAGTACTGATGACGTGGTGCAGTCCATGTCCCCTTCTGGACTGAGTTCCCTGATTGTGAAACAGGACTAATTCATCTGGGACACCTGGACACCAACACAAGGGTGGACAGAAAGCAGATCAATAAGTGTCAACTCTACCCAGTGGAGGATCCTGGAAGTTAGCTAGTGTTGGTGAAGGGGATCCTGGGATAATATAGAAAATATGACTAAAATTTTGCTTCCTGGGAACCACTATCCCAGGCTGGCCAGGGTCATGGCCTCCTGATTTTTCCACCTCTAGTACCTCATCCTCAGTTTGGTCAGCACCACCCATTCACAGCCATCTAGAGCCAACTTTGAGTACAGAAATGACCCATAGATAAGTCGAGTCCATGGTAGCACCCAACTGAGGTGGAGCCTCTCCTGTCTCCTCCACGTGGGAATATTAATAGGGGATGTCCGTGGTGTGCCGGCAGTCTGAGGGATGGAGAAAAAGAAGGGGAGGCACTTGGTGGTAGGCTCCACATTAGGAGACTAGACTCACACTCTGAAATAGAGGAGAAAACCAGTGACAGGAAAGAAATATGTGATAGAAGCTAGATCACGCCCCAACCCTGGGAGAATTGGGAAGGCTCCTAAGCCTGGGCAAACTAGGAAAGCCTTCCTAGAAGAAGGAATCAGATTTGGTGAGAAACGCATATCCAGCACAGAGGATGCTGGGTGTCCTACTCTATCACCGTAAGTCTCAACCCCTTGAGACAGTCTCTCACTGAACCTGTACCTCGGAGTGGAGCAAACAGGCTTCATGGATCTTAGTGTCTCCCTCCCCTACCCCCCCGCATCCCCAGCAATGCGATTACAGGCATGCACAGCCCACTCAGCTTTTTATGAGGGTGCTGGGGATTTGAACTTCAGTCTTTGTGCTTACACAGCAGGTGTTCTTAACCACTGAACCATCTCACCAGCCCCTGTATCCAACACTTCAGGCTTTATTTGTTAAATCACATCAAATTGTCACTTTGTTGAGCCAACTGTGGTTAAATTTTGGCAGTTTCACATGGCTCAACCTAGTGTTTTTACTCATGTTTGCAAGCAAGAGAACTAAAACCCAGAGAGGTTAAACAACTTGCCAAGTGCTCCCACAGGAAGAAAATGGCCGAGCTGGGACACCAGCCAAGGGGCTCCACAGGTCAGGCTCTGCCCTGTTGCCCAGCTGACTTGCCTAGGTGGGAGGGGGCAGGGACAGGAGAGAGGGAAGATCTTCTGAGTCTAGCCTGAATGAAACAGGGATGAAGATGGAGAGGGAATGGACCCATATTCTGTATTCTTCCCATTGCTCTGTCTGCACCTGTCCTTTCTACCACTTTCTGAAAAGCCTGGGGTCTTCTTAGGTTCCTCCTGGTATGTTGGAGATCTGGGTCTAAGAGAAAAGGGGGCTGGTGAGGCTAGGTCTCTTCCTCTGGGAACTAAATATTAATGAAAGTCAGGAGATCTTCCAGAATTAAAGTGGGAAGTAGTGACTGTATGTACGCCAACCTCCAACCCTTTTTGCTTATGGGCCAAGGTCATTGTTCCTGCTTAAAGAGTTATCTCTGGAGTGGGGCAATGGCTCCCATACCCTGCAATGCCAAGATTTTGGCCAGTTCTTACAATGTAAAGTGTCCATTATCCTTTCTTAGAAGGCTGCCTATTCAAAAATAATATCCTTGCCACATTTTCTTTGTTAAAAAACGCCCTTTTATTAAATCATGGTACTGAGATTTTTTTTATGTCCTTGGCCAAATAAAAAATTGGCATAAGGTTCTGTGTTTGTTCCCCCAAAATAACTTCTGAAATGCTATTGGTCTGTGAATTCCAAAATCTAGGAACCCCAGCTAGAAACAATAGAAACTGATGTGGGGCCACAAAGGCTGTGGAATAAATTTCTCCTCTGTCACTTGCCGCCTCTATGTGCCTTGATCTTCCTCCTCTACAATGGGTTTGGCATTAATCACAAGTTATGGTGAAGACCAAATAAGGAGCTACATGTATGAAACATGCAGTAAGTGTATATAGTAAGTACTCATCTCTGCATGATGGAACCTGGAATGAAGCCTGCAATGGAAGGGGAGACCCTTGGCTTTGGAACTCCAGTTTAGGTCATACGTTCATCTTAAAAACTGTTGTAGGAATGAAAGGGGTGTCTTACTATACAAAACTGTTTCCTTTTCAGTCACTATCCCTGGCAAACTCTGGCAGGGTCTCCAAGGCACATCTGCAGGGAGCTGTCTAAATGAGATCAGAGACAGCTAACTCAGAATCAGTTGTCCTGACCATGTGCTCAGGAGCCCCCAAGAAGGTAGGAGGTCGGGGTCTTAGTACACAGATGCATTTCCAACATTTGTTTAGTTTAGATGTGGTCCTACCCAGTGTGCCTTCTGTTCTGCCAGGCTAGACAGTGGCTGGGGAGGTCAGGGACATAGAGACTTCCTGCTGAGAGTCCTGACTTGGAGCACAGGCATCTGAGAAAGAGAGCTGGCCTCAGCAACATTCCCTATCCCAAGGCTTCTTGTTAAATACAACAGGATGCAGAGTAGTACATGGGGCAGCTGGATGGGAGACTGATACAGAGGATCATCGGCCAACCAACCAGTCTTAACCAAGCCTCAGGTGCCCACCTCTGTGCTCAGGTACCCATAGCTCATGGCTGAGCAGGCTGAGGGATGCCCTTGGTGGTTAAAGCACCACACCATCCCAGAGGTATATGAGGGAAAGTCACAGGAAGTGATTGAGAAGCTCAGGGCAGTGACTCTCCTCAGTATGTTCAAGGTAGGCTTTCTAGAGGAGGCAGCAAATGAGGAGTGAGTTGAGTTTTCTAGGCGGGGGGTGAGGGGATGATGAGGAGTAGCCTGGCAAGGATGAGGCCTGCTATGTTTACTCAGTGGAGTTCATAACGCATAGGATGAGGGGCAAACCCAACTTGGAGGGCTGCTCAGCTGGAGTCCTCAATTGGCTCCAGGAGAAAGCCTACCATCTCCATAGAAGGTCAGTGGTAGATCCTTCTGATCCCCTCCTCACACCACCCTCGCAGCCAGCCCTGGTGCCTCATTCTTCATCTCTCAATTCTCTTCCATCCTGTGTACCCACTGCTCCCTGGGGATTCTGCCAAGGTATGGGTGGGACTCTGGTATAAAAAGTACTGTGAGCCCACATGCCTACCCTTCCAATAACTATTAATTAAAGCAATAATGAACAGAAAGACCCTACAGGCGCCCCTTTCTGTTGGGCTTTTGATTTTCTTTCTTTGTAGTTCAGCCTGATTTCTTTAGGATCTAGGTGCTATTGAACTGTCCTGTGCTCTGTCCCCAGAATGGGTGCAGGATGCCACCCAGGAATCCAGGAAACCTGCATACACCACAGCCCAGCAGAGCCAAAAGCCTTTTCATCTCCAGGCCAGCCTTGGTCTCTCAGCTGTCTCTCATCCTGTGTACCCACTGCTCTCTGGGGACTCTGCCAGGGAATGGGTGTGGCCCCATGCCACCTCCTGCCCTGGTTGGGGTGGAGAAAGATATGCTGACAACTTATCTAGGCCTGGACTGTGTCTCTGTGTCCTGCCAGGGCTCCAGGACGTCTGGGCCACCTGGACTGGGAGCCAGGCTAGAGAGGGAGGCACTGGGAGGGGAGGCCCCTGAGGTGCCAGCTGAGAGGTGCTGCCAAGAAGTAAGTACCGAAGATTCCTCAGTCCCAAGTCTGGAAATTGCCATCTGTCAGGGCTGAAGTGGGTTCAAACAGCCACTCCCCACCACACACACACACACACACACACACACACACACACACACACACTGGATTTCATGTACTTTGTCTTATATGTTAACACACACACACACACACACACACCAGGGGATGGTTTCAGCCTAAGCTGGAGGCTTGAAGGAGGAAAGGAAGGAAGAGATTGAGTGGACTGAACCAGGGCAGACAGCTCACACTCATGCAATCCCCTGCCATCTCCTCAGCCCTCTCTCTATCTCTCTACATTTTCCCCTTCCCCCAACCTGACATCACCCCTTTCACTTGTTCCATTGCTTACCTGCTTAGCTATCCAGCAAATGTGTTTAGCACCTAATGGGTGATGCTCTAAGAACCAGTCCCCCATCTCCAAGCACCAGCAACTAAAGCAAGAATGAAACAGATCTCCAAACTCACAGAAGGCAGGCAGGAATCCAGAGCATGTGATGTGGCCAAGGGGCTTGAAAGCAGAGGGAGGAAGTTCTGGTGGAGGGGCAGGGCAGACAGGTTGAAATCTGTCTCTGAAGATGGCAGATGCAATTTGGAGACATAGAGGCAGACAGGTGCCAGGCAAAGGGAGCAGAAAGTAGCCAAGGAGAACCCGTGGTCATTGATGATCCAGCCAGGAGCTAATAGCCACAGGCACACCAAGGTAGATTGGTTGGTTCTGGAGGCAGTGAGGAGTGACTAAAAGCAATTTAAGACAAAATTTTGGAAGAATCACTAGATTGTGTGCCCTGGGAACCCAGCCCTGTGCTCAGCTGTGCAGAGTGAGCCAGGAAATGATATGCCACATCCCTCCTCCTGGAGATTCAAGTGGGGTCAAGGAGATGGAAGGAATGCCATGGAGCCAACCTGTTATCCTCAGGAACCCCAAGCCTGTGGGCATACAGAGCAAGCCACAGCCAGCCCCGAGTGCTGGTTTGAGAGCTCAGCTCTCTAGCTCTTTGTGAAGAATATCTTTTGTACAGGCTCTGGGGCCCAGCCTCCCTCCCACAAGCCCTGCACATCAGGATAACTTGCTATTACATGAGCCTTCCGCTGGATGCCTTCCAAAGAGAGACAGTTCTGCTGTGTAATGAGAGTTGTGTCCCACAGGCCATGCTGTGGGTCCCAGAGAACAGGCAGAGCCAAGGAGAGGGCAATGGAGACTGTGACTCGGGCTGTGATGAGTGCTGTGGTGGGGGGACAGAGGTTGTGACAGGGCTGAGGCAGATGCTACAATGGGGCACGGTGACACTGTGGGATGGCTCTGTGACAAGAGCTCTGAAAGGGACTGTGATAGAGGCTTGATAGACAGTGATGGACTGTGACGGGGGATATGACAGAGACTATGACATGCTGTGACAGTCTGTGGCAGAGACTCTGACAGGGGCTTCTATAAAGTCTATGACAGAGACCAAGACAGAGTATGATGGGCTGGAGACTGATAGAGGCTGTGATGGATACTGTGTCAGGGACTGTGATAAAGGCTGTAACACAAAGTGTAACAAGGATCAAGAGAGACTATGGTAAAGTGTGACAGGCTATGATAGAGACTGTGATAGAGGCTGTGACAGAGTATGGTAGGATTGTAGCAAAGAGTGTGACAGGCTGTGACAAAGTATAACAGGCTATGATAGAGACTGTGATAAGACTGTGACAGTGTGACAGGGCCTATGATAAAGACTGTACTAGAGGCTATAACAGGGCTGACAGGAGCTGTGACAGGGCTTTGACAGATTCTATGATGGGATGTGACAGGGGCTCTGAAGAGCCCTATGACAGGGGCTGTTCTAGGACTGTGACAGAGAAGTGACAGGGGCTCTGAAGGGTCCCATGACAGGGACTGTTCCAGGGCTGTGAAAGGGAGGTGGCAGGGGCTGTGACAGGACTTTGAAGGGTTCTGTGACAGAGGCTACGAAGGATCCTATGATACAGGCTGTTCCAGGGCGGTGACAGGGTCCTGATAGGGTCTGTGGCAGAGGCTCTGAAGAGCCCTATGGCAGGGGCTGTGACAGGAGCTTTGGAGAAGCTTTGAACAGAGACAGAAATATGACTAAATCTGGAACCACAGTCAGTTGGGACAACAGTTCCTGGAGCCCAGGCCCATACTCCCACGGTCGACAGAGCAGTTGGCGGTGACAGCAGCAACACAGCAAACACACAGGCCCAGCCAGGCCCAGACATTTGTGGAAACATAGGCGGGCCCGAAGCTGCTGCAGGAGGTAAGGGAGGCTGGATCCCCCCAGCACTGCCACAGATTCCTGTGTGGCAGTATAGCACGTTCCTGGCTGCTATAGTCTAGATCTTAAATGTCCTCCCAAAAGCCACATGTTAGAGCCTTCATAGCCAGCCTATTGGGAGGTGGTAGAGCCCCTAAAAGTGGAGCCTAGTGGAAGGTGGGTTGTTGGCGGTATGTCCTTGAAAGGGACATTGCAAAGCCAGTTTCTTGCTTTTTCTGCTCAACGCTTTGTTGAGGTGAGCCCCCTCCTCTGCCCTGTACTCCCCATGGTGAGGTTCTCTGCCACCACAGGCTCAAAGTGATAGGGCTAAGTCGCCATTCATGAAATCCTGAAGCCATGAGCCAAAATAGACCTGCCTTTACTCTTCTTTCATCCCTTTCTGCTTTCCCTCCCTCTCTGCCTCCCTTTTCCCTCTCTCCTTTCCTTCTCCCTCCCTTCCTTCACATCTTTCTTTCAAAACACGGAGAGGGTCTTACTATGTAGTCCAGCCTAACCTGGAACTCATGGGCTCAAGTCATCCCCAGCCACAGCACCCCGAGTAGCTGGGGACCGTAAGCCTTCATGATGTCATACTTATTTCTCTCTTTAAAGGTAATTGATCACGTCAGCTATTTATTATAGTGATGGAAAGCTGACTGATGCCCTGGGATCAGTGTTCTTGATAATGCTTACCTTCAGAGAACAACTTATGGAATGAGGTAGGTGTGGGCATGGACTGATGGAGGTCCCTGTGAGACCCCAAGTCACTTATTGCAAAATCCAATGGATAACCTTTTGGTCATGTCAACAATGAACTTTCCATACCTGTAAACAGCCCTTTCCCTGGTGTGTGCAGGTGCTTCTGTGAGGAACCAAGCACAGATTCGTATTAAAGAATAAATGAATCCATAGTTAGGATAACTAACACTTATGGAGCATTTGCTGTGTCAGGCACCATGCCAAGTGCTTAGCACAGATTAGCTCATGTAATCCTCGAAAGAACTCTATCAGGTAAGTGGTATTATCCCCATTTTACAGATGATTAAATTGAGGTTCTAAAGGGTTGATGAACTTGCCCAAGCTCTAAGGTTAGAGAAAGAGCAGGGGAGCAAGGGTAGTCCCACCTGTCCTAGCCTTGGCCCTCACCCTTACCTACCAGCTGTCTCAGTCATAACTGCCATTCTATCACTACAACTGGAATTCACAGAAGGTTTCTGACATCCTTGAGGGATGGGTGCTGTTTTCCCAGACTGCTATGGTCAATAAATGAGGTGGCAGCTCTCAAAGCCTCCTCCCAGACCATCTCCTTATCTATCCATAAAATCCACCCACCTGTCTGCTCCTCTGAGGCCTCCAAGGCTGACATACCCTGATTGTCTCCTGGGCATCTTTCCCACCTGGCTACCTCCCCACCTAATTCCTGCATTCATGGAAGAGGTGCCCCATGACCTTGGCCCCGATTTCTGGTTTTCAGTGACCTTCAGTCCACCTTTCAAATCGGAAACTTAGATTTCCTGTGTAAGCTCAGTCCTGCTCCTTCTACTTGCTCTTCAAGGGCATAGCAAAAACTGTGGAAGAACTCAGCACAGGATGATTCCCTCCAAGCCTTTGCACTAAGGAGACTTAGACAAACACTGGCATGGCTTCTAATAGCTCAGGGCTGTGCCCCTAAGATGATGACTCCAGTCCCTTGGCACTTCTGCCTGGGAAAGCTCAAGGCTGCCAAAAGGTTTTACTATGCGTTCCAACCAACACTTGAAGATAGGGTCCCTGTCTCCCAGTCTCTGGGGGATGAATGGTAGAAGCCTCACTTTCTAAACACCGCTTAGAAAACCCAGGTGGTCCAGCCATTTGGGGAATCCCCTTCTCTTCATGGATTTCCCACAGTATATCCAGCCTTTAAAAACTTCGTGCCCTTAGTTTCAAAGAAGTTGAGCTCAGTTCAGACTGGATTCTTCACTACTACAAAAGCTATCTCTGAGGGAAATCTGCCTTAGTGCTTTAGATAGTATCCAGTTTGCCTTATCTTGGTCTACCACCTGTCTTTGCATCCCTCCTACCCTGACTGCCTCTCCTCCCAAGCTTAGATCCCAAGATCCACCTCCTTGTCCTTGTGGTTACAGCATCTTCAACTCCCTTGCTTTATCATCCTTCTCCCCTGTCAACCTGGCCACCTTAGCTCTGCATCAGTGCAACCACAGACCCTCCCTGCCCCTGCATTATGCACCAACTATAGCCACCTTGTGAGGTAGCTGGAGGCAACCAACCACACAGCTACACAGGTTGTGCCTCCTCAAATTCATCAGGGCTGTGTGGCAGTCAGACTGCATTTTCCTTATCTGCCAAATCCTCTTCCAATCCTATTTCTTACCTCTTGAGGTTGTGCCTTTTCATTTGTTTATTTGAGACAGGGTCTCACATAGCCCAGGATGGTCTTCAGTTCACTATATAGCCAAGGATGACCTTAAACATCTGATCTTCCTGCCTTTGCCTCTCCAGGGCTGGAATTATAGATTTGTATCACCGTAGTAAGTTTTGTGTGATGCTGGGGATCAAACCCAGTGTCCTGTGCATGCTAGGCAAGTATACTGCCTACACCCCCAGCCTCAGTTCCATTAATTATCTCTTGCACCAAAATTTCTACCTCTTCCTGTAGGATCCTTCCCATCAGCATGCAAGCCTGAGCAGGTCTCTGCTGTCTAGAAACGTCCTTCTTGAGCTGTCTTGTCTTTTCCCCTCCTTTGCAGCACATCTAAACTTCTCAAGAGGGTGGGCTTCACTTGCCTTTCTTCTCAACTCCCCTTCATTCCTCAGCCATTAGCAGTCAGGCTTCAATCTCCACTGGGTCTGCAGCAAGACCACCAAGAACCTCCAGAGTACCAAGCCCACATTCATTCCTCTGTTACTGATCTCAGTACAGTGCAATGCTGCTGACTGTTTCCTACTGGACACACATACTTCCTTCAATGTAGCCTCAGGGATATATACTTTTCCAATTTTCTTTCTTTGTCTCTGGCCAGTCTTTTGTTCTCTTTGTGTCCTGTTCTCTGTTGGATCCTCAGATAAGATTTCTGTCCTTCACTTTGTCTTTTCCTACCCAATCTCTCTCCCTGGGCACCTTTATCCAAGTCCTTGATTCTGGTTACTGTCCACACCTGCAGCCCCACATCTCTTCTATGCTCTCCAGACCTATTTATTCAACCACCTCTTGGATGTCTTACATGCACCTCATACTCTAAGTTTGTGTGTGTGTGTGTGTGTGTGTGTGTGTGTGTGTGTGTGACTGTGTATGTGGAGGTCAGAGGATGACTCTTATGACTTCTCTCTTGCCACCTTATGGGATCCAGGGATGGAGCTTCGGTTGTCAGGTTTGGATACAAGTGTCTTCTACCCACTGAGTCATCTCATCAATCCCATTCTTAGACCCTAAATGTCTAAATACCCACAATCTCTCCAAGACGTCTGCTCTTCCCGCTCAATGAGGAAGACTACCAGTAGTCCAGTGGCTGAAGCCAGAAACATGGACATCAGTCTGCAGACCTCTGCCTCCTACATCCAGTCAGTTCAAAAGTCCCGCTCTTTCTCCTTCTTCAGTCTCTCTCCAGTATGTCCACTTCTTTGCAGGTCCATTGACACAGCTCCAGATGATTTCCTGCCTGGGCTATGGCATCTGGTCTCCTAGCTGTCTGTCCTCCATGCCTCCAGCCTACCCTATTATAATCCATTATCCACCGTGCTGCCAGCATGGTTTTTCAAAATGTAAATCTGGCCATATCTGCTTAAACTCTTCAATGAATTCCATTGGCCTTAGGATAAAGCCCCAACTCTGCTGCAAATAAGCTGCTTAAGGCCTGGATGCTGTTGCACCCTCTGCAGCCAGTGCTCACTCTCTCCCCCCCTGGTTCTCAGGCTTTCTGCTAGTGGTGATGGTAACAGAGCTGGGTCTGCTTGTCATGTGTCTGCAGAGATGTTACTTGCTAAGGATTGTGTATGTATGTATATGCACATATTCGTGTGTGCATGTTTTGGGGGGCATGTGTATGGAGGTCAGAGGACAATAGGCAATATCATTCCTCTAGTGTGTCTACCTTGTCTTTTAAGACAGGGTCTTTCACTAGCCTGGAACTCACCAGCTAGGCACACCCACACAATCCTTCACTTAGGTGTTGGGAATTGAACTCAGGTCCTCATGCTTGTACTTTACCAGCTGAGGCGTGTTCCAAGCTCCCTTGCTGAGGATCATATTTGTAATTTTAAAATATGCCCCCCCATATTGAACCTCACCCACCCATGACTCAGGGACCATTGCTGAAGAAGGAATGGAAAGATTGTAAGAGCCAGGACTGGTTCATTAACACAGGGAAGCAGAGGCTTTCAGGCCACTGGAAGCTTGCACATGTGACCTTGTGGCAATGGTAGTATTGAGCACAAGACCTATGCCAACCCAATCAGACAAGGGCTCAGAATGGAGCAAGGGAAATGGGTGGTGGGCTGGGCTGCCCTAGACTGAGAACTTTTAGAAACTGGTTGCTACTGGGTAAGGGAGCGTATGCCTTACATATGATCTTTAGATGGGCTGACTAGGCTCCAGTGGACGAATTTACACTGGGTACAAATGCTTCACTGGATTGGACTTAACATGTATGACAGAATACATGAAGTCTGGTGGGGGGGATGGGAGGCATGGATGGGGGATGGGGGATGGGGGTCTAAATTTGATTAAAAACTGTTGTATGAAATTTTTTAAAAATTATATAAATATATGAAAATTTCAAAGAAAAAATGCTCCCCACCACAATTTTTGTTGTGTTGTTGTTTAAATTTTTATTTTATTATTTTTGTTTGTATGTGTATGAGTGTATTACCTGCATGTATGTGAGTGCACCCATGTCAGGCAGTGCCCACAGAGGTCAGAAGAGGTTGCCAGATCCCCTGGAACTGGAGCAATGGACAGTTGTTAGCTGCCATGAGGGTGCTGAGAATCAAACCCAGCCCCTCTGCAAGAGCAACCAGTGCTCTTAACTGCTGAGCCATGTCCCCAGCCCCATGTTGTTGTTGTTTTTGAGACAGGGTCTCTTTATAGCCCCAGTTGGCCTGGAATTCACTATGTAGACCAGGCTGGCCTGGATCTCACAGAGACCAGCCTGCCTCTGCCCCCCCCCCAAGTGCTGGAATTAAAGTCATGTGCCACCATACCAGCATGCCCACTATATTTTGGAGGCAGACTCCAGTCCATGGATGTTCCTTGCTTCTGTCTCTTAGGATGTTGATTATGCATACCAATCCTGGGCCCATCTTCACCCAGGGTTGTTCAGGTCCAATCTGATTAGGGCCTGCCTGGCCAGTTCCCACACTACCTTAGATGTCAGTCTGAAACTATCACCAGCATTTATCACTTTACAGCCTTGAGTTAAGCCCAGCATGGTGGTGATGGGACAACAGCAGTGATGATGGTAAAGGGATGACAGTGAAGGTGTAAAGATCTATTGGCACTCAGTAGGGAGATGGACACAGCTGTTGGGGCTCATGGAAAAAGGAGCCCTGGAGAGATCCAAGCAGTTGGTGTTAGGTAGGTTCTCTCTTTGCTGCTGACTCTCAGCTGAAGGGTCTGTTTTGACCTTCCTGTGTTCCTAGAACACTGTCCCTCACTCAGGTCTAGTAAGCTGACCTGTACCACAGGGAGCTTGGCCTGCCTTGCTGGGCCCTAACACTCCAGATATAGAGAGCATTCCTCCTCAATATTCCCATATGTACACTCGTGAATATGCATGGGGCAGCATATTCATTAGGCAGCTTTCCTAAACTTGATGAGAAAGGTATAAGATAGGAAGAAAAGAGATGAGCAGGCTGGACAGTGCTGAAGAGGCACCTGCTGCTGGGTAGGCTGAATGATGGTACACAAAGATGGCTAGGTCCTGAACCCTGTAGCCTCTGACTACTACTTTATATGACAAAATTTTGCCCATGTGATTGCATTTATGGCCCACCCCTGATAATCCAGGATAGTGTCCTCATCTCAAGGCCTCACAGAAGAGAGGCAATGAGAGGTTCGACATAGCGCAAGAAGGCAGTGCGACCACTAATGCGTGACGGCTTTGAAGAATGAGGAAAGGCCCATGAGCCAAGAAGTGCAAAGGAATGCACATGGAATTGGGAAGAAGCAAGGAGTGTTCCTCATTGGAGACTTGGGAGGGAACAAACCCAAAATAGCTTCTTTATATCCCCAGCCATGGATTTTTGACGAGGTTTATGGTACCACTCATGAATTCCCTCCTGTGGAGCAGGCCTCAAATCCAATCAGAAAGTGGCTGATTGTCCATATAAGAGTCATGCCACTATTGCACCAATGGGCACATCTTTTCTGGCAGGTCCCTATTATAGCACATAGGGTCCACTGCTGGACAAGATCATTGATGGCATTTCTCTCCCTGCTGCCTGCATAGCACCTTCCAGCACTATGAAAGCCAGCCAGAAGGGAGGGAGCTTCCTGTTTAGTTCCAGTTTGATTTTTCCACGTCCTATGACCAAAGAATGTGTGTCTTCAGCAATAGGTCCTTACCATCTAGTTCTAGTAAACAATCAAGAGGAATGGTAAGGGTTATATTGTTTTGGGGGGCCTCAGAGGACACCCTGACCATAACTGATAGGGAGGTATCCCATACAAAGCATTGGGATTTTTGTTTAATAACCTATGGCTTTTGGAATTGGCATTATCCACCCATGTAGGGTACCTTAGTTCAAACTCTTTTTTATTATATTTCTAATAGCTTACAAAGTAGTAGGTTTCCATATAACCTTTTCATGTGTGCTTAAGTTTGATCAATCATCCCCCACCTCTACTCTCATCATCTACTTCCCCTACTTAACCCTTGTGTTCTTTTAAAAATATTTGTGACTTATTTTTCAAAGATTTATTTTTATTTTTGTATGTGTCTGTGTATGATTTCCACATGTATATGAGGACCCAAGGAGACCAGAAGAGGGCACCAGATCCTCTGGAGCTGGAGTCACGGGCAGTTGTGAGCCACCTGACGTGGGTGCTGGGATTGGAACTTGAGTCTCTGGAAAAGCAACAAGCACTCTAATCATTGAGCCATCTCTCTATCTCTTGTTTTTTATTTTTTGAAACAGAGTCTCACTCTATAGCCCAGGCTGGCCTAGAACTCACTGTGTATCCCAGGATAACCTTGAATACACAGCAATCCCCCCTACCTCAGCTTCCTGAGTGATTACAGTACAGATTGGAGCCATACACTCCAGATCTAAATACATATTCGTCTAAGCTACCAGGTTTGGGGTAATTTGCTAAATCAACAATAAGAAACTAATACAGTCCCCTTCTTCCCTCCCGCCATTGGCTTCCAGGTAGATTAAGCCCTTGACTAAGCTAGCCACTAAGAACCCATCCTTATCTCTACTTGGGCCAAGGAATGGTGGCTTTGGAAACATTTAAGGAGATACCTTCCTAGAGCAGCCATCACACACAGGTCACCCTCAGAGTGACATGCTCAAGCTATTTCTAGGGGTTTTGTTGGCAGCAGGCATTGAACTGGGGCAGAAGGAGAATTCCAGAAAAGCCATGTGGCTGATGGGTGAGGCTCCAGCAGATGCGCTCCCTTTTTGGAACTCCCAGAAATACTTGTGGCAGAGGAGGAAGAGGGCAGAGGTTCTGTAGGTGTGGGGAGAGAAACAACAGGAACTTTGAGTTAGGGGTGTTAATGGAACTTTATTTTTAGACACAGATTAGGAGGGTCTGATAACATCTTGCTATGTTGCTTTCCTAGCCCACTACCCCACCCTGTGTCCCTCTACAAGCTGCCTGAGCAAATGATGGAGTCAAGCAAGTTCATCCCCCAATTTTCACTCAGTTTTTATCTGTTTCTTGTTGGATTGGGGGCTAGTAGTCCCATTTTCTCCCAGTGGCCACTGCTTTTGTTACCCAGTGTTTGCCATGCAGAAGTTTTCATATCAGCCTTTCTTGTGATGATCTCTAATTTAGAGATTACACTGAACATGATTTGTTCCTTCTACCATAAGAGATACTCGGAGGACTAGGGGCATAGCTCAATGGTAGAGCATATATATATATATATATATATATGCTATAATATATAAATACACATATAGTTTGTCTTTCCACCATTAATTTGCAATGCCTTCTTTCTCACACTACATTGCTACACCTATGTGGCTGTATATTTCTGGATTCTATATCTGTTCCTATACCATTCTCCTCTAAGTCACTGTGATATACTGTTATCTTAAAGAAATATAGTCTCTGCCTCTCTGTCTCTGTCTCTGTCTCTCTCCCTCTCTCTGTCTCTGTCTCTGTCTCTCTGTCTCTGTCTCTGTCTCTGTCTCTCTCTCTCTATTACTGCTACTCATTTGTTTCAGAAATCACCTAGATTAACTCTTGTTAAAATGATTTGATCATGTTTCTAAAACCACAATGGTATTTTGATTGAGATCACACTGAGCTTATCAGTTCATTTCAGGGAAACATGATCTTTACATCATCACATTTATTCCCTCCAAGAGGAAGGTCTGCCTCTATTTAAATCTCCTTTTGTATCTGGAGAGAACCTTGCCATGGTCCCAGCCCTGGTGCAGCCTTTTCTCTCATTTTGGTTTCTTTTTGTTTGTTTCTGTCAAGTTTGGGGAGGGTAGTTTTGTAAACCTGCATTTAAGCCACCACGATTCCCAGAAGTCTTTAGATTTGCCCTGAATTGAGGGTGAGGGCGGGGATGATGAGCTGAAACTGTGGGTGTGGGTGAAATTCAGAGGAGATTAAATGCTAAATGAGAAGAACACAACCTAACAAAGCACCAGCGTTTATGGGCAAAGTGCCTGTGGATGAGAGAAAGCACTCGGAAAGGAGAGGAAGAAACCCGCCTGGTGTACTGTGAGACAGGGAAGGAAGAACGTTCAAGAGCAGCTTAAGTCAGGGGACTCCACTGTTGCAGAGAGGTTGTGGGAATGACTGAGCTGTTGATTGAGGCTGGTGAATGTGAGGCAGCCATGTATCACTAAAGGTTTCAATTGAACACTCAAAGAAAGGCTCTCAGAGAGCAGGACTAACATAGGGCTCCTATCAAATAGGATGCATGTGTCCCAAGTTAAAGGAGACTTCCAAGACAGTGGTCTCAGTGAAAGCAAGGTCAGAGTGCTGAGAAGGTATAAGTTGAAGACTTAAGAGAGCAATAATAGGTTATCTTTGTTGTTGTTGCTTTTGCTGCTGCTGTTTCCTTGGGTACTGGGGATGGAATGAATGGCCTTGAGTATGCTAGGTGTGTTAGATAACTTCAGTTACTAACTTGAAACACCTGGGTAGAGGGACCCTCAACTGAGGTATTGTCTCCAATAGTGTGCCTGTGGTCACATCTGTGGGGCATCTTCTTGATTGTTGAGTGATGTGGGAGGGCCCAACCTACTGTGAGCGATGCCACCCCTGGTAAGATGGTCCTGCATTATATATGAAAGCAGGCCGAGCACAGGCCAGTGAGCAAACCAGTAAGCAGCGTTCCTCCGTGGTCTGTACTTCAGTTCCTGCCCTGAGCTCCTCCCTGGCTTCCCTCCATGATGAACTGTAAGCCGAAGGTGAAATAAACCCTTTCCTCCCCAAGTTGCTTTTGGTCAGTGTTTTTTATCACAGCAGTTGAAAGTAACTAGAACAGAAATTAGCATGAGGGATGGGGTAGCCTGGGAGGATTGTGGAAGTTTTTGAAGGTCTGGACTGGAAAAAGTGCTTAGAGCTCAATGAGCTGTTCTGTAGAACTTGGAAGATAATGCTGAAAGAGGCATAGATGATGGAGGCCTGGCTTGTGAAGCTTCAAAGGGAAGCAAAGACTCTATCAGGACTGTTTGTGTAAAATTAAGTTTTTTGGAAGTAAAACCTTTCATTGGGGGACAGTTGAGGCTAGGACTGAAAATCAGCTGTGAGTAGCAAGAGACCAGTATCATTGAGCTGAAATCTTCTGGGAAGTATTTCTTCAGGGTAATCACACAGAAGCTGTGGTCCAGAGGGGGCCTGAGGCACCATCTCAACCTGGAAGCAGGACTTGGTATTCCTACATGGTACTGGTTTTGAAGGCATGAAGGGGTCCTAAAGATCAGTTGAAGGTCAGCAACGTGAAACACCAGGAAAGGCCATCGGTTGAAGGTACAGCCTCAGTTGTAGAGAAGACACCCCGCCCCCCGCTAGGATTGAAGACCAGGTCATGGAGAGAATCTGAACTCTGCACCCTGAGAGGTCAGGAAAGCCCTTTGGTGAAGGTACAGTCTCAGTTCCAGTAGAGACCCCAGCATATTGGAGATGCTAGAACCATGGGATAACTACCAACGGCAGTGGCTGTTTGGAGTAGAGCCAGCCTGAGCCTCTGAGACAAACTACATGTGCTGTGGATGGCAGAGTCAGAGAAGTGGAGCTGCCCAAGCCTTTGGAGCCCAGAAGATGGCCAACACTGAGCTACATCTCTGAACTTCGGTTCTTCCCTTTTGAAATAAGACAGTATATAACTTATTTTGGATTTAGTCTACCACTAAGAGACATTTTTAAAAAGACTTTGAACTTCCAAAGTATTTGAAATTTTTAAAGACTGTAGGACTTTTAAAGTTGCACTATGGTTTTATATTGTAGTATTAATATTAACATGAGCTCTTGGGGATAAGGAATGGGAGGATTATGTTTAACAGTGTTTGTTTGTCAAGTTGACAAGGAGTCAATTGTGCTGAATAGCTTCAGTCATCAACCTGACATACTGGATAGAGGGAACCTCAACCAAGGAATTTCCTCCATTGAATTGGCCTATGGCCACATCTGTGGGGCATTTTCTTCAATGTTGAGTGACGTGGGAGTGGCCCAGCCCACTGTGCACAATGCCATGCCTGGGCAAGTGGTCTTGTGTTATATAAGAAAGCAGGCTGAGCAGAGGCCAGGGGGGGAAGCCAGTAAGCAGCATTCCTCCATGTCTGTACTTCAGTTCCTGCCCTGAGCTCCTCCCTGGCTTCCCTCCATGATGAACTGTAAGCTGAAGGTGAAACAAACCCTTTCCTTCTCAAGTTGCTTTTGGTCAGCAACAGAAAGTAACTAGAACACTAGGCAAAGTACTCTACTACTGAGCTATATTCCTAGACTGAGACTGTTATTTTCAGATGTTTACCCAGAAAGCCAATGTGGTGAGTCTTAGATAAAGGGAAATTAAGATTGAAGAGTAAATTTGCTTGTCAGTTTTTTAGGTCTAAGTGATTTGTCCATCTGGAAATAGAAAAGACAGAGATTTAGCTGTCTGGGGGAGATACAAGATGCAAGATAAAGAAAGGGAAATTAATAGAAAGGAGGGACTGAAAAGGAGAAGCCAACAGCAACAGCCTGTAGAAGACACAGAGTTGGTCTGAAATAGGAGAAACAGCTCCTAACAGGAGAGGCATGTCAAAGGATACTTGACAAAAAGAAAGCTGCGTGGCAGAGAAGGGAGCCTGAAGGGACCAAATTTCTCAAGAATGATTACCAAGGAGACAGGAAATCTTCAAGGGTCAAAAAGTCTTCAAAAAGGTGGAAACGATGATCCCTATTCTTGGGGATCAACATGAATAGACTCTCTCTGGTGGACTGAAGTCATTTAGGGGCGCACAGAGATCATGTGACAATGGACAGCTTGTCTAAGCTCAGTGCCAGGCTCTGGGTCCAGGGTCCTGGCTCATGTGTTTAGGGCTGGAAGCCTGTATCATCCTGGATACTTCCTTCATTGGACAGCAACCACAATGCCTATGAAAATCTGGGCCAGTGAGGACATCAATACATCAGTATACAGAGCTTAGCACATACCAGATCAGATTGTACAGTGGCACCTTGGGGTGGCACTGGAAGCCACAGCCAATCAGTTACCAGTGCTCTCACTTCCTGACTGGATAAAGCATCCCTCTGGATTCAGAAAGCCCTTAGAGCTCTTGGAAGATGCAAGGCACTAAATTTCTTGTTACTATAAATGGGTGCCATAGGTTAATATGTATGTTTTGGAAAATGTCGATCTAATATATAGCAGATTTGATAAATCAGGCTCAAGTAAATAGAATGATGTGCAGCCATTCAGAATGATATTTAGAAATAACGCCTGATGACATGGAAAGATACCCAAGATCATATGAATTGAAAACCTACTATGAGGGGCTAGAGATGCAACTCAGGTGGTAGAATGCTTGACTAGCATACACAGAGCCCTAGGCTTGAGCCCCAGTACTGCAATAAAGCCAAGCATGGTGGCACACACCTGTAAATCTCAGCACTGGGGAGGTGGAGGCAGGAGGATCAGAAGTCCAAAGTCATCCTCAGCTACATAGCAAGTTCAAGGCCAGCTTGTGATACACTAGACTTCATCTCCAAACCCAAAACCAACCAACCAAACAAACAAAACTAACATGAACATAGTAATTTGATGTGTGCAAAGAATATGCAGCATTTCTTTGTATAAGACTGTAAGACATGTACCAGTTGGCACTGGTAGTTTGGGGGTGTTGATCATTTGTTTTACTTGACTATATTTTCTAGTTTTTCCAAAGGTGTTTGTATTGCTTTTAGGAAGTTCAGTAGCAAAGTTATTCTTTACAAGGATTATCAAGCAAAACGGGGGACCCCAGCTGAAGCTAGAGGAAGAATCTATGGCGAAGTCAGTGCGAAGGTTGGGGGTCCACTCCTCTGCTGCACTCAGCGGGTACAGCTTGTGTAAACTGAAGGGGAAGCAGGCTGGTCAAATGTAGCACTGCACCCAGGCCAGTATTGCTCAGAGGTCATCCCTAGGACAGAGCCAGAGGAGAGCTGTCCTGCATTCCCCCTCCCCTTTCCAGACTCTGCAGACCACTTTTGAGGTGGCATATCCCAGTTCAGAGCGCATCAATGAAATTTCCCCTTTCTCTGGGAAAGGATATCCCTGTACACTGATATCCTGACCCCATCTGTAATCTAGAGCAAAGGAAGAGGTGAGAGTTTAGTGAGGCTGAATAAGCTAGGAATTCTTTTTTTTTTTTCTATTTTTATTACATTTGTGTGTGTGTCTGTGTGTGTGTGTGTGTCTGTGTATGTGTGTCTGTGTGTGTGTGTGTGTCTGTGTATGTGTGTGTGTGTCTGTGTGTGTGTGTGTCTGTGTATGTGTGTCTGTGTGTGTGTGTGTGTCTGTGTATGTGTGTGTGTGTCTGTGTGTGTGTGTCTGTTGTGTGGGGGGTACCTATGCACATGGGTGTGCATTCAAAGGCCAGAAATCTATGTCAAGTATCTTCCTCCATTGTCCCCCCCCCCCCCCCCTTTTTTTTTTTTTTGAGTCTTCTC
>NW_008341028.1:13763161-13784503 GCF_000622305.1 Nannospalax galili
TGTGTGTCTGTGTGTGTGTCTGTGTGTGTGTGTGTCTGTGTGTCTGTGTGTCTGTGTGTGTGTGTGTGTGTGTGTGTGTACTTGCCCCTGTGCATCTGTGAAGGCCAGAGGACAGCTTAGACGAGTTAGTTCCTTCCTTCTATCATGTAGGTCCGGGGGACAGAACTCAGGTTATCAGACCTGGCAGCAAGTGCCTTTGCCCACTTAACCATCTCACCAGCCCCACTCTGGGGATTCTTGGAAGGAGGGCCCAGCTGTTGCTATGGCTGTGTGTTATGTGGATGTTGTATTTGCTGTGCTCACAAAACTATGGTTGTACCCATGAGGACACTTCCAGAGCCAGACACTGTGGCAAAAGCCTGTCACCAGACCAGAATTCAACACTCAGCAGGAGGAGGCCAGAGTCCCTGTGGAGGCTCAGACAGACCACAACCAATATCAGGCTGGAAAATCGGCACACTCACCTGACTGTAAACTTCTGGGCAGATACTCTAAAGAGGCATTTGTGCCCTCCCTCCACTGTCAGACTATTGAAATGATGGCCCCCAAGAGATTGGAATTTCCCCAAGAATATCATGCTGGACAAAGGAAGAGGCTGAACCAGAGGCCAGCCAGAGGGGGAGCTTGTCTCCAAGAAAGAGATTTTGCACGGTTCTGACAACTTGTCAGACCACCTTGTAGGAGAGATTGGAGCAGGGACAAAGATGATGGCCAGGCCCACAAATTGACCAGGACTGCTTCCTATTTGCACACACTTCTTATCCTTCGTTTAAACCTAAACCTCATGTCAGACCTAGAAGAAAGACTTGGGTGCTTACTGAACCTCTTTGTTGCTCTTCCCCATTGTGCCACATCAAAGAAATCTCTCTTTTTTTGCCTTTCACTATTACTATTTAAAATTGGCTTATTGAATACAGGTGGCCATGTCTGGCTTGTGAGGGCTGTCAGGGCCCTAACCTAAACAACTTCAGTAACACCTCTGGATTGACGGTCCTTCCTTCCCATGTCAGTGACTCTACCTTAGGAAAATCCAGCTCAGTGTGTTAGAGAGGAGGGCCCAGTGTCTCTCACCTAAATGCTGCTGGTGTAGATGTGGAAGTAGGTGGGTCTCCATTGGGATACATGGAGTTTTCCAGTTCTTTCTGTCTTGCCTTTGCAGATTCTTGAGCTTTGATGCTTGGATTCTGTGTTGGCCCCTGCCTCACAGCAGGCAGATAGCCAGCCAGGTTTCAGTTCTCAGCATAGGAGGGCTGCCTCTCCCGCAGGAACAGCACTTTTGCTAAATAGAGTGATATGGGGCAGGTGAGAAGGGAGGGGTCTTTTGGACCCACCTCATGACAATTGTAAAGACTGCATTCTATCCCTGACATGTACTGGCTCTCTCTGAGCTTCCCACAAAGTCAGTAAAGGAAATGTGATTTGTCTCTGACTCATGCTAGGTACTCCATAAATATTTGTGGGATGAAAAATGAGTGAGCATATTGATTAATTAAAAAATTTTGTGAGCACATTGCCCTCCATGGCTAGATGAGGAGATGGGCTCTTTTTAGACCAGGAACATATAGATAAAAATACCCATGGTGCCAGGCCATAAGTAGAAAAGAAAGGCTAAGCTGCCAAGATTGGTGGTGGTGAGTCAAAATTTCTGTGCATTAATCATGATACTTTAAAAATCTTCTGTTGGCATTAGAATCACAGGTTATTGAGTCAAACCAAGTCCAAGTTTCAGATAAGAAAATTGAAGTCCAGAAAGAGAAGGCAGTATTCAAAGCTGCTGGCTGGAACAATTAAAACAAACTTTGGGACTCTTGCCTTCCTGCCCTTCAAGGCTTTTCCATGCCCATGCTACCTTGCATGGACCTTCTTCCCAGATGGAGGGTGCACGACTAGTTTCCATTATAAACAAGTGTTGGTGAGGCATCTCCTAATGTGTATTTACTACATGCCAAGCAACTTGCTAGATGCCAGCAATATAATTGTGGACTACCTATTAACTTGACAGGCAATTAATCAAGCAATTCCAATACAGAAAGGGCACCCAACTTTACAAGTCCAGAGAAGGCATTCCTGGCCAAAGCTTGGGTCAAGGGTCAGGTGGAGAACTTGATGAAAGGCAGACATCCCCCACACTCCTCTTGGAGTATTTCCAGGCACATCACTGCACCTGCCCCCAGCACTCTGGGCTGATCTGTCTCCTACTGATGTGAGTGCCCTGCTCTACAGATAAGAGGTACACCTCGAGGCCAAGGAGACAGAAATGAGAGGCAGGCTGCTCAGATGGTGGGGCTCAGGCATGAGAGTCAGGCTGCATGACTTGAGGGAGGCAGGGCATAGAGGGATGATATGGCGCCTGAGCTTCGGGTTCCCCTCAGGGGGCCTTCCCACCTCAGTCTTGTTTTGAAGCTAGAGTTTCTCCAAGAGACTCCCTTCCCTATTTCTGCCCTCTTTGTCCACCTCACCCCTCCCATCCACTGAGTCTCCACATCGGCCACCATACCTCATCAGCCCACCCAAAGTCATATTTGCCATCCTTCATTGGATTACTAGATCATGACAGTCTTTTCTAGAGAAGAGTGGGGGCAGAGCCAGAGATGGAGAAAAAAATAACTATGGTCCTCCCTCTCTTTCTCATCCAAACATTCACAGGTTAACAGAGACAGGAGCCTATGTATAAGTCAGAGGCCCTGCAGGAAATGGAGGCAGGAGAATCTGGGGTCAACAAAACAGGGCAAAGAAAATGTCACCCGTTCTCCTAACTGGATATGGCTGGGTAAAATAATTGACCCAGGGAAATCTGTCTTCTCTGCGGTTTTATTGCTACTGCTATTTGATCTGGGGCAGGCCCCTGGGCACTTAGCATGTTTCTCAAGGAGGAGCTCTTTACTGAGCTTCAGGGTTCCACGCATTGTTTCAGTGGGTCTTTGATGGCCCTGAAATTATGTGCAAAGCCTCCTGTATTTGCACATGTGTCCTTGTTTCTAGAAGGCCCACAGATTCCATTAGAATTCCCTAAGCACCTGTGACACTCAGAAAGGTGCAGAGCCCCTTTTCCAGGGCATTGGAGGAAGAAGGGCCTCCTGATCACCTGCCCTTTCTCTGGAGGCACCCCCTGCCTCTGGGTTTCTTCCACTCTGGTGCTTCTGCAGGCAGCCTGTCCCCAGAGCCTGCTGGGGCCATGTGCCTCTTTGCTCACCTGGACACAGCCCCGTGCCTCTATTGACTGCCCTATTTAGGAGCAGCTGAGCTGACTGCAGAAACCAGGACTGATTTTTGCCCCCTCCAGAGGTGTCCAAGCATTGGGGAAGAGTGGGAGCCAAGAACCTCCAAATCTTTGTTTGTGGAGCATGAATTCTGGGGTAAAAAGACTTACATTTCACCCCAGTCTGTGCTACCTTGACAAGGTAATGAACCTTCCTGAGACTCTGTTTCCGCATCTACAACATGAGGAAAATAATGCCTCCCTCCAGGATTTGTTGTGAGGACTAGCCAAGGTAATGATTATAAAACACCAAGGACTTGATAAATGTTAGCTGTTGTCTGGCACAATTGGTTCCAGAAATTTCCTCTGCAGTGTCCCTGGCAGGAGGTTGTCCAACTCCTCCTGGGGAGCTGCCACCTTCTGAGGTGGCCCCACCTCCACATGGACAGCTCTGTGAGAGAGTTGTTACATCAGTTAGAAACTCTTTGAGTCAAAGTGACAGGAATTCAACACACTAGCTCACCATAAAAGGGGATTTATTGGTCCAAGAAATTGGGAAAAGCTGAAGAGAGGTGACTTCAAGGACTCCAGGGAACCAAACAATGTTGTTAGTACTTTCCTCCCATCTCTCTACAACAATATTTCTTTATGAGATTGGGGCAAGGCAGCCCTCTACCCCAACATATGTTATGGCAACTTGGTGACCTGGAAGAGGGAACTTCTCTCTCTTTGTGCCTATACATAAATTCCCAGGGAAGGACTGAGATTGAATAAGGCTTTGAGTCACAGGAGCCAATCACCATGGACAGGGCTATGGGCAATTAGGATTGGTCAGGTCATGTCACATGACCAGAGTAGGCACTAGTAGACTGAGTGTAGCCACTTTGGAATGTTTGGTAGGTGGGAGACCAGGTTCTAGCAAGAGAGAAAAGTTGTTTCTAGAAGTCTAGGCAAATGAAACTAGTGAATGTTCACAGCTCTTCTGTACATTGGCATGATTTCCTGATCTTCAGACAACCTTTAGTCCAGTATCAGTCCTATCTGTCCTTCTGCCTGTGCAGATCAAGACTGTTCATGCAGCTGAGTCAGCCCCACAGAAATGTGAAGTGTCATTATGGTCTCTCCACTCTAACATCTCCAAGCTTAGTTTTTCTGGATCTTCCATTTCTCTGAGTAAAATGAGTTCCCGTCTCCCTAGTTCCTCTACTCCCATGCAGAAGGCAACGTGCTTGCAAATTGAAATGAGGCCTTGACTTAAGAATCAGCTGTTGGAATGTGAGTGAAAGCATGGGGTGTTTTTGTTGCAGCCACTGAGCAAGTGTTCTCTGTAGCCAGAGGGAAAGTTGTCTGGGGAGGAAAGAGAAGGAAGGAGTAGGTGGATGGTGGGAGGAGGAGGAGGATAAGACAGAAGTAGAGGGGGGTAGAGGAAGAGGCAGGAAGGAAACATAATAGAGGAGCCTTAGCTCTCAGGTGGGGAAGCACAAATATATTCTTTAAAAAATACCCAATTTGTGTAGTGCTGACCGTAGGTACAGAAGGAGCTCATGGTTGGGAGCCACCCCCTTGGGTGGTCAGGGCAAGTGCCCTAGTCTGTTTCAGCTACTGTAACAAATTACCATAGACTATGTAGTTTATAAAGAACAAAAGTATATTTCAAATAGTCTGGAAAGTGTGAAGTCCAAGATCATGTGCTAGCATGGTCAAATTCTAGTGGGAGCCCCTTTTTAGATTGCAGACTGCCAATTTCTAGCTGTGTCCTCACATGGAGGAAGGGAGAGGTAGGCTCTCTCAGGTCTCCTTTATAGGGGCACCAATGCCAATCATGAGGACTCCACCCTCATGAGCTAATCACCCCCTAAAGCCCTACCTTAATATTGTCACCTTGGGGATTACGTCTTGGGGAGGGCATAAAGATGAGACTACAGCCTTAGGTTTCCTAAAAGAAGGACCTTGAAGCAGGGAGAGGAGTACAAAGCCAGAGCTCGGCTCTAGAGCTCATTGCAAGATGTCTAGGATGGTCTTGGCTCAACTGTGGACTGGGAGCAGCTGGCAGGGCAGTGGGCTTCTCCTCTGCCCGGATTCTTTCTCGGTTGGGCTGCACTCCCAAGGTCACCCTCTGGCTAATGAGGAATCCCCCTGAAGTTTCAAACCAATTAAGCAACAAATGACTCTGATTAGTTATTTCTTTTGATGGGGAATTTTAATGAATGGCTTCCCTCCACACACACTCTGGGGGTTATCTAGCACTGGGTTTACCTTGAAGGGCCCCTAGGGGTGTCTGGGAAGACTGGGAGAGGGAGCTGGAGGGACTGGATTGGGGTTCAAGCAGATCTCAAGCACTGAAAGGATCACAAGACAGCTTGTATCTTCCTTATCCTTTCAAAGTGCCACTGAATTCCAGAGGCAGGAGGTGATCCCCAAGAAGGGGCTTAGGGATTGGGATGGAGGGGTTGGTCAAGAGAGTGGGACAGAGAATTGGCGGCCCAGCCTCAGACTTTTCCAAGTCACTCCAAGCCAAAGAGACTGAGTTAAAAACACATAGACAGGGGCTGGAGAGATGGCTCAGAGGTTAAGAGCACTGACTGCTCTTGCAGGACCCAGGTTCGATTCCCAGCACCCACATGGTGGCTACAAACTGTCCTTAACTCCAGTTCAAGGGTAATCCGAAGCCCTCTTCTGACCTCTGTGACATTGCACGACGTGAGTGCACTCACATACATGCAGGCAATACACTCATACATATAAAATAAAAATAATAAAATATTTTTTAAAAAACACACAATTAACTCAGGGGAAGAGCCAGAAGAGCTCAAGAGAAGTGTACCTCAATGGGGAGCACAAAGTTACAGGGAAGCTCAGAGGTGGGGACAAAGATTCAGGGGAAGGCATAGGAATGTCATGGGCAGAAGTCAATTCTACAAGTGGTTCTGAGTAGGCAAATGCCCTAACACAGGCCTTATCCTTCTAGAACTTTAGACATGATGATAATACTGGGCTTTCCTTTAGGGACCCCTATGACCCTATCATGAGATGCAAAGTACATTGTAAGACACAAAATGGGGGAAGGGTAGTGAGTGTGGAGGAGATGGCAGGACACCATCATTCCCACTTGGAACTTGGACCAGCAGGAGCCTCCTACCATAACAGCTGTTGAGCCCCACTCGGTCACACCACACCTTCATTTCACAGGCAGCAAATGGAGGCCAGTCCTTAGCTGTGTCTCCAGGACAGCAGGGCCAGCTGCAGAGTCTCAGGGTCCAACTCTCCCCACCCTAAAATGGGCAATTTCTGGGATCCTCACCCACATAAGAGAAGCCCTGAGAGAGCAGCTGGGACCCAGAGGGTGCTCAGGAACCTTTCAGTCTCACAGCTCAGGGAGCACTTTCTAGAAAGGAGAATAAAGTACACAGTTTCTGCTGGAAGAAGGAGAAGAAAACTGCTGACAAAAGAAATGAAGACTAAACTGAATATGTCGGTGCATGTCTGTAATTCCAGCACTTAGGGAAGCTGAAACAGGAAAATCATGAGTTCGAGGCCAGCCTGGACTACATAGTGAACCCTTATCTCAGAAACAAACAGGGGGCAGGAGAGATGACTCAGTGGTTAAAAGCACTGTCTGCTCTTGCAGAGGACACAGGTTCAGTTCCCAGCACCCACATGGTGGCTAAAACTCTGTCTGAACTCCAGTTCCAGTGGATCTGATGCCCTCTTCTGGTCTCTACAGGCATTGCACATATGGGTGTACTTACATATACACAGGCAAAACACTCATACACATAAAAAGAAATAAAACAAACGATAAGATAGGCTTTTCAGCAGGCTCCTCATCATTTCTCTTCTCCTCCAAAAAGACCTCTCCCCACTGTCCTCCTTTCTTCCCTCCCTTATCACAGTTGACTTTGAGGGCCTCTGGCTAAGGAATGGCCTCCTGGAAAGAGCAGTGATAGTGATTTTCATAGTGATTCCATGACAGTTAGGAGGGACAGCATCATTCCTGGCTCTGACGCCGCAATGATAAGGAATTTAGAGCCAACACTTTTTCATTTGACTTTTTGGCTTTGGCTACCAGGAGTCAATCTGGTCTGGAAGATTGGCTTCTGACCTACCCTGCAACTCTGGGACCAGTTCCAAGCCTGAGATGCCCCACATTTGACAACATGTCATAACACTTCAGGTACCTGGAACCCCTCCAGTTGGCTCTGCTGCTCCAACTTTCTGGAACACACTAACTGCATCTTCCACATGAAGTGATGATAGAGGAAGGGATGGGTTGGTTGGAGCTCTTGGTGGCAAAGGATAAAAATTCAGCCAATATTAACTTCAACACAAAAAAAAGAGGCAGTATGTACAGATGTGGTTGTATCAGGCAGTCCTTTCTGAGGATAGTCCTGGGATATTGCAAACATAACCCAACCAGAAGAGTCCGTAACCAGAATATTGGAGTTTATTGCTACCTGTCATTTTCAGATGCCAGTAAGCAGAGAAGGCAATTTGAGAAGACATTGGGTTAACATCTTAAAAAGATGTCTTCTGTCTCATCTCCAGCCAACAGATTCACTAGAGAGAAGGTGGTGGGGCAGGGAAGAGAAAAGCAGTCAGTCATCCTGAGCTCAGCCTCGCCCCTTTGGTCAGATGGACAGCCATGTTTTTGAGACTTGTGATATCTGTTCTCCCGTTGGCCCTTGTACTCTTCCTTCATTCTGCTAATGTTTGAAAGGCTCGGGCACATCTTGAAACTCTGAGTCAAGTTCGTCTCTGCTGGTATCAACTTTATACTTGTCTAGAGGCATCTGGACTGGGAGGAACTCAACTCAGAACAAATCAGTCATTACTGGTGTATACATAATAAGCTTTTACAGTAATGGCATGAACACACTGCTTCCTTTTTACAATATGGAATACAAGTATGTCTATCATTCAGAATGTAAAAGTGCCCCCATCTGGTTGAACAACCTAGGGGACAGCAGGGAACCTGAAGGAACACCTGAATTCTTCTTAAACACTGCCAGGAACCAGTCTTCCTCCTTCTGTCTGTTACTGACTGAAGATAGACTTTCCAAACTTCCTGTATTCTCCCTCACAGTCTCAACTCCTGAAGAGAGATGGAGTCTTTCTACCAATTCAAAAGAAAAATCCCAAGAAGAAGTCAGATTGGTTCTATTTGAATTGAGTTCCCATCTCTGAATCCATCAACTTAGGCCCAAGGATGGAGTAGTACAATGACTGTCCTCGGCTGACAGTGGTGGTGGGCTCGGGTGTCCGATGCAGGGGGATTACCAATTCAAGGCTTGCCTGGACTACATGGTGAGGCACTGTCTCAGAACAAAACAGGACTGAGGCTATAACTCTGGGGTTGAGTACTTGTCTAGCATGCACAAGGCCCTGGGTTTGATCCTCAGCACCACAAATTACTAACAAACAAAACAAAATGATGTTTCCACAACAACCCTAAAGATGGACAGGAAGAAGGAGCAGTTAGTTCACTCGGAAGTCGGGGGAGGCTCTATGAATAAATGAGAAGAGTGTTGGGCAGCCTGTGAGTGTCCACGTCCTTTGTTCTTTCATAGAGAGGACTGAAGGGTTGTTTTGCTGGTCCCACTTTAACAGCTTTATGAATATTATTCTCTTTAGTTCTGGACTAGTGGGAGCACACAGAACAGGACATATTTCCTCCTGTCACCCAAAATTCTCACCAGTCATCCTAACTCGGGCTGTTCTCAGTATCACCTCAGATGCTGGGCATGGTACCCTACATCTTCGATCTTATTCTGGCATCCTCTTGCCTTGGTCAGCTTTACTTAGTAGTTGGGATGAAGCCCAAAGATAAGATCCCAGAATTTGGAGTCATATGTAGCTAGGTTTAAATGAAATATCACCATTGACTACTATGTGAAGTCCTGTTTCCTTACCTGTAAAATGGGACAGATACTGGTACCTGACCAACAGGGTTGTGGTGCAGATTAAAAGAGGTGGTGAAGGGCTGGAGAGATGATGGCTCAGCGGTTAAAAGCACTGACTGCTCTTGCAGAGGACACAGGCTCTATTCCCATCACCCACATGGTAGCTAACAACCATCTATAACTGCAGTTTCAGGGGATCTGACACCTTCTTCTGACCTCCGAGGGCATTGCATGGGTGCACTTACACAAATGCAGGCAATGTACTCACACACATAAAATAAAAATAGTAAATAAAATATTTTTAAAATATTAAAGAGATGGTAAATGTAAGTAAGCTCTTTGGCCCATCGTAGACACTCAGTAACTGATAGCATGAGAACGTTACATCAGGATGTAGAACCTTTTCAGCTCTTTTTTCAGGTATCAAGGTCATTGTGTCTGAACAGGAGCTGTCTTTAACAGGTTGGAGAAAGTTGCTGAGGGTTGTCCTCTAGACGCAGGCTAGAGGAAGGAGCCTCAGTCCCTCCCTAGATAAGCTCACACATACCTGTCCAGGCAACTCTGGGAACCCTCTGCTTCCTGGTAGAATGAGAAGGCCCTGGCAAAAGCTTGAAGATACATGACTGGACTTTAGGAAAAGGATTGATTTCCCCAGAGTATGTCCAAATGGCAAAAATCCTGGCCACATCTGTCTTGAGAAAGCTCCAGCTTCTAAATGTTACAGGCCACTGGGGAAACCTAAGACAGGGCCCCCGGGGTTCTGGTCTGCATCTGTGCACAGATCATCCTGTAGCAGCGCAAGGTGTCCTTTTTGAGGAGCTGGCTGTGACCAGGTGTGGGATATCAGTAAGCCATCTCAGCCTCACTTCTCATTTATGTCAGCATCTCTGCACTACAGGCCAGCAGTGTAGCAACAATGGTGATGATCAGGAACCACAAGGAGGATCAAAAACATGGACACACATGTGTAAGCACCCACTCAGACACCTACGTGCCAGCCCCAGATGCAGGGGAAACAGATGGCCTGGATCAGAAGCCCTTCCTGAGGCCTCCCAGATGCCTAATAACAGTAATCGAGCCTGTATTTACTAACTTGCTCAAGATCAATCTGCCCATTTCAAAGAACTGTTCTGCTGCCCACATGGGTAGTAAAATGTACTCAAGTTTCTAAAGGAGAGATCACAGGGGACACAAGACTCTCCAGGCCAAGTGTAAGGATGTCTGGAGAGAATCAGCCTCAAAGTCTCATGTGTGGATAGGCTATTGAGAGTTCTAGTTCTTGGATGTTCTCCCCTTCCCATGTACCCTTTCTCCAACTTCTGATGCAGGGGGCCAGGGTCTAGGAATATGCATTTTAGTGAGCTGTGTTTCTCCTATGAAAATAGCTTCTTTTCCCCCTTATTAAAAAATTGACACTTATTGGGGTTGGAGAGATGACTCCGAGGTTAAGAGCACTGGCTACTCTTGCAGAGGACCTGGGTTTGGTTCCCAACACCCACATGGCAGCTAACAACTGTCTGTAACTCCAGTTCCAAGAGATCTGATATCCTCTTCTGACCTCCACAGGCGTTGCATGACACAGGCGCACTTACATACATGCAGGCAATACACACATAACACTTAAAAAAAATAAATAATTGATATTTATTGTAAGATCTTGATATCACATTGCTACAGAGGGCATCTCAGGTACCTGCATTTTTCATATGTTCTCTGGGAGACACCTCTGTTCACTAAATTTGTCAACACCTGTTCAGAGTTGACCACATGGCTTATAAAGCAGATGCTGGGTGCTCTAGTTTCATTTCTGTTGCTGTGATAAAATACCCTGACAAAAAGCAACTTAGGGGAGAAGGAGTTTATTTTAGCTCCCAATTCCAGGTCCATCACTGTGGAGAAGTCACAGCAGTAGCAGCTTGAGACAGTTGTCACATGACATCCACAATCAAGAGCAGAGAGAAAATGGATGCATGCGTACTTAGTGCCCAATAAGCTTTCTCTACTTTTACACAGTCCAGGTCCCCAGACCAGGGAATGGTGCCAACTTACTTTCAGGCTGGGTCTTCCCACATCAATTAAGGCAATCAAGACAGTCCTCCACAGACACACCCACAGGCCATCCTGATCTAGACAATCCTTCATTCGGACTCTCTTCCCAGGTGATTCGAGGTTGTGTCAAGTTGATAGTTAAAGCTAATCATCACACTGGGCTTCCTCTAGTCGGTCCCAGAGTTCTGCATGGAGGACTCTAGGAACTCAGTTGGGGTTTAGGAGAGCCAGACTCTCAAAAGAGGGCTGACAGGACAGCAAGCCCTGTGTGTGGACAGTGATTTTATGGGGCTTCTCCTTTCATGGGAGAAGACATTAACAATTCCTGCAGAATCCTGTCCTCCCTCTGGGTCTGCCTAGGATGCTGTCCCCTGGAAGCATGGGGCCACCCCCTTGGCTTCCTACTCACTGAACTCTTCCCACACCGTACATTCTGCCAGCCTTACAAAGCTGCTCTTCCAAGAATGTCCTCCCCTGGGTAATTGGACCCTCAGGCCATTGACATTTAAAGAAATGTTCTTGACCTTTTCAGCAGTTCCATAAAATCACAAAATAGAACTCTAAATATTACTGCAGTCTCCTGCTTGCCCAGATCCTGGTGGAGACTCATTTTCCAGACTAACTCAAGACTGAGAGAAAAAAATAGCAAAATTGCTAACCAAAAAAGAGGGGTTTATTTCAAACTTCTCCCTTTTGGTCACTTCATTATGGACCACCACTTACTACATTTGGACTGTCCACTACCACCACCCTCCCCACCATCACCAACAAGGCTACCATTTCCTCTTTTGCCATTCCGCTTTACATTTAAAGTGTGGGATTTGCACTCTTGAATCTTCACAGTAAGAAAGGTCTACCTGCATTTTACATGTTTGATCCAACTGCATGAGGACCACTCCCTCTGACCCTTCCACCATCTGTGTGGAACTGTAAACAATGGATATGGAATGACCGGTTTCTACAGAAGATGTAAGTGAGGCTAGGACCTTGGGAGGGAAGATGAATGTGTGGGGACATTTTGAGAAAACTGAGAAACTTGAAGGTAAATTAGATAGTAGATCAGAAAAACCCCTTACATGAACAGAGATTCACTGAAGAGCTGAAATTTAAATTGTTTCCCCTTGTTTCCAAAAACCAGCTTTGCAACCTAAAATAGGAGTCGACAAACTTCAGGGTATAGATCAAATCCAACCCTTAACTGTTTTGTTACAGACTTTGAGTTAAAAATGTTTCTTTTTATGTATTTAAAAGGCTTATTTTTATTATTTTTGTCACATGTTCTTGTGTATTGTGTGCATGGGGGTGCAGGTGCCTGCAGCGGTCAGAAGAAGATGTCGGTTGGATCCCCTGAAGTTGGAGTTACTGGAGGTTGTGAGCCACCTACATGAGTGCTGGGAACTGAACTCAGGTCCTCTGCAAGAGCAATACTCAATCTTAACCTCTGGGCCGTCTCTCCAGCCCTGTGTTTTTAAGGTATTTTAAATAAACAGCTTTTTAAAGGTATAAATCACACAGAATTCACTCTTTTAAGGACTACAATTTAGTGGGAGTTTGGAGTATTCATAGAGTTGTGTAACCATGATCACAGGCTAATTCTGGAACACTTTCATCACTCCCCCCCAAAGATAACCCATTAACTGTTGCTCCCTATTACCCACCCCTTGTGCCCTCCCAAGTCCCTGAAAATGTCTAATCTAGTTTCTATCTCTATGACTTTCTTTCTTTGAAAATTTTGTATAGACTTGATCATAGAGCATGACACCTGTTATATCTGAGGGGACAGTTTTGTGTTTGTTTATGCTTACCATAGTAGTTTCAAAAATTATCCATGTTGAAGCATGTTATATTTAAATAGCATGCCGTTATATGAATATATGCAATCTTTTCTGGTACCATTTCTAACACCAAATGTGAGCTTTTCCTTCTGATATCAAGTACTTGATATTTTTGTACATCACCACCAATCAATTCTCCAATACCAACTGGTTGTCCAACAACTCAGTTCTGACACTAATTATCCACAGTTAACATAGATTCCACAGTTGAAGGGCTCAGTTCCACAAGACTCTACTTTATATACCAGCCATAAGTAGGATGCCCAGATTACTAACAGTTGAAAACAATGACAAATGTTGGGGTTCTACCACACCCTCCTTAGGTGTGGGCTAGAATGATGCATAGAACTCAGGAAAGTATTTGCATTTACTGGTCTACAGTGAATCAAAAGGAAGAGATGCATAAGGCAAGGTATGGAGCGTCCATGTTCCGTTTGGGTATGCCACCCTCCCTGTACCTTGATATAGGCTCCAACCTGGATGCTCCCCGGGTCTCACTATTAGTGAGTTTTTATAATGGTTTCTAGCTCCTTCCCTCTATTAGAGGTGGGGCGGGAGTATGGAATAGGGTTGGGGAGAAGGTGCTAACATTTCCCACTCCCTAAACGCAGTTTTTGCCTTTCTGGTGACTAGTCCTCACTCTGGTGACTAGCCCTCACTCTAAGGCTATCTGGGGTCCCCTACTCTGAGTCATCTCAGTAGCACAAACTCAAGTGTGTTCAAAGTAATGTCTTAGAAATAACAAAAGACATTCTTATCACTCAAGAAATTCCAAAGGTTTTAGGACTTAAGTGCCAGGAACTAAGCATAAAGATCAAATTTCTGTTTATTGTACATACATAACCACATTTTAAAATCCATTTAGAGCCTTTAATTCTAGCACTCAGGAGGCAGAGGCAGAAGGATCTCTGTGACATGGAGGCTAGCCTGGGATGGTCTACATAGCAAGTTCAAGGCCAGCTTGGGGCTCCATAGTGAGATCTTGACTCAAAAGTAAAACAAAACAAAAAAATCTATTAATCATTCATAGGTTGATGGACAATTGGGTTGTTTTACTTTTTGACTATTATTAATATGCACGTGTACCTATGTCTGTGTGAACATGTTTTCAATTCTCTTGAGTATAGGTCTAGGATCAGAATTTATAGTCACTGAGGAATTCCTAAACAATTTTCCAAAGAAGCTGTACCTTTTACACTGCCTTGAGCAGTTTCAGTTTCTCTATATCCTTGCCAACACTTATTGTCTGTCTTTCTTATTTTAGACATCCTTATCATTACCACCAATACCTCATTGCAGCTGACATTTGCATCTTGAAATGCAAACACAAAGAAGCCTGTAGATTTTGCATGCCATGTGCGGCCTCCAAAGTGTCAAATCTTTAATATGTGGCTCTTTACAGAAAATGCTTGCCAAATGTTGGCCTGGGTTCTAAGTTCTCTATTGTGCTAAGAGGAAAAGCAAACATCATCATAATTCAATCTCAGAAGTTTAAATGCAAATTATTTAGCTAAAGCTGGGGTTTTTATTTAAAATTTTTTAGTTATAACTGAAATACTTTTATTAAAAACAATCACAATTAGCTGGGCATGGTGGCGCATGCCTGTAGTCCCAGCACTTGGGAGGCAGAGGCAGGTGGATCTCTGTGAGTTCAAGGCCAGCCTGGTCTACATAGTGAGTTCCAGGACAGCTCAGGCTACAGGGAGACCCTGTCTCAAAAAGACAAAAAAAAAAAAAAAAATCACAGTTTGGTACTAGGAAGATGGCTCAAGTTGGTAAAATGCTTGCCATGCAAGTACGAAGGCCTGAGTGTCACTCCCCAGACCCCATGTATAAAGCTGGGCACAACAGCACATATCTGTAGCCCCAGCACTGGGGAAGCAGAGACAGGAGGATCCCTGGCTGGGGTTTCTAGTCATTCATAGCAGAATCATTGTGCTCCACCTTCAGTGAGAGACACTGACCCCCAAAATAAAGTGGAGAGCAATTGAGAAAGACACTCAGTACCAACCTCTGGCCTACACACACACACACACACACACACACACACACACACCTCTATGCACACAAATTTAGCATCAATTGGTAACATACGGTGGTTCCCAATATAAAGAACCAGCATCATACACCATTGACATTACATCCAAATTTGGCATATTAGAGAGTGAATTGTTTTGTTCTCTAAAACATTTCTCAGTTGCCACATACGACTGTGCTCTACTAATTCACAAGTGTCTCTAGAACCATGAACTGGAATATAAAGAGAGGCAAGAAAATGGTCTTTTGACACTCCTGGGACAGAGACTTCATTATGCAAGAAAATATTGCATTCACATTCTCTGAGAGGTTTGACAAGTTAATTAATTTGTCTTTTTCTACTTAAGTGCCTCTACTGCTAAAATCCACAGGCTCAGGGCAGTGGACCCATCACTAACCTCAGAGCTGCACAGCTCTGTGTCTACTCTGTATTTGAATGTAGACTCCTTTTTCTGGAGAAGCCTGGGGGTGAGAAGAGCAGAGAAGCAACTCTCTGGGGGTCGTCATAAGGCAGAAGTTAGGGTCACATGTTGCTGGTACCATAGCTGACTGTTGTATCCAGTGCTAGGGTACTCACAAATTCTTTAAGAAATTGTGGGGGGTGTGTGGAAAGGGGGGAATCTGACTCGGACCTTCAAATCAGACTATATTATTGTATTGAAAAATATTGAGAGATTAATATTCATTTTCTTAGGTGTGATAATGGGGCTGTGGTACTTTTCCAAAAGTCTGCTAACGCTGAAGTATTTATGGATGAGATAAAATGATGCCTGGGACTTGCTTTATAATACTGCAGCAAAAAAGCATCTTGGAGATTTATGAGATCAGATTGGCAAGTATTAATACTCATAACTGTTGAAACTGGGTGATGAATTATGAGGGTTCTTTTTAACCATTCTACATTTTATGTCTCAAATGTTTCATAGCATAAAGTTAAAAATATTGAAATGAAGTGGAAAAGGACAGAAGGATTGTGGGACAATGGGAAACATAGCAAGTAAGGGAGAGAGGGAGAGGGACAGGAGAGGCTCCTTGTCTTCTGACTCACTTCTCCCTGAGAGTCAAGAAAAAAACCAGGACACCCTGGGAGTGGACTGGAACCCTGGACACCCCGGGAGTGGACTGGAACCCCAGTGCAAGAACTTTTATAATCAATCAGCTCTATAAAAATGGGGTGATATCCCAGCTGTGGAGATAGCCCGTTTGCTAATGTGCTTGCCTTACATGTATGAAAGCCTGAGTTCTGAGCCCTGGAACCCACATAAGAAGTTGGGTGTGATGTCACATACATATTTGTTTGTTTGGGACATGGCCTCCCTGTGGCATCAACTGGTCACTATGTAGACCATACTGGCCTTGATCTCACAGAGATCTGCTTACCTCTACCTCCTGAGTGCTGGGATTAAAGGTGTATGCCATCATGCCCAGCTTTGAAAATTTAATATTTTGCGTTCTTTACTTCAGCTATTTTTTTTTTTGGAAATGGAAAGAAAACAATACAGATGCAGTTAATATCCATGTGAGCCAGTCTGCAAGTCTCCCTTGGAGGTAACCACTATCTGGAATGAGGTGCTGTCACTCCTGCCTAAACTCCATATGTGTCTCCCAGCAATATATAGCATGGTGGTGCAAATTTTAAAACTCTGTATAAATTGCATCATATTTAAGTGCTCTGCAATTTACTTTTTTATTTTTTAATATTTTATTTATTTATTTATTTATTTATTTATTTATTTAGTCTTTTAGACAGGGTCTCCCTGTAGCCCCAGCTGTCCTGGAACTCACTATGTAGACCAGGCTGGACTTGCACTCACAGATGTGTATGAGTGTATTGCCTGCATGTATGTGAGTGCACCCATGTCATGCAATGCCGTGGAGGTGCTGGGAATCGAACCTGGGTCCTCTGCAAGAGCAGTCAGTGCTCTTAACCGCTGAGCCATCTCTCCAGCCCCTGCAATTTACTTTTATCAGTCACATTTTTAAAGATTTAGCTATGCTGATCCCAATTACATCACAGTTTATTTATTCATTCATCCACTCTTCTGTTGCTGGGCATTTGGGTTGATTTCAATGTTTTGCTGCTACAAACTATGCTAAAATGACAATTTTTGAAGATTTTAAAAAGATGTTTAATTATGTATATAAGTATGTGTATATTTGTGGGTCTGTGTCCATGAATGCAGGTGTTGGCAGAGGCCAGAAAAGGGCATTAGATCCTCTGGAGCTGGAGTTACAGGCAGTTGTGAGCTGCCCAATCTGGGTGCTGGGATTCAAACACAGGTCTTTTATAGGAGCAGCAAACACTCTTAATTGTTGATCCATATCTCCAGCCCTCCCAAATGACAATTTTTGTACCTGTTTTTCTAAGCATATGTATAAAGTTTTCTGTTTATAAGAGTTGCTAGTAGAATAATTACTTTTAGGATATGTTCATGTTATATTTAGCAGCTCTTGTCCAAAAGTGGTTGTATGAAAATTCCTATCACATACAGTTCTGAATTTTTGCCAGCCTGTTAGGTGTGAAATAGTGTCACGTAATCTGCATATCTCTGTTCACTTATGAACTCTTTATCTTTTCTTTTTTTACTGGCTAAAGATTACTTTTCTGTGAATTCTCTGTTTGATGTTTCCCCTCCTTTTCATTATTGTGCTTTTCTCAATGACTTATAAGTTCTTTGTATATTCTATACGCTGATCCTTCATAAGTTTTGATGACCTAAGTTGCCTCTCAGACAATAACTTGATTTCTCAAATGTGTTATGTTTTATGCATGAACGTTTTTATTTTTAGTGTGGTTGAACTTACCTATCTTTCATTATCATTGAGGTTTTCCTCCTTAATTTAAGACATCCTTTCCTACTCCAAGGTGATATATTCTCTTTTGTATTCTTCAAAAGCCTTTTAAGTTTTGCCTTTCACAATTAGTTCTTTAGCCCATCTGGGATTTATTACTAGTAGAATAATTATTTCTAGGATATGTTCATGTTATATTTGCAAGATATGAGCCTCAGATCTAATCTTTATAGATGTCAATAGCCTTTTCATTGTTGTTATTGTTGTTTTGTTTTTGAGACAGGGTCTTACTATGTAGTCCCAACTGACCTGGAACTCACTATGTAGACCAGGCTGGCCTACAGTTCAGCTCATAGAGATCTTTCTGTCTCTGCCTTCCAAGTGCTGGGATTAAAGTTGCGTGCCACCATGCCTGACTCAATAGTTCTTTTTTTTTAATTAAAAATTTTTTGACTTATTTTTATTTTATGCATATGAGTGGTATCCCATGTGTCTAAGTGCCCATGTTGTACATTGCCCGTGGGTGTCAGATCCCCTGGAACCAGAGTTAGACAGTTGTTAGCCTGTCTTAACCTTGGAGCCATCTCTCCAGCTCTAATTTCCTTTTTTTCATTTAAATATATTGGGTTTATTAATAGAGTGGGGAAGAAGGTGGAGGGGGTGGATTGTGAGCATGCCACCGCACATGTGTGTAGGTCAGAGGACAACTTTCAGGAATCTCTCTTGGTTTGAGGGGTTTGTTTGCTTGCTTGCTTATTTTTGGGAAATGGTCTTACTATGTAGCCCTGGCTGGCCTAGAGCTTGCTATCTAGACCAGGATGGCTTCAAACTCACAGAGATCCACCAGCCTCTGCCTTCTGAGTGCTGAGATTAAAGGCACATGCCACCATGCCTGGCCAAAATAATTTTTTTTATGTGTATGAATGTACACATGTACATTTGTGTGCCACATGCATGCCTGATGCCTGCAGAGGCCAGAAGAGGGCATGAGATCTCAAGTACTAGAGTTACAGATGATTGTGAGCTTCCACATGAGTGCTAGGAACTGAACTCGGGTCTCCTAGAAAATCAACAAGTGCTTGCTGAGCCATCTTTCTAACCCCCTAGTTTTGCTATTTTGACACTATTTTAAAATTATGGGGCTGGGGAGATGATTCATTGAATAAAGTGCTTACCATGTAAGCATGAAGATCTGTGTTCAGATCCTCAGCACCCATGTTTTTAAAAAAAATAGCTGTGCATGGTGGTACATGTCTGTAATCCTAGCACTGGGAAGGCAAAGACAGGAGGGTCCCTGGAGTCACTAGCCAGAGTCCTGCTGCATTGGCAAGCTCCAGTGAGAGTCCTGTCTCAACCAGTAAGGTAGAGAGCAATTGAGGAAGACACCCAATGTTGATCTCTGAGTCTACATATGCATGTGTATACACATATGTGCACTTGCACACACATATACCACACACAAAAGTAAAATAAGGTGATGTTTTATTAGTATTTATTGCTGCTATAGAATGTAATTACTACTTTCTCCTTCCCCTACCCTCAGTTCTGAAGGTTTTTTTTAATTGATCTTCATGGCTTTTTAATTTTTTAAAGTTTTATTCATTTGTGTGTGCATCTGTATGAATGTACTCACAGGTACATTTGTGCATGGATGCCAGAAGAAGGTGTCAGATCCCTTGGAGATGGATAGGTGTTACCTGGGTGCTAGGATCCAAACTCCAGTCCTCATGATTGAGAAGCAAGTGCTCTTAACCACTGAACCATTTCTCCATCCCCCTAATTTTATTTTTTAGTCTGAATGGACTGTTTTTTCTGCAACTCTTAAAAAGTTCTTCTCCAATGTGTTGAGGCTCCTAAGGTTCAGCACAGACTTTTGTGGAGATTGAATTCATCTAGAGAGGCTGTAGCAACATGGATACCAGGTCTCAGGCGACTTTGGGGACCCAAGTATGACCCAGTAGTGGAGAAAATGGAGTCATAACATTGGCATGGAGGCAATCAGGGCTCTTTTATGTGTTAAAAGGCTGGGGCACTCAAATTTGATTGATGTTGGTCTAAAAAAATAATTTTAACTCTGTAGAGCTGAGGGATCATGGCTCTCACACATAATATAAGGAAAGATTGTGTGTGTGTGTGTGTATGTGTGTGTGTCTGTCTGTCTGTCTGAAAGTGCACTCACCTGTGCAGTCGCCTCTGATTTGCTTCTCAGTCTTTTTTTTTTTTTTTTTTCAATTTGGTCTTTTTGAGACAGGGTCTCCCTGTATCCCCAGTTAGCCTGGAACTCACTATGTAGACCAGCCTGGCTTTGAACTCACAAAGATCTGCCTGCCTCTGCATCCCAAGTGCTGGGATTAAAGGTATGTGCCACCACACCCAGCTTCAACCTTATTTTTAAATTAAAAAAAAAAATTTTTTTGGTCTTTTTGAGACAGGGTCTCCCTATAACCCCAGCTGTCCTGGAACTCACTATGTAGACCAGGCTGGCCTCGAACTCACAAAGATCCACCTGCCTCTGCCTCCCAAGTGCTGGGATTAAAGGCATTCACCACCATGCCCAGCTAAATTTTTAAAATTTTATGTGTATGAATGTTTTGCCTGAATATATGTATGTGTAGCACGTGCATGCCTAGTGTCTAGTGCATGGCCAGAAGAGAGCATCCCATTTTGACTCAGTTGGCTAGCCACTAAATCCCTAGGATTTACCTGTCTCTATTCCCTATGCTGGGGTTACAGATGCATATCACCTGGCTTTTACATGGATACTGGAGATCTAAACTCAGGTCCTCATGCTTGTAAAGCAAACACTTTAGCCACTGAGCCATCTCCCTAGCCCCTGGAAAGATGTTTTTTCCCCATCTACACCATAATCTGTGACACAAAATGCATTCTGCCTTTCCAGTATCTGTTAAATGAGTATGTATTGACTCTTCAAGAAATCTGTGTTAAAAATCAATTAGCATGGGGTCTGACATATAATGGTGGCTCTGGGAGCTGGTGGAAGAGATTCTAGGTGAAAGATCTTCACATGAACAGACAATGTCTCCCCAACCAAGTCTGGAATGAGAACACAACACCAAAGTCCCTCCCTTTCCCTGGCTTCTCTATGCATCCTTCCTAAAGTGTGACAGAGCCTAACAAAAGAAAAATGACAAGAACATGTCAGTTCAAAGTGGCTGCCCACCTACTGTGGCTTCCCCCAGCTCGTCTGTATCTGCTTCTGTGTCTCTAAGAGAATGAGACACATGTGGACATATGGTGTGCTTTCCTCCTTCCCCCACTAGCTGTCAGCTCACCTGTCAGAATTTGTTCTTGCAAAACCGTCAGGGATTAGAAAATATTCTTGTTGGTTCCCTTTTCTCACTGACATCCCAGGAAAAGCCTGGATCACATCTCTCCCCACCTTCCTACTTTTATCTTCTCTTCTCCTCTCCTCTCTTCTCCCCTCCCCTCTCTTCTCCTCCTCTCCCCTCCCCTCTCCTCCCCTCCCTTCCCCTCTTCTCTTCTCCCCTCCCTTCCCCTCTTCTCTTCT
>NW_008341028.1:13784594-13785401 GCF_000622305.1 Nannospalax galili
TCCCTTCTCCCCTCTCTTCTCCTCCCCTCCCTTCCCTTCTCCTCTCCTCCCTTCCCCTCTCCTCTCCTCCCCTCCCTTCCCCTCTCTTCTCCTCCCCTCCCTTCCCCTCTCCACTTCTCCTCTCCTCCCCTCCTCTCTCCTTTTCTCTTCTCTCCTATTTGTCCCTTCTGTAGCCTCCATCCTATTTGTCCTAGTTAGTGACACTGAAAACTAAACCAAGTGTCTCATACGCCATTGTACATAGACTGTTGGCTTCAAAATAGTTTTCTTTTTAACCAAACCTATGCACTTAAATGGTATTTGGAAGTAAGAAGTGAGAGGGAGGCTGTCTTGCTGCTGATGGTGGTAAGCAAGGTTGAGAGGGGCAGGAAGCTGGGGTAGGAGTGGGGAGTTCTGATGGTTAGTGTCCAGGTCTATAGAATGAGGGTCAGGCAGAGGGGAGAGTGCAGCAGGGCCGGATAACTTCAATGATGTGATCATCTAGTCAGTAGCAGAACCCTGACTCCCGTGCCACAGATCCCTTCCAACAAACTACTTCATTTTTTGTAGAGTCCCATTCTGCATAAAATACTTGGAGCAATTTCTTTTGTCTGCACCGAACCAATTGACGTACCTATCCCCTCTTAGACCTCCTAAATATGTAACAAGTTTCAGTTTAACCAAGTGTCCAGTCCATTTTCTTGGGTCTTGTCTTCAATAGTTGCTAGTCTGTCTGCACGTATCAACTCACACAATAGAGGATCTTTTTTTTTAAAAAAATACAATATCTTTATAGTCAAATGTCATATAAAGCAAACTACAGACTAT
>NW_008341028.1:13786800-13848967 GCF_000622305.1 Nannospalax galili
GTAGTATGTTGGGTTACTGTCTGGAAGAGCCTTTATCTATCCTAGCCAACAACTCGACTGAAGGTATCGTCTGTCTGGCTTTGTTGTTTGTCGAGTAACTTTTAGTTATGTATATGTATGCTCTTATGATATTATGTTGGCCCCTTTAATCTTTGGTTATACTTCCCTTTTGGGTGTTTAAGGACATACAATTGGACCAGATAAACTGATTTGTTTTTACTCTTGAGGTCGTTAGAGGATTTGTTCCTCAGGGGTCCCATGGGGTTGGGTGGAGCCCCTGACTCCTTTCTTTTACCAGCTCCATCCATGTGAGGATAAGTCAAAGGTCCTGCTCGACCATTGTTGGCTCCTCTTGGAAGCATGGAGGAAATGATTCCTCCGTGTTGACCCTCCTCTTTATAGACTGGACACTGGCTCATTTATTATTTTTATTTTATGTGTATGAGTGTATTGCTTGCGTGTGTGTGAGTGCACCCATGTTGTGCAATGTTGTGGAAGTCAGAAGAGGGCTTTAGATTCCCCTGGAACTGGAGTTAAGGATGGTTTATAGCCTCCATGTGGGTGCTAGGAATCAAACCTGGGTCCTCTGCAAGAGCAGTCAGTGCTCTCAACCACTGAGCCGTCTCTTCAGCCCCACAATAGAGGATCTTTAATAACTGATGTTATTTAATAAGCAATCACCCAGGGCTAGGTATGAAGGGACTTTGAAAACATTGTCTTTCTTATCATGATCCTATAGTGTATGTGTACTAGGGAATGCTATCTATCTATCTATCTATCTATCTATCTATCTATCTATCTTTATTCAATTATAGGGTCTCATGTATTCCAGGCTGACTTTCAAGTTACTAGGTAGCCAGAGGATGACCTTGAACTTCTAATCTTCCTGCCTCTACCTCGGGAGTACTGAGATTAAAGGCATTTGCTACCACACCCATTTCATAAGGTTCTGGAGATTGAATCCAGAGCTTTGTGCTTGCTAGGCAAGTACTCTATTAATTGAATTATATCCCCAGCCTCAGAGGATGCTTTGGGTTTCAGCTTTAGAAGATTCTACCACTTACTTAAACATGGAGTGGGAACTGGGTATATAGCTCAGAGAGAGAGAGGGCTTACTTAGCATGTGCAAGACCCTGGATTCAATCCTCAGTCCTGCAAACACCAACAGTGAAAGTAAGAAGTTTGCTTTTCCAAATCAAGCAGATGTTCAGGTTAGGAAATTCAGGACTATATGGATGATCAAGGCTGTTATGAGGAACTGCGCTTCTTGTATCCACACACCAGTGTGTGTGTGTGTGTGTGTGTGTGTGTGTGTGTGTGTGTGTGTGCTTCTCTTGAATTGCATGGGATAGATCTGTACCTCCAGATAGCCCAGCCAAATTCTAGGCATCACAGAAGAACACTGAGGCGATCCTAAGGAAAGTGGCTTCTGTGAATGGTCTGCTTACAAGACCTCAATCAATACAACTATAAAAGAGTTTTTTTTAAAGGTAAAAATATGGAGCAACATACTATATTCATGGATTGAAAGTCAATATTGTAAAGATGTAAAAGTTTCCTAAGTTGATAAGTAGGTTCACTACAATCCGAATTGAAATCATGAGATTTTTTTATGAAGCATGACAAGCTGTAGTCTAAAAATTTGTATGGAAATACAAAAGCTAACTTATGCAAGACATTAATGAAAAAAAACAAAACAGGGTAAAGGCTAGGGGTATGGCTCAATAGTAGAATGCTTGTCTAGCATGCCCAAAGTTCTGGGTTTCATTCTCGGCACTCAAAAATTAAGAGGACTTGTCCTAGCAGATATCAAAATTTTCTATAAAGCTATAGTAATTAACATGTATTAGTAGATAGATAGCCAGGCATGGTGGCGCATGTGTTTAATCCCACCCAGCACTGGGGAAGCAGAGGCAGGCAGATCTCTGTGAATTCAAGGCCAACCTAGTCTCCAAAAAAAAACCACTTTTTTTTTTTTTCAGATTGATTGGAAAATTCTCAACAGTTGGAGTCTGCCAGCCTGGCTTCATAGTGAGTTCCAGGCCAGCTGGGGCTACAGGAAACTCTGTTTCAAGAAGACAAAAAAAAAAATTAAAGACAAACAATAAAGCCTTTAAAACATAATTTAGAATACCCTCATGACCTTGGGAGAGAAAATATTTCATAACGTACAAATAGGGCTAACTGTGGAAGACAAGATTGTTCTACATTAAGACATTTTAAAAAATAATTTTATGTATATGATTGTATTGCCTGCATGTATATAAGTGCACCCATGTCATGCAATACCCATGGAGGTCAGAAGGGTGTGTTGGATGCCCTGGAACTGCAGTTACAGTTTTTAGCCACCATGTGGATGCTGGGAATCGAACCCAGGTCTTCAGACAGTGCTCTTAACTGCTGAGCCGTCTCTCCAGCCCTACGTTAAGACCTTTATTCTTCAAAAGACACTGGCACAAAGGTGAAAAGACAGCCGTGGAAGTGGAGAAAATATTTTTCACACACATTTCTGTAAGAAACCTAGAAATCAATAAGAAAGATGATGTGCTTTTGTTTTTTTCCTTTGGTCTTTTTGAAGCAGAGTCTCCTGAACCCCAGCTGTCCTGGAACTCACTATGTACACCAGGCTGGCCTTGAACTCACAGAGATCCGCCTGCCTCTGCCTCCCAAGTGTTGGGACCACCACGCCTGGCGGTGATATGCTTTTCAAAGTGGGAAAACTGGGACTATCACAAAGTCTTTAGGTAAATAACATTTAAAGAAAGAGATTCAATCTTTTTATTAATCAAGGAAAAGTTACAGTGGATTTTATCCATCAGATAAACGAAGCTTTTAATCTGCCAGCACTTGACACTGGCCAGGGGAATTCTCTTGTGCTGTTGATGGAAGTATAAATCGGCACCACTGCTTTGGAAAACTGGCGTTTGCTAGTAAAGTTGAAGGTATGCATTACCCAATGACCCAGAAATTCCTTAGAATGCCTGAGGCAAGAATGTCCATAGCCGCATTGCCCACAGTATCTTCAAACTGGATTCACACCCTCAATAGTAGAATGTATGACCTGTGGTCTAGTCATACAATGGAATAGTATACAGCAACAAAATGAACCCAGCTACACGCAGTGCCATAGCTGAATCTCACAAACACAATTTTGATCAAAATAATCCATATGCAAAAGAATAAGCATTACCTGATTCCATCGATACACTACCTAAAACTAGCAAGCCAACCTACTGAATCTAGATTCACATAGATAGGAATGACCACCATTATTATCAAGGTAATATGTACCTCCTAGGAAGAGGGTTGTGAATATGAAAGCGCACATGAGTTTGCTTCAGTGGAACCAGAAATATTCTCATTTGTGAGCTGTGCTGATTACTGAATGCCCAGTCCATAGGAATGATGTAAGTTCCATTCATGCTCTGTGCTCTTCTCTATGGCATTACGTTTCAGAATAAAAAGGTGTAAAGCAATGCATATTAGATTTGGAAAGGACTTTGAGAGGCCTTCCAATGCAGGTCCATCCATCTAACAGATCAGATGTCTTTCATCTCTAGTTCCAGATGAGGCAATTGAATCAGAGAGCTTTAAATGGCGTGTCCCCAGCCAGTCAGTGGCAATCATCAGAGCCAAATAGAGCCCAGACCTCCCACCTGTCAGGTAGATGTTCTTTCTACTCTATATTTCTCCCATTCCAGACACCATAGTGCTACAAGCAGAGTTTTCCATGTAGCCTGGATCACCATGAGGGCAGGCAAGGAAGTCTCAACCTTCCCCAGGTTCCCAGCCCCACCTGATGGTTCAGGCAGTGCAAAGAGCTGGGACTAGGAAGGAGGGGGCTAACCTGAGATACCAGCAGTTTCCAGGGGCTTCTGAGGCTCTGGACAGTAAAGTCGCTCTGATTCTCCGCTCTGTTCCACATTCCCTGGCTTGCCCTTCTGGAACTACAAACTTGGCTGGTAGGACCAACTCCTCATGATTTATAGTTTTATTATCTTAGTTAAGAAGAGAGCTGCCTAAAAGATGCAGAGTATAAACTCTGAGAGGGCACGAAGCCCATGGTCCTTGTCCACGGGCACTATATTCCATGTGCATCTAATACAAGGCCTGATGCCATGAGAACCTCAAGTAATATTGATTGGTCACTTATTGAATGACCAGTCTAGGCAGGCTTATTGGGGAAGACAGAAGTTAGGATGAGTCAGGAATGGCTGATGCCGAATAAGGTTCTGTTCCTTTCTCAGAGTGGTCCATGGTCAACATACGGCCTTTATAAGTCATTAATACTGACTGAAGGGAGAGCTCAGTGTTGACTTGATGCTACATGAGATCCCACAGGAAATGAGTCTTAAGTGACACACGGGAATTGATAGGTAGAAAAAGAATGGAGGCTTTTCCAGCACAGCCAGTGCTGTGATGTGGGAAATTCCTGGCCTCTGACAGTCCTCCGCACACTGTTCATGAAGGAGTGTATCAAGCCTCCCATTCTGATGGCAGTCTGTGAGGCTTGTCCTAAAACTCTGTCTCTCTCTCTCTCTCTCTCTCTCTCATATGTATGTGTTCGTGTGGATGTGCACTTTTGTGAGCATGAGGGTGTGTGAATGTGTGTGGAGGACAGAGGTTGATGTTGAGTGTCTTCAATTGCTTATCACTTTATTTTATGAGACAGAGTCTCTCACTGAACCTGGAGCTCATCCATTCAACTAGGCTGGCTGGTCAATGAGCTCCAGGGACCTGTCTCTGTTCCCACGGCACTGGGGTTATAGATGCACCCCACCAAGCCAGACAAAAAGTCTGTTAAAAAAAAAAAAAAACCACAGGGAATGGGGATCAGAACGCAGGTCTCCATGCTTGTGCAACAGATACTTTACTAACTGAGCTATCTCCCCAGCGGATTTGTGAAGCATTTTATGGCTTTCTGCCCTCCCCCAAATCACATCAGAGGCTCCTGCAGGGTGGGGCTGTGTCTCCTTCGTGGGCCTGAGCTTCGCTCAGCAGCGTTGCTGAATCCCTCTGTGACATCAGGCCTTATCAGCAGTGTTCTTCCTATGGCGGTCTGCGTTTTAGATGGCAGCTTTCCCAGATGTCTTGCTTTTGCAGTTTTTACAGGTTGAAGTACCTTATACAGTTGTTTGCCCCTTGCCCCATATTTTCAGCAACCAGTGTAATTAATGTGCTGTCTAATGTGTTTTCCTGGAACTGTGATTATGCTCAAGGTATCTCAAAGCTTTTTACAGTAATTACTGGGAAAAGGCTTGGAGAGTATTAACTGCATGTGGAGTGAGCTGTAATCTGGCCCTTGGACACTTAGATATTAAAAATCACTCTGTGTCTGCCTTCATTTGCATTTCCAAATTTTCAGGTTAGAGGGCCTTCCAATTGATTGAATAATGGGTTAATGGAATCCTCTCCCTAATTAAATTCAGATTGTCTCTTTGTGAAACGTACACACTAGACAGTCTCTAGCTGGATCATTCTAATTGCATTCTGAGGGTGCCATGGGACCACCTTGAGGAAGCCACTGTTCTGTCTGAGGGTGGAGACTCTGCAAGAGGGAGAGGAGCAGAGACACTCGGGGGTTATCCACTTCCATTTAAGGCTGTAACCCGAGATTTCTGAGAGGAGCTGGCTCTGCCTTGCTGGCTTCCATCCATCCCATGGATACAACAATGGCTCCATGGATCCACCTCTTTCCCACTCCCCCAGCACTGGGTGTGCAGATGTATACCACTGCACCTGACTTTTTATGTGGGTGCTGGGGGTCCAAATTCAGGTCCTCATGCTTTCCACACAACATTTTAGTGACTGAACCCTCTCCCAAGCCCCTTGTCCTAGTTTGCTTTCTGTTGCTCTGATAAACACCTTGACCAAAAGCAACTTGAGGAGGTAAAGGTTTATTTCAGTTCCAGGTCACAGCCCATCACGGACGGAAGCCAGGGCAGGAACTCAACGTAGAAGCCTGGCAATAAGAATCATGGTGGAACGCCACTTACTGGCTTGCTTCCTCTAGCTGGTGCTCAACCAACTTTCTTTTTAAAATATTTTATTTATTGTTTTTATTTTATGTGTATGAGTGTAGTGCCTGCATGTATGTAAGTGCACCCATGTCATGCAGTACCTGCAGAGGTCAGAAGAGGGCATCGAATCCCCTGGAACTGGAGTTACAGATGGTTGTTAGCCATTGTGTGGGTGCTGGGAATCAAATCCAGGTCCTCTGCAAGAGCAACCAATGCTCTTAATCACTGAGTCATCTCTCCAGCGCCCCCCTTTTGGTCTTTTTGAGACAGGGTCTCCTTGTAGCCCCAGCAGACCTGGAACTCACCATGTAGCCCAGGCTGTCTTCAATCTTACAGATATCTGCTTGTCACTGCCTCTTGAGTGCTGGGATTGAAGATGTGCACCACCATGCCTGGTTCAGCCAACTTTATTATTATTATTATTATTATTATTATTATTTATTTTATTTTATGTGTATGTGTGTATTGCCTGCATGTAGGTAAGTGCACCCGTGTCTTGCAATGCCCGTGGAGGTCAGAAGAGGTTGTCAGATCCCCTGGAACTGGAGTTACGGACAGTTGTTAGCTGCCATGTGGGTGCTAGAATTTGAACCCGGGTCTTCTGCAAGAACAACCAGTGTTCTTAACCACCAAGCAATCTCTCCAGCCCCTCAGACAACTTTCTTAAACAACCCAGGACCACCTGACCAGGCTGGCACAACCCACAGTGGGCTAGACCCTTATCAATCAACAATCAAGACAATTCCCCACAGACTTGGCCATGGGCTAATCTGACTGAGGAAATTCTTCAACTGAGGAGTCTTCTTCCCACATGATTCTAGTTTGTGTCAAGTTGAAAATAAAAACTAACCAGTACACTTAATATTATTTTACTTTATTTTGAAGCAGGATCTCTTGCAACCCAAGGTAGCCTCAAACTTACCTTATAGCCAAGAACTGCCTTGAATTCCTGATTTTCCTGCTTCTTCCCACTAAGAAGTAAGATTACAGGCCTAAACCACCATGCCCGGAAGAGACTGGGAAATTTATAAAGAAAAAAACTGTATTTCTTATAGTTCAAGAGGCTGGAAAATTCAGGGTTGAGACTGTTCATCTGGTGAGGGTCTTCTGGTTTATGAGAACAGTCTTTAGGGTCCCAATGTGGTTCAGTACATCACATGGTGAGGAGCTCGTGAGAGATAACCAGACTCACTTTTATAACAGACCCCCTCTGCTGCCACCCCTTAGTGGCCTATTAATCTCTGAGTGCATTCATCCATTTATAGGGGCCTGATCCAGTCACTTCTCATAGGTCCTTCCTCCAAGTACCTTTAATATATGACTTTGGGAACAAAGTTTCCAATACATGAATACGGGACATAGTCAAACCATAACATGGTTAAAAAGGCATTCTGGGTGTGTCCACTACAACACTGGCATAAAATATAACAAATACTATTTTTTTTAATTTGTTATTTTTATTTCATGTGTATGAGTGTATTGCCTGCACGTATGTGAGTGCACCCGTGTTGTACAATTCCACAGAGGTCAGAAGAGGGCTTTGGATTCTCCTGGAACTGGAGTTAAGGACAGTTCATAGTTGCCATGTGGGTGCTGGGAATTGAACCCGGGTCCTCTGCAACAGCAGTCAGTGCTCTTAACCATTGAGCTACCTCTGCAACCCCTCAAATACTATATTTAATGCATGCTTAAGATTATAAGAAAGACCACCGAACCTTTCACTAGCCACCAGGGAAATTAAAATTAAAACCAAAATGAGACACCACTTCATATCCACAAAGATGGATATGTTACTGGTAATAATGTAAAACTGAGCAGCAGATGAGGAAAAGCTTGGCAGATTTCCCCAAAAAACTAAATAGAATCATGTGATGCAGCAATCCCACCAGAGAAAAATTGAAAATGTATGCTCAAACAAAAATGTATATATGAATGTTCATAACGGCATGGCATTTATAAGCCAGAAAGTGATAACATGTCTATTAACTGATGAATGGATAGACAAATGGTAGTCATACTATAGATACAATTGTTAGGTCACAAACCCTGTATCTGCTGCACTCTCTCCCCCAAATCAGGCCACACCTGTCTCCTGTAGCCTTTCTCCTTCCTCTCTCTCTCTCTCTCTCTCTCTCTCTCTCTCTCTCTCTCTCTCTCCCAGATATAAACAGTTGCTGTGCACATGCCACTCTTAGAAAGAATTGAATCTTCTTCCATTTCAACTGTGAGCAAACCCCACGCCCATGCCCATTCCCAAGACAAACTTGAATTTTATAACTCTTTTTAAAATTTTTGTTTATTTTTATTTTATGTGTATGAATGTTTTGCCTGCATATGTGTAAGTGTGCCATGTGTTCAGTGCCCTCAGAGGTCAGAAGAGGGCATCAGGTCCCCTGGAATTGTAGTTATCAAGAGTTGTTAGCCACCATGTGGATGCTGGGAACCAAACCAGGTCCTCTGTAAGGGCAATCAGTGCTCTTAACCACTAAGCCATTGCTCCAGCTCTGAATTAGAACTCTTATTTAGTGCCTGCCTCCATCTTAAGTCATAGTACATAGTCTAGGTCACATAGTGTGGTACTTACCAATTCCCCTTACCCCCCCGAAGATCTATGAGTCAGAACCCCCTTTTGTCTTATAGAACTGGAGGCTCTTACTCTCATCATGCTGTCTATGGTATGGTGCCTGAAATGTCTTAATATTCTGGGAACTGAAGGGTCTGTCCCTCCTTTGGGAGCCCCATGGCACTGTCTATGGAAAATGTTATAACTATCCTAATATTCTGGGAACTGAAGGGAGCTGAGGGTTCTTCCCCTTCAGGACTCTTGTCACGCTACCTGTGATCATTGTCTCTCCTGACAAGTTCTGCCTCTGATCTGAAGTCTTGCCTTGCTGTTTCAGGCCATGACACTATAGCTCTCTTAAATAAATCACATCTGAAGGGTAATTCATGTCAGCTTCCTTTCTATAAATGTGTAACATGTTTCATTATTTAAAATACTAATGCTGTTATTTCAGGCCACTTTTTCTCATCACAAATATTGATGAGCAGGTGTTCTGCACAGAGGCTGGCCTTCTAAAAAGATCACAGCCATGATTGGGTTATGTGGCATGGTAGGCCATTGTTGGCTCATAGCACCAAAACAAGGCCCTCTATTCATAAGCCAGACTGTGTTTTGCCTGTATTAGCTGCATTGGCCTGCATGACCATACAGAATGCCTCATGAGCTGAGCAGAAGGTACTGGTACAGTTGAGGTAAGTGCCATTGGAACTTGAGATACCTGATAGTATAAATAGTTTGAGCTCTCCAGGTTTAGATAGGTCAATTAATTATAAACACATCAGTTCTGTGTTGTGACAGATTGCTGTTATGGCTCTAACACTTATGATTTGGTGGATGTGACTAGACTCAACTTATAAGGTCAGATCCAGTCACACAGTCACAGATGCCCTATGGCCATGAACTTAATTCTTTACCAAGAGCTGCTATTGAAATGATGGCTGTCTCTGTTACAAACAAGAGTCCTTCCTTAGAACATCATGTCTATGCTGTTACTCTCCTTAAAGAACGTATCAGAGATTCTACACAGCACCCTTATCTACCACAGATACCTCAAGCCCCATTTATATGAGTCCAGGGATAGAGCTGTCTTTGTTGCAGCCTGGACCATGTGAGGAGCCCACTCTTACCTAGTTCAGCTCAAAACCATCAGCCTTCCACTTCATCTGCTAAACAGAACTGAACAATATCATGACCACAGTATTCTATCATCTCATTGACACTAGGGATCCCAGTTTTGTAGAACATCTCTTACTATCAACCCTGGACCAGAGGCAGCCTCCACTGAACATCTTCCCTGGCACATTCTTTGTTACTTTAATGAGGAAAGTGTCTTCTGCAATTTCCTAGGGAACACAATCAGCTAGAGGGTTCTGTGGTATTATATAATACAGTCATTCTGACATGCTTATCTTCCTGAGGCTTTTGATCACCTCCCTGGTACTCTCCTAAGACACCTTCATTTTATTTCCTATAGACCATCACGGTTCCAAGCTTCCATGAACCATTCTACAGTAGAGCCAGTCATCCTTACCAGGATGTCAAATCCCAAGCCACAGGGGTAGGTAATGGTTAATATTATCAACTTGATTGGATCTGAAATTAACTAAAAGAAACCTCTGGGAAGGTCTGTGATGACATTTCCAGGAAGGATTAACTGAGGGGAGAAGACCTCCCCATAGACTTAGGTGACGTCTTCCAGCACTTGCCCAGCTACAAAGAGACCTGAGGAAAAAGCAGCACTGTTGGCCTACTTTGTCTCTTGCAGGTCTACCTATCCCTCCTGCTGCCATCCTTCACTGACATCAGACTCCAGCCTCTTCAGGTTGGATCATAAAGGCCAGCAGCTCTCTAGGAGTCTTCTAAGCCTTCAGTGCCAGATTGGGACTGCTGAGGCATCCAGCTTCATGAACTGAGCAGCAATGGGGTTCTCAGCTTCTCCAGAGTGAAACAGTCTTTGTTGGACTACGTAGCCCTATCATGTAAGCCAGTCAATAAATTCCCTTTGCGATATTCATTCATCTTATCTGTTCTGTTCCTCTAGAGAACCCTGACTAATACAGAGTATCTCTGTATCATTAAATCTTCCCTATCCAGCCTTGTGGCCCAACTTCCTTGGTCCAGCAATCTCAGAAGCTATGCCTGTGTATGTTTTCCCACGTGAGCCATATCCTGCAGCACTTTTGATTAATGATCCCTTTTAGTCCAGTACTGCTTCACAGACAATCCTGCCCTCGGAAGCCATGCTGAGGCCTGACCCTAGCTATCCGTCTAGAAGAAGGGAGGGGTGGCAGTGGGTGGTTGCTCTAACAAATGGTGGGGGAGGGGTACATTGCTGACTCAGAGGGTGCCAGGTTCTTGAAGGCATCTACCCCCAAAAATGGACTCATCTCACTACCAGGTTCATGATCTCACTTTACTAAAACCATGGCCTCAACATAGCAGATTTTTTAGGGCTCTGAATTCATCTTTCTTTTTTGCCTTCATTTTTTTCTCTTTTTTCAATGCTTAGATTGAATGTAGGTCCTCACGCATGCTAGGCAAGTACTCTACCACTGAGCCATACCAACCCCTCATCTCCCCTTGTAATTTTATCACTCTTGCAATCAAAGTTTGGCCTGATTTTTTTTTTAGCACAATTTGTCCTCTAGCTGCAGAAGATGAGGATCACTTTGAACATTGCTATGCAGGCCCCATGGCCTTCACAATGTGTTCTGATGTGATAGTAGGCTGATAGAAAAGATTGCTGCTTTTTTTCCCTTCTAGGTTTCTAAGGAAGGTGACTATAGCCAACCAACTCTGCCATCCCTGTGGTTACCACTGTCCCTGTATCTTTCAAGTGCCAGAGCTATTGAATAAGCATAGCCATCTCCTTATACATTTATCCCAACCCAATCTCTAGGTAATTTTTATTTACTATGATGAGAATGCCTGACAGCTGATATTACCACCCCATGTACTACTAACTGATCTCTGGTTGGCAGATAATAAGCTCTGAGGATTCCCAAAGCAAAGACCTGCTTCCTTGAATCATTTTTGGCAGCAGTGTTTTAAGGATGAAAACAGGATTTGAGTATGAGTGGCTTATCTGGTGATGTTCCCAAGCTGCAGTAAGTTGGAGAATGTGAAGAGAAACGAGGAACAGAAGATCAATAGAGGCTCCACCATGGAGCCAAGCCTCTTCTCCCATTCACCACTGGCAAAGAATTGCTTCCAAGAGCCTTTACCCCCCAGCACTTCTGGCTCATCTCACCCATGAACCATGCGAAAGGCCTCAGGGGAAAGTCACGGGTGTTCTCAGTGGGGATCATTGGTTTGTGTGACCTGAGCAAATGCTGAGGGGTTAAGAGTGTGTCACTAACAGTCTATATACAGCAGACTAAATGAATATTCTTCACCTCCACCAGCTCACACAAAGGAAGATGTCAAGGAAGCCCATCTTTCTTGGGAGAAAAGAAATGTCCCTTTAGAATTTGTAATTATAGATTTGTACTTGATTTTGGGCTTGCTGTTTGAATTAATTCCCTTTGATGGCCCAGAAACCCAAACTAAGAAATTATCATTAAATTTGTCTCAGGCCAGTGATAGCTGTGGAATGTTCAGCAGAAGCATCTGAGGCAATTAAAAGTCTCCATACAACTTAAAATTTCCAACAAAAGAGGTATTATGATTAGTCTTCCTTGCCATTTGACTGGATTTAGAATCACCATGGAAACATATCTCTGGGTGTACCTATGAGAGTATTTCCAGGAAGGTCTAACTGGAGAGGAAAGACCCACCCTGAATGTGGGTGACACCATCCTATGGGCTGAGGTCCTTGACTGAATAAAGTGAATACAGTTCTCTGCTTCCTGGATGTGGATACAGTGTGACCAGCTGCCTCCCCCTCCTGTCACCATGCCATTCCAGACTGACGGACTGTATCTTCAAACTGTGAGCCAAAATAAACCTGTCCTTCCTTAAGTTGCTTTTGTCAGATATTTTGCCATGGAAATGAGAAAAGTGTTACTAACATAGGAAGAATGACTTTCAATAAGGCCAAATGATAGACAATAATGCAGTTAAAATGGTACTTAGAGTCAGGGCATGGTAAAAGGACAGAGGAGGGATTGTTTAACAGAAACAGAGCTTCAATTTTGCAAGATGGAAAAGTTCTGGAGACCCACAGCAATGTGTATATGCTTAATATTACTGAACTATACCCTTAAAATGGTTAAGATAGTGTTATGTTATATATTCTTTACTATACTGAAAAAAAAAGATACAAAGAAACTTAGGAGAATGCTTATACCAAAATGCTAGAGAGATACTCAGATGCAAAACTGCATAAATTATCTTATTTCAGCTGGGTGTGGTGGCACACACCTTTAATCCCAGCACTCAGGAGGCAGAGGCAGGCAGATCTCTATGAGTTCGAGGCCAGCCTGGTCTACATAGTGAGTTCCAGGACAGCTGGGGCTACAGGGAGACCCTGTCTCAAAAAGATAAAAAAAAGATCTTATTTCATATGTGCAAAAAATATATAACCTCAACACAAGGAAATGATTTAGGAGAATATGTTAAAATACTAACAAAACTGTCAGAATTATGGATGATGAATTTAATTTTTCTAAATTTGTTTTAGTAATCTATCATTTAGAATTTCAGCTGTGGGAAATAGAAAACTTAATTTGACCTCTCTTGAAAAGTAATGAGTATTTATTGGCTCATGTAACCGAAAAGGCCAGAGGTGGTATGAGCTTAGGACTGACTCAGTTCAGAGGTTGCCTTCAGGGACCTGTGGGTGCCTTTTCCCGCCCTTCCTCTATGGCCCCAGCTTGACCCCTGAGGTTGGTTCCCTGAAGGTGCCAGCAAAATTACAGCAGTTCCGGGAGCTTGTTCATACACTATGCTGACTCTTCTCTTGGTAGGTCTTCAAAAGAAAAAGAATTTCTTTCTCATAAGCCCCAGAAAACTGATGCTTGAGTCTTTTTGGCCATATTGTGTCTCATCTCCATCTCTGAATCATTATCCTGATTAATCTCAGCCCAAGCACAGCCCACTCAAGGCAGATGGGCTACAACAGGGAGGGGTAGTACCTGAAAAAAAAAAAGTCTGGGCATTATACAGAAAAGGAGGCAAGGGCATGGTGGTTTGCTGAGAAGCTAACAAATAAATGTACTTGAGTCTGTTCCAATTTTTTTTAGAATAAATTTGTACTTCTCTGGGAACTTTAGAGACCATAAATGTCTCGGGCCAGGCGTGGTGCATAACTATAATTCCAGCACTAGGGAGGTAGGGAAGCAGGAGGATCAGGAATTCAGGGTCATCCTTGGCTACCTAGTGAGTTTAAGGCCAGCCTAGGGTACATGAGACCCTGCCTCAAAACAACAATAACAACAGCAAAATGCTCCTTTATATTCATAATAATATATTTATATACAGAAAAAAGCGCAACAGACTGACTGCTTTTACTGGGCTGGTAAGATGGCTTAATGGGTAAAAGTGCTTGCTGCCAAGACTGATGACCTGAATGAGATCTCCAGAACCAACATGGTGGAAGGAGGGAATGGACTCCTGCAAGCTGTCCTCTGACTTGCACAACACACACACACACACACACACACACACACTGGAAAAAAAGTTGAACTGCTTTTACTAGTCTTTTATGTGGTAGTAAAATGTAGAACAAGGCTGGCATTCTGATATCAGCTTCAGTCTGATCATCAATTAAGGGTGATATACAAAACTTAATGAGTAATGCAGCACACTTATCATAAAGTGGGGGAGGGCATCACTTGTTACATTGCATTGGTGACCTCAGCCACAATCACAGTCTATTGCTTAGTCACTGTCACCAGGTATCACACAATTCTGTCCAGTTCATCTTCAGCCACTAGTGCTGGGCACACTTAGGCAGGCAATCCTCACTCACACCTAGTGTATCACCATGCCAGGATATAGGGGTTCACAAACCAGACATGTGGCTTCAAGGGCGAGCAGGAGTCACTGCCAAACAGTATCAGAAGCATGAATCAAAGAGAGCAAAAATAAAACCCAGGCAAAGCCTCCATGGTCCTCGGTGGCTTTAGTGAGTGATACAGCACTAGAGATGAGACAAACTGGTGTCAAAATGAGCTTGATTGTTTATAGCTGCATCATCCGAGCTAAGCTACTCCATCCACCTTGTCAATCTTCAGTGTTCACCTCTATAAAGTGAATAGGATAAGAATCACCTCTAAAATTGATTGTGAACACTCAGAGTATATTAGTCTATTTTCCATTGCCACATCAAAATACTAGAGGTTGGGTAATAGATAAAGAAAACAGGTATATCTAGCTCACATTGTGAGAGACTGAAAGTACAAGATCAGGTGACCTTTTTTTTTTTTTATCTTTGCTTAGTTTCTGGTGAGGGTGCCCTTGGCTGTGTCATATCATAGGGATAACATCATGACTGGAGGATTTGTGAGAGGGAAAGGTCACATGACAAGAAAGGAAGTTAGAGATCAGACTCACTCTCTTTTTTTTTTTTTTTGGTCTTTTTGAGACAGGGTCTCTCTGTAAGCCCAGCTGTCCTGGAACTCAGTTTGTAGACCAGGCTGACCTTGAACTCACAGAGATCCACCTGCCTCTACCTCTTGAGTGCTGGGATTAAAGGCATGTGCCACCGCCTGGCCCAGATTCACTCTTTTGTAACAACTCACTTTCTCAGAAACTAACCAGGGTCCCATGAGAACTACCTTAATCCCTTTAGAGGATGGGGTGCTTCAGTGATACATCATTACACAGAGGACCAGCCTCCAATTGGGGCCGGGAGGGACAAACCACATCTAAACTAAGGTACAGACACTAAGGCAAATAAAATGTCTAGCTCAGGGCTTGGAATATAGTAGGAAGTTAGTTGATGCCAAGTCTCACTTATCACCATCTTAAGAGACTGACTTTAAAAGCCTCAGACAGTGAGTTAGAGGCCAACCTGGTATACACAGTGAGCTCCAGGCCAGCCAGGGTTACAGAAGACCTTGTCTAAAAATAAACAAGCAAAAACCATAGGAACTCATAAACAACTCAGACAACTAGGAACTAATAAACAGCACCCTGATTTCTAGAGTAAGGAAAGAGCCACTGGTCTCTCCATAATTTCACCTCCATTTTGGGCTTGAACCATCCGTTCATCCACACTGCCCCTGTCTATAAATACAACAGGCTGACAGCCACTAGTGCTGGCAACAGCTCTTTCTGAGCTGGAATTTCTGACAGCTCAACCTCTACAAGCTGTTCATAAGTTATTTCAAGGGACATTTCTCCATCAATCATGTACCCTTCAAATGGACTGTACAGGCTTCCCGTGGGCCTGGGATCATGAGAGGGTGGAAACAACATTTGCTTCTTGGAAATTAGCACACTGGTTCACGACCCTTGAAAGGAAGCCGAGAAGAGGAATTGTGCTGCTAAACAGGGAGGGAAGCTACTCTAACAAGAACCCCCTGCGCATCGAGTGAGCACTGTGCTACCTTGCTGAACCCCCCAAGAAGCCAGGTAACGGCTGAGGAGATAGCTTAGTGGGTAAAGCTGTCTGAGTCCATGAGATAGTGCCTGTCTGTAATCCCAAGATGTGAGGCAGAGACACACCAGAAGCCCTCAGCCTGGGTAACCTGGTGTACACAGTAGCAAACAAAAGACTGTCTCGAGCAAAGTGGAAGGTGAAGACCAACACTTGAGATTGTCCACTGACCACACACACACACACACACACACACACACACACACACTCATGGGGATGCAATAGTTTTGAAAAGAAGACAGATAATAGATTCCCTTCTTACAAGTGATGAAATGAAGCCTCAGAAACATTTAATTGCCCCAGCTGGTAAAGGGAGGGGCTGGGTTCAAACCTAGGACTCTTCAACTACAGAGTTCTGCCAGTATTTCTCAGAAGTGATGTTAGTATTTTGGGCAGAACATCTTTTAGAATACTTGTCAGCCCCTCTGATCCCTGAGCATTAAAGTCAATAGCAGGTCCAGGTCATTCTAAGAATTAAACCCGTCTGGAATTCTACCCCCTGGAGGTGGAAACTGGAGAAAGGCGAGTTCAGGGCCAGCCAGAGCTCCTCAGTGAGGGGGAGGGGAGGGAGAGGGCCCTGGGGACAGAGAGAGAGACCCTCCACACACTTCCCAACCTTCCTTTGTAGGGAGTGGGGCATCACACCCCAGGCTGAGAATCACTTATATCAAACTATAATACAACAACATTCTGTTTGAGGATTCTGACAGAGACTGAGAAGAGAAAAGGAATTTTGCAGATGTGACCACGAGTGATATCCCCTGGTGTGGAAATGCATTTTCCAATCTGAGGATGTGTGCCCCATCCAGAGTTGATAACACCTCTCTATGTGTGGATGTGCATGCCAACAAATGTCTGAGATGCACCCTTAAGTATGCATAGGCACGCACAGGTCCAAGTCACCCAGGACCCCATCTCTGTCTCTTCCTCCACATCCAATCTCTCAGTCCTGCTGATCTTCCTTCCTAAATATATCTCACACCCACTCTGCTCTTCCTTCCTCTGTACCATGCCAACATCAAACCTCTTCATCTCTCATCTGGCCAACTGCAGCAGCTCTGTCTCTAGATGCAGATACGGTCCAGCTCATTCTCCAAACTGCCAACATGATCTTTCTAAAAGGCAATCAGACCATGTCACCCACTGGCTTCAAATTCCTCCATCATTGCCATTTCCTATGGCAATTCTAGAATCAGAGCCTTGTATCTAAATGAGATCTTCAAACAGATATGCAATGTGCAAAGCAGATACATACAGAGCTGCTCTGTTGGACTGTGTAGACTCCTCCGGAAGGTCTCCCGTACATCGTGTGTGTGTGTGTGTGTGTGTGTGTGTGTGTGTGTGTGTGCGCGCGCGCGCGCAGAGGCCAGAGGACAACTTCAGCTGTTGCTCCTTAGATGGTGCCCATCTTGTGTTTTAGATATATTTTATTTCATTATTTTTATTTTATGTGTATGAGTGTATTGCCTGCATGTATGTGAGTGAACCCATGTTGTGCAGTGCTGTGGAGGTCAGAAGAGGGTGTCAGATTCCCCTGGACCTGGAGTTAAAGATGGTTGTTAGCTGATATGTGGTGCTGGGAATTGAACCCGAGTCCTCTCAAGAGCAGTCAGTGCTCTTAACCACTGAGCCATCTCTCCAGCCCCTCATCTTTTGTTTTAAAATGGGGTCTCTCATTGGCCTGGAGCTCACCAGGTAGACTATGCTGACCAGTCAATGAGTTCCAGCCTTGGGATTTTATAAGCACAGTCACCATGCCTGACTTTTTAAAAAAGATTTATTTTTAATTGCATGTATGTATGTGTGTCTGTGTTGGCTATGTGCACCTGAGTACCTGTGTCCTCAGAGACCAGAAGAGGAAATTGAATCCTCTTGAATTGTAGTTACAGGTGGTTGTGAGCCACCACCCAATGTGGGTGATGGGAACTCTGGTCCTCTGGAAAAGCAGTATGCACTCTTAACTGGTGAGCCATTTCTCCAATCTCCCCCTCCCCTACATAAAAACTGAATGATGAAACTCAGGTCCTCATGCTTGCAAGGCAAGCACTTTACCAGCTGAGCCATCTCCCAGCCCCACAGCACCATCTCTGGTCTTACAGAAGGAGAATGACTTAGGAGCTGAGTTTGAGGACTTTAGGGCCAAAGTGAGTTCAAATCCTTTGTCACTCCAACTGTGCAAACTTGGTTCCATGATTCTTTTGAAAATTAGGATTAGTTTGTGCTTGTGAAGCACTCAGAATAGAGTCGTTGTGGGCACATGGCAATCACTCAGACCTTTCTTACATTTCAACTTGAGTGTACATAAATTTCTGTAAGTGCCCTGAAGTGAGAAGCTCTCAAGCCACCTTGCACACTGTGTATGTGTGTGATCAGGGGTGCAGGACTTGGCTTCTGGAGAGAGAAAGGAGCCTTACTGTAATAACAGAGAGACTGAATCTGGCATCTCAACGTCATCCAGGGCTCAAGGGGACCCTCGGCACCAGGCATTCCAACCAGCTCCTTTCTTCTTTCTAATATTGACTTTATCTTCCTTCTACTCTGCCAAGTAGACAATCCAATTTGCATTCTCTCAAATCTTGAGGGACCCATTCTGATCGACTAAACCCACTTTCCAATGCCTTCTAATTGGGTAAAGCCCCTTTGTGCCTGGCTACTTCATAGGACACTAACTGTGAAGAGGACACCTCTGGTCCAGTCACCAGCCCTCATCCTTCATAAGATGGCTTTGCTTCCTTTCCTAGGTAGTTGTAAATGGAGGCATGTGACACGTTTGTGGCATAATATTCCACACCCATGCCTCGGCAGCCATCCTTCCTGCTTCTCTACCTGGCAAGCTTATTTTCCAGTCAAGTCTCAGCTCCTTCTCTCTTCCCCAAGTCATCCAGGCAGAATTCGACACTTTCTTTATACAGCCAGTACGTAGGTATAATCCTCCACTGGTGTAATGACCTGCCTTATGAGTCCCCACAGTTCTGCCTTTTTTCACAGGACTCCCTTCAGTGTCTCTAGCACCTGGCATGTGGTGTTTAACAAAAATTATTTATCAGATAAATGATGAGCAACGTGTAGACATGGATGCAAAAGATGATAGACATCAGTCCACGTTTGTTTTCTTTGTTGAAAGTGTGATTCTTTAAAACTAAAACAAGTTCAAATTGAAGGCTGTGTTCGTTTTTATGGTCAACTTGACACAACCTAGAGTCACCTGAGACTAAGACCCTCAGTTGAAGAATTGCCTCTGTCAAATTGGCCTGTGACCATGTCTGTGAGAGGTTTTCTTGATTGATGACTGATGTGGGAGGGCCCAGCCCACTGTGGGTGGCACCATCCCTAGGCAGGTAAGCCTGGGCTGTATAAGAAAGACAGCTGAGCATGAGCCAGGGAACAAGCCAGTAAGCAGCATTCCTCCATGGTTTCTATCTCCAGGCTCCTGCCTTGAATTCCTTCCCTGACTTCTCTCAGTGATGGATTGAGACCTGGAAGTACAAATCAAATAAACTGTCTCCTCCTCAAGCTGCTTTTTGTCAGAGTGTCTTATCACAGCAGCAGAAATGCAAACTAAGACAAAGCATGGCAACAGAATATCAGGAGCATTTGGTTTGGGGTGGTATTAGACTCTCCCCTACTGGAGGAGACATCACTGTCTCTCAAACGTCTGCCTTCTCCCCTCCCTCTGATTAGAATGTCTTTTGAAGGCACCCATACCTGCTGCCTCCACTTTCTGGTCCCCTACTGTTTTAGTCCTTCAAATGCTGGCTTCTCCAGGAACAACTTGGCTCACCATCAGTTAGTCATTCCTCCTGCTCTGGGTTAAGTCTGAACAGCACACTGTGGCCACTTTTTGATTGTTTATCACAAAGAAGAGGAGTTGTTTCCTTATATCCTTATATGTTTGTCCTTTTTGCTTAGAAGGGAGCTTGTGAGGGGGAGGGGGTCTTGCTCATTTATAGATCTGATATTCCCAGGAGGGTCCTGGGAACAGTGTAGATGCTCAGTACATGTTTATGGAATTAATGAATCTAGGACCAATAGAAAAGCCCCAATCCTGTAGCTTAGACTGAAATGTAGTTTTCTTGCAACAGATCTTCTTTCCCCATTGTATTTAGTTCAGGCCGAAGCTATTTATTTTCCTTTTTCATAGGTTTTGCAATTTCCCAGAGCCTATTTCAATGGGCTAATGGAAGTGAGGGAATCCAGAACACTCACTCAATGTGCCACCTGTGGATCAGGGAGGCCCATGGTCAACTTTTCAAAGTGCTTTTTGTATGATTGCTTTGCCCAGATAACATCTTTGTATTTGGAGGAAATGTGGAATCTCTCTATCATCCCTGCTTCTGTTCGTTCTTTTTCTATAGTTTCTAGGACTGAAAAACATAATTATGCAAAATGCCAAGATGTCTCCCAATAAACATTTTTTAATGCAAAGCTTCCTCTCAGTGATTGTTAACTAAAGTATAATTTTATCTCATACCATGCATGAAAGTGAATTCCAGATATATTGAAGACCTAAATGTAAAACCCAAATGAAAGGCTGTAAGAAGGAAAAGAGACAATACCGGGATACACTTTCACAGAAGAGATCTCCTAAGACATTAAAATATCATGGTAGGGTCTGGAGAGAGGGCTCAGTGGTTAAAAGAACTTGCTGTGCAAGCACAAGAACCAGAGTTCAGGTACCCAAAACCCATGTAGCAGGTTGGGCGTGGTCCCCCACACACCTGTAATCCAGTACTGAAGGGGACAAAGGAAGGAGGACTGCTGGCCACCTGCCTAGCCGAGAAACAGGAGCTCCAGGTTCAGGGAGAGACCCTGCCTGAAAGAAACAAGGCAGAGAGTGACAGAGGAGATACCCAAAGCCCTCCTTTGGCATCTGTACTCATGCACAGGCATGCACACTTGCATACACATGTGTATATATACCTCTCTCACACACACACACACACAAAAAGTCACAATAAAGAGAAAAAATAAGTTTGATTACATTAAAAATTTAAAAATCTGGAGAGAACGTAAGAGCTGGAGGATGGAGAGGAGGGATGGAAGTGCTGCCTTCTGGCCATGACACGGCTATAGCACTCATGGGCTCATGCTGAGCTGGTTACCTGAACAAGACCTGCCCAAGATCAAGCCAGTAGGATAAGTTAATGCAGGCAGCACTAATTGGACACAGTAGGTTAAAAAAAGAAAAAAGAGGACATGAGGTGGCGAAGGAACATGTTGGGGGAATGTCTGGGGGATCAGGATGGGAGAGTTAAGGATAGATAAGATCAAGACACATTGTAGACATGAATGAAATTGTCAAAGAATAAATAAAATTTTTCTTTAAAATCTGTTTCATAGAAAAATTAGGAGATAAGCAAAACACTGGGAGAAAATATTTGTGATATAATTAGCAGATAGTAGAATAGATTCTAGAATGTGTAAAAATGTGCTATAGGCAACGAACAAAAAGGTGAAACCAATAGCAGACGGGCAGAGGGGCTGAATAGGCAGTTCACATGAGGGAGACAAAATGGGAATGAATGAATAAAGAGATGTTCAATTTAGATTATGATCAAGTGATACACATCAGTAATAATAGGTCTCTGTTATGGGTAAAAATTAAAATGTCATATTGCTATTAAAGAGAATATGGGAACATGGAAGGTTTCCACAATATGAACAACATTGTTGAGCATACCATCACCCAGGGAAGAAACTTGGCAATTTCAAATAAAATAAAAACTGAGCACACATGACTCAGCAGCTCTCCTTTTAGATTCACACCCTAGAGATTAACTCACTCACGGTTACAAGGAAACCTAAGTAAAAGAATAAAATGTGGGCTGGAGAGATGGCTCAGCAGTTAAGAACACTGGCTGTTCTTGCAGAAGACCCAGGTTCGCATCCCAGCACCCACATGGCAGCTAACAACTGTCCGTAACTCCAGTTCCAGGGGATCCGACAGCCTCTTCTGTCCTTTGCAGGCATTGCACGACATGGGTGTACTTACCTACATGCAGGCAATACACACATACACATAAAATGAAAATAATAAGTATTTTTTTAAAAAGAATAAAATGTTTGTTTTGTAATGGTGAAAAATTTGCAAACCTTTTTTTTCTCTTAGCTTATATTTCTTCCTAGAACAGAGATCAAAACAGGGTCTTGCATACAAGTGCAGTCATCCCATGATATCCAGTGAGGATTGGTGCTAGAATCTCTGCAGATGCCAAAATCTACAAATGCACAAGCCCCTTCCATAAAATGCTGTGGTATTTGCAAATGGACATCCTCTTGGACACTTTGAATCATCTCAACATTACTTATAATACCTAGCACAATTCAAGTATTATGTAAATAGTGGTAATACTATATTGTTTGTTGGATAAGTATATGAAAAACTGTGTACAATTTTTAAAAACATTTTATATTTTCTTCTTTCTCTTTGTTTTTACATTATTTATTTATTGTGTATATGTTTGTGTGTGTTTATGTGTGGTCATTTTGTCTGACAGTTGTAATATTTTATAGTATGTTAGTCTAATTAATAGCTAATTTTATGTAACATAATTTGTTCTAGCATGTGGCTAACTTAATGTCCAATGTGGTAGTTGATGCTCTTAAAGGATATATTATTCTTAGGTTTTGGTGAATGTATACATTTGAATTTTTAGAACCAGTTTATTCATGATTTACATTTATCATTTTCATTATTTCTTATTTTTGCTAATAAATACACTTTTATATTAGTCTTTTGTTTGTTTTGTTTTGGTCTTTTGAGTCAGGGTCTCCTTGTAGCCCCAGCTGACCTGGGACTTGTCTCTGACTCCGAGTGCTGGGACTGAAAGCATGCATACCACACCCAGCTTAGTCTTTTTTATTTTCATGTTTCAGTCTACTCCTTTGAAAGCCATGGCACAGATCATGTTTTGATATTTTAGCACTTTCTCTAATATTTGAACATATGCACACTTAACTCCTCATTTTTCTTTTCTTCCCCTCCCCAGTCTTGTGACACACGTTCACTGTGTGTCTGTCTCTTTCCCTCTCACTCCTGGCTTCCCTCCCCCTTTCTTCTCCTGCTTCTATTACTTTTTTGAGACAGGGTCTGGTTTGTAGCCCTGGCTAGCCTGGGCTTGATATGTGGACCAGACCGACCTTAAACTTGTAGCAATCCTGTTCCTGCTGCCTGAGTGAGACAGTCTTGCTGTGTAGCCCAGGCTGGCTTCAAACTTGTGATTCTCCTGCCTCAGCCTTCTGGTGCTGGGCTTACAGGCATGTTCCACACTCATCTTTGTACACCTTTCTAACAGGAGTAATGTTGTTAAATACTTTAATCCTAGTTTTGGATGTGGTGGTTATAAACTACTCATTGAAAACTCTCTTTTCCATTACTTCTTTTGAGATCCCAATTTGTGTTATTTAACACCAATTGTTTTTGCACAAGCCAGTGCTTATATTTGTCTACACTTAAACCAATGCATATGCTATTGATAAATACATTCTCTAATAATTATTTTAGTGGATGTCTACCAGAATAAGCTCTCAGCTTTTACACAAGAATTTATTATTCAAAAATTTTAATGTACAACTTTAAAAACATGTGTGTGTGCACATATGTGTGGAGGCCAAAGGATAACCTGTCATCCCCAGGAACACCATTCACCTCCTTTGAGACAGTCTCTCATTGGCCTGAAGCTTACCAATGAAGTTGGACTGGCTGGCCAGTGAGCCCCAGGGATCCTCCTGTCTCTGCTTCCATAACACTGGGTCTATAGGCATGTGCCACCACACCCAGGTTCTTAAGTGGGTGCCAGGGCTCAAACTTTGCAGGTCCTCATGCTTACAAGGCAAGCAGTTTACTAACTGAGCCCCAGCCCCAAATGCACAACTTTTAACTGCAGTATAATGTGCGTAAAGTGCAAATATTCTACAGAGTTGATTCTCGCCATTCACGGAAGTTCTGCTCTATAAAATCACCATGAATCCTGAATTAGTGAATATGAACCATTACCCCTGGGAAAAGCAGGATTAGGCTGCTACAAGCCTTTGTCACTACATATTCACAGTGAGTTAATACACAATCTTGTTTTAAGAGTGTTTCTATTTAATAACTTCTTATTTATATTATTTATTTGAATTTACTATAATTTTTACCTGCATAAAGTTTAATCAACACATTTATAAAGTACAGTATAGCCTTGTAGTTAACACACACTAGATGATACTTCAACTCTGTGCATGGGGTCTGTTTTAAACAGTAAATTCTTCACCAAAAAGGCAAGAAACCATAGTAGTAATCATGCTGTAAAAAAGACATAGATTTACAATATGTAGTAAACACAGAATCCTCTTTCCTGATCTCTATAGGAGACTGGACCCCACCCCCTCCCCCTTGAAGGGGCTTCACAGGTGCCTCCCCTGCTGCCTGTGTGACTGATTTCAGGAAGACCTTGGGGCTAAATGAGGGCAAGCATAGCTGTGTGAACGGGACCCCAGCCCAGCCTCCTGAAAGCTCTGGAACTAGACCACAGGGCAACAGAGGAGCTGTGGTGAAACAGAGGGGCACAGAGGGTGGACTGTCATTTCTTCTGAAAAAATTCACAAAAGCGGGGCTGGAGAGATGGCTCAGCAGTTAAGAGCACTGGTTGCTCTTGCAGAAGACCTGGGTTCAATTCCCAGCACCCACATGGCGACTAATAACCACTCATAACTCCAGTTTTAGGGGAATCAGATGCCCTCTTCTGACTTCTGCAGGCACTGCACTACATGGGTACATTTAACGTATATGCAGGCAGTATACTCATACACATAAAATTAAAATAATAAAAAATTTTAAATAATTCACACATGAAAGTCATTATTATTATTATTAATTATTTGTCTTTTGAGACAAGGTCTCCCTGTAGCCCCAGCTGTCCTGGAACTTGCTATGTAGACCAGGCTGGCCTCAAACTCACAAAGATCCACCTGCCTCTGCCTCCCAAGTGCTGGGATTAAAGGCATGCACCACCATGCCTGGCTGAAATTCATTTTTTATTTTGTCTTCTTTTTTTTTTTTTTTTTTTTTTTTTTCTGGAGCTGAGGACTGAACCCAGGGCCTTGCGCTTGCTAGGCAAGCGCTCTACCACTGAGCTAATCCCCAACCCCGAAATTCATTATTTTAAAGCATACAGTTACAATGTACCGGGCAAGTTGTCCTCTGCCCTCCACATGCGTGTTATGGCACATGTATGCACACGTGAACATACAGAAAGATAAATAAGTAATATATATGTAGAATTATCCTGGGAAAGGATTTCCATTCTGAAACAGATTGTGATGCCCTCAGAGACAGTGTTTGATATACATAAACAGAGCAAGTGTCCCTGACCATTCCCAGGGCCCCTCGAAAACTGACCTCCCGGCTTCATCCAGTCTTTACGTCTGCTGTGGAGCAGCTGAAAGGCTGCCGGCTAAATTGTTCACATGATCTCAGTAACTAAGCTCAGAACATTTTTGCTGAGTCACTGTCCAGCACAAAGCGTTTTCTTCATGATGCTTTCCTCTGTCCTCTAAGGTGTAAATTGCAACGCTTATTGCCTCAGTCTACAGAGGTGGGTTAAATGACCTCTTGAAGAGGATGACAGAGGATAAAATAAGTGATGCATCCAACCGGAAGAGATTTCTAGGTGGTCTGTTCTACTGTATTTAACAATGCATTTGCAGGTGTTAGGAGTTAGAAATTTCCCAAACATAACACTACCAGATTAAGACTGTAAGTAAAATTTCTTCTCTCCTGTTCACTCCAATATGTGTGGGAATAAGGACAGGAAAGGATGGTTTAGTCATTTGCCCCGTGTTAACTCTTTGTATTTCAAAGGGACTTTTAAAAAATATTTATTTTATTTTATGTGTATGAGTGTATTGCCTACATGTGGGTAAGTGCATTCATGTCATGCAATGTCCGTGGAGGTCAGAAAAGGGTATCAGATTTCCCTGGAACTGAAGTTATAGACAGTTGTTAGCTGTTATGTGGGTGCTGGAAATTGAGCCTGGGTCCTCTGCAAGAACAGTCAATGCTCTTAACCACTAAGCCATCTCTCCAGCCCCTCAAAGTAACATTTAAATCATCTTTTTCTTTCATATTAATATCTGAAGTCCTTTCACTAAAAAGAAGAGACCTGTGCCAGGAACCCTGATTCCAATACTAACAAAATACAGCCGTCTCTGCAAGGTGTGAGGTCGTAGTCTTTCTGTGGGGTTTGTTTTCAGTTCCTATTTCTGATTCTAACCCAACTTTGGAAAATATGCTTCCAAATTTACCAGCTGGCAAACATTTTTTTTTAAACTGGCCTGTTATTCTTGGGACTTTTAATAAATGGGAAAAGTTGGTGTTAATCTCTTTTCATGTTGTGCCAATGAGCAGCCTGTGGACAAGTTGGAATTGTCTGTGTCACATCGAAGTCCCTTCAATTACCTGCAATGAAGCAGCTTATTTTTGCATGTAAAGGATACAGAGTAGAAACGCACATAATTGCTTTCTAGCAGTGAGCATGAAGTCCCACGGGAACATCCCCTCTGTACACAGCGACCCAGGGTCTGACATTATAGAGACAGCTTGTCTGGCTTCGCTGACATGAGCATGGCTTTTCTGGAAACTCCGGCCACCACACACAGAGCTCTGCAGTTCTCAGCACTCCGAGTGCTGTTGCTGAGGAACACAGCAGGCAGAGCAAAGGTGCAACCAGGGGACGTGAGGTGACTGAAGCCATCATTCCTTTGTTGACTCAATATCCAGGGAGAAGGGATGTCTAGGGTCCATAGTCTGCTTTGAAAGGGACAGCCTCAGTTTCTAAAATCATTCCTTTTTTCTCTCTTTGCCTTCTGTCTTCTGCCTGTCTCCTCTCCTCTCCCCTCCCCTTCCTCTTCTTCCTCCCCTTCTCTCTCTCTCTCCTCTCTCTCTCTCTCTCTCTCTCTCTCTCTCTCTCTCTCTCTCTCTCTCTCTCCAGCAGGCTCTCATATAACCCAGGCTGGTCTCAGACTCACTGTATAATCAAAGATGTCCTTGAACTTCTGATCCTCCAGCCTCCACCTCCCAAGTGCTGAGATTACAGGCATGTGCTACCATGTCCAGTCAGTTTATACAGTTCTGGGGATCCAACCCATGGCTTCAAGCATGCTAGGCAAGGAAGGACTCTATTAAGTCACACCCTCAGTCCTCCCTAAATCATTTCTTCAGTTTGCTTTGGAGAATTATGCTGACTACTCAAGCAGGTAGCATTTGTCTGTGTTGCATGTCACCTGCAAAATGGAATTACACAGTAAAAGGATGAAAAGTATGTTCAATGAAAGAAATACTTTTTTTTTTGACAGGGTCTTCCTAGTCCCAGAATGCCTGGAAGTCACTATATGAACCAGGCTGGCCTCAATCTCACAGAGATCTGCCTGCCTCTGCCTCCAAAGGGCTGGTATTAAAGGTGCTGGCCACCACACTCGGCATAAATACTTTTTTCTTTAAACTTCCAGGGCTAGATTTTTCTGTCTAGTAATGGTCTCTTATAAGAGGGTGTTGTAGAGAGCTATCTTCCAAAGCCCAACAGCCATCATCTTCATCAGAGCAGCTGTGATCTCTTGCAAGAGGCCCTTGAGATGAGATTGGGCCTGTTGACTGTTGGTGGCCCTCATAGAAGGTGGGGCCTGGAGAGTCATTAAACCTTTACCTGCTATCTCAACCACTCCCTCCCTCCTGCACCTTCTGGCTAGTTGCAATTCTGCCCTGTGGTCTCATTGCATGTGGTCTCATGGTCTGGGGGGGGGGGCAGGGAGACACAACACTGTGTGTGCGGGGGTGGCATGTTAGAGTATAGACTGTAGAAAGTTAACTGAAGAGAGGACTCCATCAATGCAACTCTGGGGAAGTCGTCATCCATGATAGTGTGAGATTTTTCAGTGGTGTGGCTGCTTTTGGATCACCCACATTCCTCTACCCCCTCACCCATGCTCTGCCAGTAAGCCCAATAGCGTCATCATTTCACCTTGGTGCCCTATCTGAGGGGGAGTATGTGTTTGTTTATATCTCCCCCAGGACAGAGTTCATGCAACAGGGGCATGTGTTAGCTCATGATCACCTGTCATTCAGTACTTTGGATCCCAAATGCTGCTGTTGCTGCAGCTAGGTACTTAGGCATGGGAGAGTCTTCAGATGTAAGAACCATTCTTCCATCCTCTAAATACCTCTTGCACCATCCGCTTGTATTCAACTGTGTTAAAACTAAATGCAAAGCTTTCTAGGTTTTGTTTACTACCGACTTAGTTTGTGATTGATCCAGAAACAGGTCCAAGGGCGTCATCTTCATCATCATCAGGGGCAGGGATTCAAGTAGTAATTTATTTGAGATGTGATTCCAGGAAACACTGGGAGGAATTGGGGGGGGGTGGATAGAAGGAGGGAGAAGGGAGAAGGGAAGTTAAACACAAAAGAATCATTACCAACATGAGCTGAATTCCACTAGGGAACTCTGGAAAACAGGGTATTACCCAAATCTCAGAGTTATCCCATCTAAAGAGTGAGGACAATAAGAGACAAATAGATTCTTGGAATGCAATCAATAACCTTTTTCCCCACTAAAAATAAAAGTAAGATCCCTATCTTGTCAAAAATGTGTGGGAAGTGCCCACCCCTTACTCCCCCAGCCCCCAGTAGCCCTCGAACTCACTGAGACCCACCTGCTTCTGCCCCAGGGCGTGCTTGGATTAAAGCTGTGCCACCACTCCTGGCTGCATCCAAGTAATCTTTATGTTCTTATTCTTCCTCTTATTGCAGAGACAAAACCTGTAGGTGCAGGTACCTGATTTCCTGAAGATGAACTGACCACTAATCCCTATCTTAGATAAGAAAGTTCTTATTTTTTGAGTGTATGCATGTGTGTGTGTGTGATATGTGCACATTTATATGTGTGTGAGCACATGTGTGGGAGTACATATGCACATGTGTGGGAATGTGAGTCAAGGCCCGAGGTTATGTTAGGTGTCTTCCTCAATCGTCCTTTACCTTGTATTTAGAGTTTGAAAAGTTGTCTTAGGCAGGATATAAGATGTACTAAGGGAAAAAAAAACCTAACAAAGTTAAATATATTTTCTGTTTGCCAGACATTGAGAAAATGAAAAGGCAACTGAGGGAATAAGAAAATACTTTGTACATAAATAACAGAAGACTGGTATCTAGAATATATAAAGAGCTTCTATAAATCAATGATGATGTAAGATTTAAAAGGATTTTCAACATAAGACACACAAAGGACCAACAAGCCATTTGAAATAGGGTTCAAAATCATTCTTTATCAAGGAAGTGCAAATTAAAATTACAATAAGAAGCTACCATGCACACACTAGAGTAGCTAAAACTAAATACAACAAGGCAAACGTTGACAGGAGGCAGGAGGATCACTTTGAGTTTGACAAAGTTGAAAAGAACTGGAGCCTTTCTGGGTTTTGGCTGAGGTACAAAATGGTACAACCACCACTGAGAACTCTGGCAGTTTTTCATAGTCAAACATACATATTTCTTGGACCCAGCAATTTCATCACTAGGAATTTATTGAAGAAAATAACAGCACATACCTATAAAAATGACTTCTGTAAGAATATCCATAACTTTTTTCCCCCCATAATAACTTCTTTTAAAAAAACAACCAACAGGTGAAGAATAAGCAAAATATGAATGAGGCATATCACTCAGGGGTAGATGCTTATCTAGCATGTATGAGACCCAGGGTTCAGTCCCCACAGTACTGAAAAAATAAAAAGAGGAAATTGTGAACTAGTCACACAATAGAATATTATTCAGCACTAAAAAGGAGTAAACTATTGATAAGGCTGAAAAATAAAATTACATTGAATGAAAGAAGCAGCTATAAGTCAAAAGCTTGGTAGTGCATGCCTGTGATAATAGCATTTGGAAGGCAGAGGCAGTGGGATCAGAAGTTCAAGGTTATCATTGACAGAGGTCAGCTTCAGTTATTTGCAACTCTAACAACAACAAAAACCCAGATATAATGAATACATGGTTTCATGTAGAGTCCTGGGACAGAAAAGCCAAGCTATAGCGACAAAATTTAGACAAGACCAGTTGTGATTCTGTGAGGTAGACATTAACTGGAAAGAGGAAGGCATTTAGAAGTTTCAGAAATGTTTTATATCTTGTTTTGGGTAGTTACATGAGTGTTCATGGTTTTAAAAACTCACTGAATTGGCTGGGTGTGGTGGTGCACATCTTTAATCTCAATATGGACATAGAGGCAGGAGGATCACTTTGAGTTTGAGGCTAGCCTGGTCTACATAGCAAGTTTCAGGCTAGCCAGAGCCACATATTGAGACCATTTCTCAAAACAAAAACAAACAAACCAAACTAAAACAGACTCACTTAACTGAATATTTGAGATCTGTGCTTTTATTGTATAAAATTATACCTTTATATGGCGCACGCCTGTAGTCCCAGCACTTGGGAGGCAGAGGCAGGTGGATCTCTGTGAGTTCAAGGCCAGCCTGGTCTACATAGTGAGTTCCAGGACAGCTGGGGCTACAGGGAGACTCTGCTTCAAAAAGACAAAAAAAAAAAAATATACCTTTAAAAACATTTCAAGGGGCTGGAGAGATGGCTTAGCAGTTAAGAGCACTGGCTGCTTTTGCAGAAGGGCCCAAACTGAGTTCCCAGCACCCATATGGCAGCTAATAACTGTCCTTAACTCCAGTTCCAGGGGATCAGGGGATTGGACACCTTCTTTTGGTCTCCATGGGCATTGCATGACACATACAGGCAGGGAAAACACTCATACACATAAGATAAATAAGTAAATAAATAATTTAAATAAAAGCATTTCAGCTTCATCTTTGAAAAAGAAAACACACTGGCTGTTAAAAACACTGAATAGTTCTGCTCCCCCACAAGAGTGCAAGCCTTAGGAGGGTACAAGCTTGATGGGTTTGACTCTGCGGCATTCCCCATACCTCCTTCAGTGCCTGGGTCCCCTGGGTGTTCAAGTCACTCCCATTAATATTGTTTAAGTCTGTGCAAGCTTCCATGCATTGAGCTGCAGCTTTATCGTATTTCCCTCTGCAGGCGTGACCTGCTCTTGGCAGATGCCGGTAGCCCTAGAAGCTCAAGTGCGGTGTATTGTCTAGGAAGAGAGCTTGCAGGTGGGAACCCAGCAGGGCCCTGGGTGTCCTTGGGCACTGACAGGGTCCCAACTGTGAGCACCATCTGCTCCTGTGATGGGTATCTGACAGCAGCTGCAGTCCTGAACCTGGAAGGTGAGTGCCTCTGAGACCCAATGTCAGGCTTCTGTTCCCATCCTCCGTTCCTGTAGCAAGCCCATGGAAAGTCACTTTAACCCTAAAACAGAAAGGACCAACATGTATATTGCTTTACAGTTTACCAAGTGTTCCCATATGTTCTTATTTCATCTTGTCAATGACCCTGTAAGAGTTGTTTAAGTGGCACTGTTTTACAGAGAGGTTGAATGACTTCCCTAACATCACACAGCTGGCAAGTTATCAACCAGGGATTCAAACCAAGCTTTTAGCTATTTACTACTTTATTAAGCGAAGTACAGCTGTGTCATTTAGGGACCTTCAGAAGCAGTTTCTGACACCTGACCTTTCAGTAAGTTTTACTGGATGAATGAAAAGATAAGTAACAAATCCCACTTTCCTTTAATTCAATTTATTCCATATGCTCCGGAGAGATTAACCTGCCTGGACCACCTTTGGGATAGTGTAAATCCATTATGCAAACTTACCACATTCCCCACCACCTGCCAAGTAAAATCCACACTGCTTAGTGGCTGTTGGGCGCTCTTCTGCCCCAACTAGCCTCTGTAGCCCCATTTTCCTTGAACCATGGCTTTGTATTCTAGCTAGGTCTGTCATTTCCTTATCTCTGCATCTTTGACCCTTAACACTGCCCCCCTCCCACCCCATACGCACATCACTGGATTCCAGTTTCCTCATTCCTCCTTGGGAAACTTTCTCACCTTTCAAGCTCTAAGTCAAAGGTTACCACCACTTCCTCCTCATGAACTTTTCACAATTAATCTAAACTCTGAGATGACATGGCACTAACTGTCAGGTATATGTGCCTGACTCCTGACTTGACAAAGACTATATACTTAAATTCTTTGTAAGTGGGGTTGGGACATGGAGAGCCTGGACAGTCCACAGTTCTACTTTGGTTCTGCCATTCACTGGCCACGTAATTTAGCAAATTGGGCTTATTTGTGCCTGGCTTCAATTTCCTTATTAGATCCTGGAGTCCCAGAGGCTAGATGCGCATGCAGCTTACCTGTTTCTGTAACCAGATGCTGACTTACATAGTTTTTTGGCACACTGCAGATAATAGATGCTTCATAGTGAACAAATCACCACCTTCCAACCATTCTGTATAAATTTTCATTGGTATGCAAATTTAAAAATTGTTTGCATTGGACCAGGTGTGATGGCTTTTGGCTGTAATCCGAACACTCAGAAGGCTAAGGCAGGAGGATCACCACAGGTTTAAGGCCAGCCTAGGCTACAGAATGAGATTCTATCTCAAAATAAAAAAAGCAAAAACAAACAAAAATTAAAAATGGAAGTTTGCATTTTCTTTCTTTCTGTTTGGTTAGCATAGACTCCACCCCCTGTATACATTGCTTCTAACTTGACATAGACTGAATAAATATTTAAATTCTTTGCAAGTGGGGCTGACACATGGAGAGACTGTGGAGTCCACAGCTTTACTTTGGCTCTGCCATTCACTAGCTATGTAACCTTAGATAAATCACACCTGCTCTCCAGACCTTATTTTGCCACCATCAATTCCATAGGGGTAATAACCCCTGTTGTGCTTCTTTAATTCAACACAAGGTTGTTGGGAGGATAAATGAACTAACAGATGTGGAAATGTTTTGCTGGCTATAAATCACTGAGAAATGCCGTTTGTCTGCACCTGCTGTTTGATGGCACCGTTTGCTGTTTCACAGCCCCCTACCCATCTGATCCTCTCCTCTGAAGAATGGGCAGCTGGAGGGAGCACGAGATGATGAGAAAGTAGCCATGTTTGCTCAGTGGTCTTTGGGACTAGGGGCTACGTTGTGGAGGGTTTGAGGGAGGGTGCAAGAAGTCAACATGGCGAGGATGGAAAGCCACGTGAGTCGCCAGCCCAGGAGACGGCCTGGTCCCAGGGTGCAGCAGTTAGTCTGGGAAGTTTCCCAAGGCTCAGAGCTGATGGACGATGACTTGGTCCTTGAGGGAAGGTGAGGGCTCCGAGTTTCCTGACAACCCCACTTCCAGGTAGAAGTTGAGACGACGCCTATTGGGTGCCCCAGGTCACAAGACCTGACTGTGAGGGGTCAGGCGCTTCCTGCAGCCACATCCTCCACTTCCGCAGACGGCAGGGCGGGCTTTGCTCCCTGATTGGTACGGTGTGGCTGTCCCGCGTGGTGGACCCAACATGGCTGAGGTGGGAAAGGAGGTTGCGGGCCTCGGGCTCCTAGGAGAAGTCTCCCAGTGGCCTCTCAAGCGGTACGGCCGCTTCATGCTCTCGGGTACCGAGGAGTTGCCTGAGCCTAGCCTGGAAGCTGCGACAGCGACAGCGACCGCCCACACATGGAAGGTGAGGCTTGAGGATGGGAAGACGCCACATCCCAGGGAGGGAGGGAAGCCCACACCAGAGGCCACAGTGGCCTAGTGCTGAGGACATAGGACTAGACACCCCCCCACACACTGCATAGAGGACATAGGGTAGTTACCCCTCCAATGCATCAAGGACATAGGTAGTTCCCCCCCATTGCCTCGAGGATGTGGGCTAATGCTCCCCCATTGAAACAAGGACATAGGGCTACTGTCACTGCTTGCCTCCCCCGCGCCCCCTCCATTGCGGGGAGTACATAGGGCCAGTGTCCCACCCCCACACCACTGCCACAGGACAGGAGGAGAGGATACCTGGGGCCACCTGCAAGTGAAAGAATGGGCAGGTGACCACTAACACAGGAAATGTATGTATGTGTATGAGTAGGCATTGAAGGCCAAATCGGAACTCATTTCACTCTCAAAATAATTAAAAAAGGGTGAGGTAAGCATTCATATATTCAAGCTGGATGTCGTGGGGTGCACCCCTTTAATCCTAGCACTTGGGAGGCAGAGGCAGATGGATCTTTGTGAGTTCGAGGCCAGCCTGGTCTACATAGTGAATTCCAAGCCAGGTGAGGCTACAGGGAGACCCTGTCCCCAAAAGACCGAAAAAACAAATCAAAACAAGACACATTCATATATTCAACAGTTACTACTTACTGAGCACCGTTTTCTAATATGTTCTAAACTTGGTTCAGTGTGCTAGGGATTTAGCATGTACCAACGTCTAAATGGTCCCTGCTCTCATGGTTAGTTTATTTTCTTATGATGCTTGGGACCTGACCAAGTGCTCACCCCTTGAGCTATTGTCCTGCCCCTAGCCTCATTGATGTTTTTGGTCTCATGGAAAACTAGTATTTACCTAAATAACCATGTAAATTATGGCAGGTATAAGTTGTCCTTAGCTAAATTGTCATGCTTTTTGGAGTCAAGCATCCACACAAGACAACTTGAATTCTAGCTGTTTTTATTGTGGTGGTAGGGATTAAACCAGGGCCTATTGTATGCTAAGCATGTGCTTTACCACTGAGCTACATTGAAATCCCTAGAATCTACCTTTGACTGAATTTTCATGATCTTGATTAAGCTACTTAGCTTTTCTGACTCTTATTTAACATAAAATAGAAATACCATAATGTTTTCCTAAAATAATTATTATAGAGACAAAACAAAAATAACAATCTTACTTCATAGGATATGTTAATTTTGTTCAATACTACATATTAAATCACCTAAAATAATGCCTGGTACATGTTAAGTTATATAAGGCTTAGCTTTTATTTTGTTTTGTGGTATGTTTTGAACAACTTGGGTTATTGGTCATTGAGTTCCTTTAGTCTAGTTTGACTATTTGATGTAGATCCTGTGGATTTTGGATTATGCACATACATACATGTGTTGTTTGTGTTTTGGATAGCCATAGGTAAGAACAAAGAGAACAAATATTCCAGGTGGAAGGCAGAACATGTAAAAGGTTCCACACCTGGAGAAGTCTCAGCATGTCTAAATACTTAGAAGGCCAGTAAGGTTGATGCTTGCGAACCAGGGGAATAATATGAGGTGAGGCTGTCAGAGGAGGAAGTCAGGTGTTTTGTGAAAATTATTCGAAAAACTCACAGGAAGCTACTGAAAGGCTTTAAGTATTTTCATCTTTCACAGATCACTCTGTTTATGTAGGTGGAATTAGAGGACAGTACAAAAAGATTTAGGAAGATCACTTACTCTTGCCATGTAGACCAGAGATAATAATGCCTTAGACCTGGGCTGTGCCAGTAGAGATGGGGAAATGGGACATATATTTTGGAGGACAGAAATGACAGGGCATGGTGATTGATTGAATATGAGTGGTGAGAGTAAAGGAATTGGGTTTCTGGCAGAAGCAACTAGGTAGACGATGCAGAAACAGGGAAAATTCTAAGACTTCAGTTTCGGGTGTATTAAGCTTAATATGCATATGAAACACCCAAATGTACTCAGGTGTGTGTACTGTTCTGGACTCAGAAGGCAGATCTGGGCTGGAGAACTGAAGGTATGAGTCCTCAGCATGAATGTGATACAGTCGTGAGATTTCAGGATCAAGCCCCAAGGTAGTGCAAGAACTGTAGGTCAGAGGGAAGCCTCAAAGATTGACAAGGGCCAGAGAGTCGTGAAGTGCCTAGGAGAAAGAAGACTTATTAGTGGTAGAGGAGAGTTATTTCAAGAGGGGGAGAATGATTGATTAACCTTGCTGAATGATGGCGCCAAGTAAAGAAAAATAATGACTGAGGGGTGGTCATTGTACTTAGCAGCATGAAGATCCTTCATGATCTTTACAAAGAAGAGTTTGAGTGGAGTGAAGGGCATGGAAGCCAGCGAGGAGTGGATTGAAAGGTGACTGATAGGTGAGGAAATACAGCCAAGTGCAGATTTTGAGAGCCTTGGATGGGAATGTGAATAGAAATAGTACATGGTGAATTATTTATTACGTTTTAGAATACTAGCGTAAAGGGTGCTCTAAAGCTTGAAATCAATATATTTAGGCCCATTTTAAAAAGCATTAAATACCTTGTTATGCTCTTGTGGAAGTCTACATCCTCAAAAATTACATAGGCTGAAAATGCAAAATGGGGTGAGAAAAGAGTTAAATTCAAGGATGACAGATCTATAATTGGATCTTATAAAAAGCTGGGGATGTTGAGGACATACTTAACTTTGGTGCCTGCTCCAATAGTTCCTTGATGATTTCTCGGAACAACACTTTAACCCCTCTTAGTCCTTTTCTCCATGTTGGCACATGGGCTCACAGGCAGCTGGGTAACTCTTTATCGCAACCCAGAGGCCCCATTGGGCATTTGACTATTTTATGATGTTGATTGTTATTAAAATTTTTCTCTTCTCTATGCAAAGCTCTTCATAGTTGCTTATAAGGAACAGTACTTTCCAACAGTTTTCAATGTTTGGCATAAAGCCATGGCCACAGTGACAGATGAGGTTGGCTTTTGCAGGGCTTTTGAAAATGAAACATTTGTACCTTGCTTTGAATCTGTGTGGAACCTACTGTGATCAGTTTCTGTCTTAAAAAGAAAAAGAGAGAATAAGATTTGTTCTATTTTATGGAGCCTGTGACTATTGTATAATAATAATAAATAATAATAATAAAAGATGAGCCTTCTAAAGAACTGTACATGCTAAGTCTCGTGCATTTTTTTATTTTAAAAACGCGGTACCTGTGGTAAAAATATATGGTAGGTGAAACACAAAAATGTATTAGGTAAAATCATTCCGGTAGTTTTTCCCCACCTATGGAATGTTCATATTCAACCATGGATAAATGCACTTTGATTTTTTTTTTCATTTTTTCCCAAACTATGTATGGAGACTGTTCTCTTGGTTCCATACCGTACAGTGATTTAGTTGCAAAGATGCTCATCACAGTAACTACATGCTAAGACAAAAATGTCATCCCAAGAGAAAAATAAATAGTACAAGACTTGAAGTCCTAGTTGAGAGGCAAGGTCAAGTCGAGACCTAAAGATTATTGTATATAGAGAATGTCTAACATGCTGATACAGTTTACTTCTCAGAACTGTTCTTATTAGATGCCACACAATTTGGAAGCAAATAAACTTTTTGTAACAGTGAACAAACAAAACAAAATCCAAGACCTACAACAGTTTACAGCCGTTACTCAGGCTTTACTGTTCATAGAACTCGAGATTTTGTCAAAGCGGAAATTCTGACTCAATCAGAGTAGATTTGGTACCGAGAATGAGGTTCTGTAGCCCTAATAAGCTCCCAGGGGACACTGATGCTGCTGATTTGAGGAACCGCTTTGAGAGGCAAGGGTTTAGAAGACCTTGAGTGAAGTGAGCAGCCATGTAGTAAAATTAATAAAATGAGGTTATGGAGGTATGAAGATGCAGATATTAATAGGGTTAATATTTAAGCCATCTGTCATCATTTAAGTGGAATGAGAAAATGAAATACAAACTTGAACTTGATTTTAGTTCCTTATATCTATTGGCCCAACCTTTCTGAAAAAATTATCATAATAGATTGGGCCATTTTATATCTGAATATAATTTAGTCTATTAATTTGAGAAGTTTGAAAGGTGATGTTAATTTTTGAGACAGGGTCTCTCTGTAGCCCCAGCTGTCCTCTGCCTCCCGAGTGCTGGGACCAAAGGCATGCGCCACCATGCCCGGCCTGCAGGTTGCTTTTAAATTAATGTTTTACCATGTTTTTCAGATTCTAAATATTTCTCAAACATACCCTAATTGGTTGAACCTGACAACTTCTTAGATTTTTTTTTTCCTTTCAAAGGAAAAAAATATTATCCTTTAATTTTTGTAGGAGGAACTTAAAATAATTGCCCTACTTAGAAATTAAGAAATAAAATATGAAGTTTGTACTTGAACTTTTTTTTTTTTTTTGGTCTTTTTTGAAGCAGGGTGTCCCTGTAGCCCCAGCTGTCCTGGAACTCACTATATAGACCAGGCTGGCCTTGAACTCACAGAGATCCACCTGCCTCTGCCTCCCAGGTGCTGGGACTACAGGCGTGTGCCACCATGCCCGGTTTGAAGTGAACTTTTAATGTGGGTTTAATATACTTTGAGGTCTTTTTTTCCTATCTTTAGCCCCTCCATACTCCCCACTATACAATAGATACTTAGTAATGTTTGGTTGAACCTATGGCATGGTAACTTTTTTTTGTTGTTTTTTTACAAAAATGTGATGTTATGAATGATAGCTATATTGGTTTATTTTGGTATTTTTTAAAGCAGCCCTATGAAGCAAATATTATACCCATTTAAAGATAAATCAACTGAAATATAGAAATAGTCTTTGGCTTTTCCAAGAACTCAGAAATAAGTTGGGAAGAAAGAATTCTTTTTTGTTTGTTTTTTTGTTTTTTTGTTTTTTTTTTTGAGACAGGGTCTCTCTGTAGCCCCAGCTGGCCTGGAACTCACTGTGTAGACCAGGCTGACCTCAAACTCAAAGAGATCCGCCTGCCCCTACCTCCCAAGTGCTGGGATTAAAGGCATGCAACACCACATCTGGCCTGGTTTTCTTGTCTTTTTTTAAAAAATAATTTTAAAAAATATTTTATTTATTATTTTTACCTTTTATGTGTATGAGTGTATTGCCTGCATATAAGTGAGTACACCCGTGTCGTGCAATGCCACAGAGGTCAGAGAGGGTTTCAGATTCCCCTGGAACTGGATGGAGTTAAGGACGGTTTGTAGCCACCATGTGGGTGCTGGGAATCGAACCCCGGTCCTCTGCAAGAGCAGTCAGTGCTCTTAACCTCTGAGCCATCTCTTCAGCCCTGGTTTTCTTATCTTTAAAGCTGTGCTTTTAATTATTGTTCTGCTTTGGCTTAGAATTGTGAATATTTCACATGTAGAGGAAGAGTTTTCAAATTTAACATACAAGGTGAAAATGATTAAGATGAAAATTTTGTTTGCTTTTTTTTTTTTTTTTTTTGAGACAGGGTCTCCCTGTAGCACCAGCTGACATGGAACTCACTATGTAGACCAGGCTGGCCTTGAACTCATGAGATCCACCCGAGTGCTTGGGTTTAAAGGCACGCGCCACCATGCCCAGTTAAGATGACAAATTTTTTAAAGAAAAATTTAAGATTCAGTAAAACCAAGAAAAAAAATTTGTAGCCCTGGCTGGCCTGTAATGCTATGTAGACCAGGGCAGTCTTGAACTCACAGAAATCCCCCAGGTATGTGCTGCCATGCCTGTCAAGAAAATTATTTTTAAGAAATAGTAAAATAGTAGTTCTCTTTTGCACGTTTGGTGACTTTTGATTGAATCCTTATTTTTGTGAATTTTAGCTTGTTGGGTCCAGGATATTTTTGTGTTCCTATAAATATTCTGGAGCTATGTAACCCTGGCTGGCCACAATGATCCCACCATAGCCATTCCAGTGCTGGGATAAGAGGAGTGTTCCATCATGTCTGGCCTCACACAGTCTTAAAATATTGTCATGTTACCCATAATGATAGGGTTACATCCTGAGAACTGCATCATTTGACAACTTTGTTGTGCAAAATAGTGTATGTTTACAAAAATGTTACAGTTTTATGGGACCACCATTATATACATAGTTCTGTGGTCTGTTTTCGACTCAAATATTACTGTGGCCATGTCTGTATTAGGTGTTTGAGTGTTGGATTAGAACAGGTAGAGCCAGATGACTGAAGCTGTGTTCCTCAAGATGGGCAGACAGCTTTCATCAGAGGCTTCCATGTGCTTGTTGAAAATACAGCTTCATGGTTTCTGAGCTACATCTACTGAATTAGTATCATGGAAAGGGGGCTGTCCTGTGATTTTTTTAAAAAATATTTTATTTATTATTTTTATTTTATGTGTTTGAGTGTATTGCCTGCATGTAGGTTAAGTGCACCTGTGTCATGCAATGCTCACAGAGGACAGAAGAGGCCATCGGAGCCTCTGAAACTGGAGTTATGGACAGTTATTAGCTGCCATGTGGGTGCTTGGATTTGAACTCAGGTTTTCTGCAAGAACAAACAGTATTCTTAACCTCTGAGCCATTTCTCCAGCCCCTCCTGTGTTTTTTTTTTTTTTTTAATAGACTCAGTCCTTATGACCCAAATGTGTGGAAAGAATAGGAATGAGGAACAATTGACAAAGTGGTATTGATGTTGCATGCCACTTTAAATATTTACCAAATCTCACCCCCCTTCCCACAAATCTTTGGGTCTTCTATGTGACAGACAAGAAATCAAAGCCTGACTTGGTTTAATAACTTACCAGAAGTTGGCACAGGAAGTGGTAGAATTTATTCTGGACCTAGAATTATCCATGAAACAAGCCTCTGCACACACTTGTGAGGAATATCTAGATTAGGTTAGTCTCTGGGCATCCCAGTGAAGGATTTTCTTCATTAGGCTGATTAAGTGGGAAGACCCATTCTAAAAGTAGGCAGTACTATTCCATGAGCTTGGGTCCCAGACTACATATGATGGAGAAAGATAGATGGGCACAGTCATCCATCACTTTCTGCTTCCTGACTGTAGATGCAGTGTGACCAGCCACCTCAAGCTCTTGCCACCATGCCTTCCCTGCCATAATGGACTGGCTGTACCCCTCTGACCATGAGCCAGAATAAACCTTTTCTCCCTTAAGTTGCCTTTGTCAGGGTATTTTATCACAGCAACAGGAAAAGTAACCTAGACAGCTATGATCTCAAGTCTGAGATAGAACCAGTGCTCTAGACAGCTTGTGAAGGAATGGATGAAATGGACAGACAAAGGGTACACATTTGTGGTTTCCTAAAGAAGTTTTTTGTAAGTCACCATGTGATGCTTCATCCTACAACAAGGTGGACAGAATTTAAACATGCATATTATTGGTATGTGCCACAACATCATGTGTCCAGCTGAGAACTAGGGGTTCTATTACATAAAAAAGAAAAGGGAGTATCTGGGGACAGTTGGCAGTTTGCCACACACACTTCGGATTCTGAATACTACTACTAAAAAGTGAAGTCATAGCCGGGCATGGTGGCGCACGCCTTTAATCCCAGCCCTCAGGAGGCAGAGGCTGGTGGATCTCTTTGAGTTCAAGGTCAGCCTGGTCTATATAGTGAGTTCCAGGACAGTTGGGGCTACAGGAAGGCCCTGTCTCAAAAAGATCAAAAAAAAAAAAAAATTGAAGTCATTACTATGGTACTTGGTTGGAACTCAGAAGGATTTCTAGTGATAATACTATGGTTTTGCCTATGTAAGGACCGATATGCTAGAAGCCTGTTTTCCAGTGTTGTGGAGGCCTAGTGCGTGGTAATTAGGCCATGGCAGCACCACCCTCAGAAGGGATTAGTGCTGGTCCTGTGGAGTGGATTGATTCTTGAGAACCAAGGGAGGCTGCACTTGGCCCATCCTGCACACAGCCATGGTTTCTTTCTGCTTCTATAGTATGTTGTAATATGGTCAAGGGGCTTTCATCAGAGTCCAGACATACTAAGCCACTTGATTTTAGACTGAAAGCCTCCAAAAGTATGAGCTAAATGAACCTGTTTATAGAGTACCCAGTCTCAGGAATTTTGCTACACCAACAAAATGTACTAGTAGAAATTACAACATAAGCTACTACTTAGTGCGTAATTACTATATGGTAATTCCTGGCATGGTGCTTGGTGGATGTCCCCCAAATTTTTATTGAATGAATGAATCACAACCAGGCATTCTGTTAGGCATCTGACCTCACATATCATTTAATCTTTGAAAATCCTGTAAGGCAGAGCTTCTTAATTTTTTGCCATTCCCATCCCTCTTTCGCCCAAGTAATTTTTATTTAACCTTGGTGTCCTAGTTACTTTATATTGTAGTGATAAAAAACACTGACCAAAATCAACTTGGGGTAGAAAGGGTTTATTTGACTTACAGCTCACAGTCCATCATCAAGGGAAGCCAAGGCAGGAGCTCAGGGCCAGAACCTGGAGAACAGATACTGCTTACTGGCTTGTTCTCCAGGCCAGTACTCAGCTTGTTTTCTTATATAACCCAGGACCACCTGCACAAGAGCGGCACCACCCACAGTGGGCTGGGCCCTCCTGCATCACTCAACAATCAAGAAAATGCCCACAGACATGGCCACAGGCAAGTTCAGTTTCTCAATTGACGTTCCCTCTACCCAGGGGTGTCAAATTGATAACTGAAGCTATTCAACACACTTGGGTATATAAGTATATAAAATAGATACACAGATCAAACATTTACTTATAATAAATCATAAAGAAAGTTATTTTAAACAATTCTTTGGTGTGCTTTTTATTTTACCGTTTATTAAAGACCAAAGAAAATGTGCATACTAATCTGATGGATGTGCTTGTTTAATTTTCCACAAAGAGTTAACTTGTGGCTGGTTTTTGGGCTGAGTTTTTTAAATTGTAGGATATAATACATCTTCAGTGTTTCCCAGAGTTTGTATTTTAACTTTATAATGGTCAGTGGTGAGAACACTGCTTCTAATAAATATATAATACAAGATGACAGAAATTATTGGAAATTATTGGAAATATATAAATATATAATACAAGATGACAGAAATTATTGGAAATTATTGGAAATTCCGTCCTAATCCCAAGCCAGAATTCATTTGAATTTTTTCATGTAATGATTTTTTGTGAACTTGTCAGCAACTTAAACAGCCATTTTTAAAATCAAACATTCTAACCCAATCCAAAGATACACTAATTTGATACTTGCTGAGGACTGACAATAGAAAAACGTTAAGTGGCATTTTTTCCCACAATTAAACCGTTATGTGTCTGTAAGAACAGGAAGCTGTGTGTACAATAAAAACCCTGTAGTTCACAATGTGCGGTCATCTCAAATCTGAGCCAAAGGTGTCTCAGGCAGTGCTCATTTGTATGTGTCATGAGTACATATGCAGGGTGAAGTGTGCATGTTATATGTTCAGTAACAAGGCTGCAGTCAATGTCCATGGTACAACATGGGTGGGCACTGCCAAAACCTCTGCTTCACCATGTGATTAATTATGAATTAATTTTGGTTGTTGGTGTTCAGAAACATTTTACTATTGCCAAATTTTTCACAACCTTCACATTTAGTTCTATCACTGTGACCCACAGTTTAAGAAGCTGTGCAAAAGCTGTGTAAGGTAGTTGTTCATATTTTTATTTTATTGATGAAAAGATAAATTGTTCGTCTGAGTGGCAAGGCTGGGATTCGATTCTAGGTCTGTCTGACTTAGAGAAAATAGTAGTCATTAGTGCTATCCAAATGTACCTTGATTTCACCTGGCCTATAGAAGTTAGGGCTGTCGTATGACTGGTTTGACTCAATGAAATGTAAGCAGAATTGATGCATGTGGGCAGAAGCTTTAGGAGCCAGTGCATGCTTGGTCTTACTCATTCCCCCTGGCATACTTGCAGGTGTAGTGTCTTGGTCAGCATAGGTCCCATAGTAAGAGTGGCAGGCAGTATGAGGTGTGTGTGTGTGTGAGAGAGAGAGATGCACCTTTGGTCTTTCTTTGGAATGAATCTTAATGTCTGCACATTACTCTAGCATGAACTGACTGGCACAGAAACATTTCTATACTGGTGGCAATGTCTAATTGGATTATATGTTACACATACAGGTTGCATAGGATTTTGAGAGAGAACCTTGTAAATGATCCAACATTTTTTTCCTTTGAACAAAAATCATTACTTGTTCCAAAAAACCCAGTTTATAAATACATATTTCTACCTTGAGGTCAGACTCTGTTCTTCTCCTTCAAAAACAAAAGCTTAATTTTGTTTTACAGCAGACAGTTTCCATGGAGGTCTTGGCTTGTTTGTATAACATGATTTAGGTGGAATTTATCTGGACAAATACCATGAAGAAGAGTATTTTCAGCTTAGTGGTTTAAGGAGTCTAAGAAAGCTACAGTTTAGAGTGAGGCATGCAGTATTAAAAATTCATCTATATTTAAGATTTCTTCCTCACTACCATGTGCCAGACACTGTGCAAGGCTCCAATAGAGATGGCTAAGGCAGCCCTTGGGAGGGTCAGCCGGTTAAGCCCGGCTGCTTGGTCTTGTGGAATACAGGATGCTTCTCAGTTCACCCCTGATTATACTGCTCTTGAGAAATGTGTTAAAATGTCTAACCCAGATTTAGATGCTGAGTTTGTATGTTGGAACTGTTAGGTGCTTACCTGGGCTTTGTGAATGGCTAGAAGATACTGAAGGTGAGTAAGAGTTGCCAGGACTGAGGATAAATGTGTTAATGGGGTACTTTCTGATCTTGTTTGTTTGTTTGTTTTGAGACAGGTTTCACGATATAATAGAGGATGTCATAGAACTCATTTTGTAGTCCAGGCTGGCCTCTAGCTCATGATCTTTCTGCCTCCCAAGTGTTGGGATCACAGTATATATCACCATTCCCGACTTTAGTTAGTGATTTTTATTGGATTTAGTAGTCTGAATTGTTGTGTGTGCATGTATGTGTATGGTTTCATATATGCATGTGGATGTGCGTGGGCATGCATATGGAGACTTGATGTTAACTGTGTGCTTCTTGCTCACTTTCCACCTTATACACTGGAGTAAAGTCTGTCACTGAACCTGAGGTTTACAGTTTCAGCTAGTCTGAGGATTCCCTGTCTCAACCTTAGGAGCCCTGGGATTATGGGCGGGTTGCCATGCCCACTTGGCTTTTCTGTGGGTTCTAGGGATCCAAACTCTGGTCTTCATGCTTTCAGGGAAAGCACTTTAGCACTTTACATGTTGAGCCACTTCTCCAGCCTGAGAAGTTTTAAAGGATTTTTTCTTTTTTTTTAAGAAAAGGTCTCATATAGCTCAGGTTGGCTTCAAACCCACTATATAGCTGAGGATGATCTTGAAGTCCTGGTTCTGTTGCCTCTTTAGAGGATGTAGTCTAAGTTGACTCTGATAACTATCTTTAGAGAAGTGTTTGCTTCCATGATCAGTAATCTTATTCTTAGGAATATGTGGTAAAAGATGAAGAAGTATATCGCATGCTGTGGTACATGTGATTGGTTTTGTAGTCTCAAAAAAAAAAAAAATCCCCACCTATGCCATTACCTTTAGGGGCTGTATGTGGGGAAGGTATGAGGGCTTTTTATTGTTAACACTGTTTCTCTTTTCAAACGAAAAGCCAAATTTTACAGTTTGTAGTGAGTATGTAGCAGGCCTGTAGTGTTACTGTGCCATCATAATAATCACCTAAATAAACAGTCTAACTTTTAATCTAGTTTTTAAGAGTGGCCAGAACTCAGAGGACACTTGTTCCCATAGAGATCTCCTGGAACCATCTGTCTCCTGGAGCTTTTGGAACTTGGTCCCTGGAACTGTGTCCTCAGGTCTGCCCCTCCCATGGTTTATTTAAAATAATTTCTCCAACTTCAATTATGGAATTAGAAGCTTGGCTTCACCCTCATCTTAACGGACCATCCAGCGTTTTCATCCCTAGTTCTAGAATATCTCATTCACCTAAGGTCAGCCGTCCTTCCCAATCCCTACTGTATGCAATGGAGATGGGTGTGCTTGCTTTCAGCACTTTGATATCCACATTCATTCCGGATCTTTGTGGGTGGAGTACCAAATTGAGGTTCCCAGGAAACAAGATCAGGTGACCAGGTCACAAGACACAAGAGCGCAAGGTTTTGCTTTGGTTAATTAAAAGTCATTAACCCAGACTCTGCCCATTTTATGTCTTTCCCACACAGGACAATGTTCATTACCATAGTATACTATAGAAGTTCTGTGGAGATAATTGAGGAGACTCTTGAGCTACTATTAGTGTGGAGGTGGCTGATGGTTTACTTAGCAATTTTGCACATTTTAAAAAACTTTTGTTTTTATCTTTTTATGTGTATGAGTTTATTACCTGCATGTATGTAAATGCACCTGTATCATGCTATACCCACAGAAGTCAGAAGAGGTTGTCAGATCCCCCTGGATCTGGAATATGGATGGTTGTTAGCCACCACGTGGGTGCTGGGAATTAAACCCAGGTCCTCTGCAAGAACAGATAGTGGTCTTAACTTCTGAGCCATTTTTCCAGCCAAATTTTGTACATTTAAAAAAACATTTTGTAATGTATAAGTCAGCAGTTTGGACCAGAATATAAACCTATGACACTTTTTCAGGGATTTTAAAAGCAGAAAACAAAACCGTTAATCAAGTACATAATTTAATTCATCCCAATCTTAAGAGTAATCTATTTTCATTATTCATGTAGATATGATTTAAAGTACATTTGAAGTGCTTTGTTATATTTTTATATAGTTCTTTGACTTTTTCTACTTCGTTTTAGATTTTTCTTGTGAAAATTGCATAAATATGTATATATAAATTATGTATTTTATAAAATATGTGCATATATGAAAAGAACTGGGTGTGGTGGTGCACGCCTTTAATCCCAGCACTCAGGAGGCAGAGGCAGGCAGATCTCTGTGAGTTCAAGGCCAGCCTGGTCTACATGGTGAGTTCCAGGACAGCTGGGGCTATAGGGAGACCCTGTCTCAAAAAGACTGAAAAAAAATTATGAAAAGATTCTCTGTGTCAATCAGTGTGTAACTTACTTAACTGATATGTAAGCTTGTGATGGGCAGAGTCAGTAAATCCGTGTGTGGTTCTATATTGATGGAAAAATTCTGCAATAGATGGGGTCAGGCTGAGGCAAATCTTGAGGTACATTTAGATTAGCAACTGGAATGGAGATAGACTATAATCCTTGTTCTCGTCAGCACCTTACAGTAAGTATTTAGTTTGTTTTTTAGTTTGGTCATTACAGATAACATTTTTCTTTGAACTTCTATATTGTGTTACTTGAGCATTCCAATAAAATGCTAAATTATTACTCATTAAAGGTATTTCCCGAGGGTCAAAAATAAGCATTGTTTTTCCTCCCCTTAGTCACCTGGATTATGTTAAATGTTATAATATTAGAATATTTCTGTAAAATTAGGGCATTATATTAAAATCCTAAACATAGTGTCTTGGCCTTTGTAGTAAGCTGAATGCCTTCCTTGGTATTGCTTTCACTTAGTCAACAAAGAACATGAAACCTCTTGTAATGTTATGAGTTACGTACTTACTAGTGTAGGTGTGTGCAGGTGTGCTTAGGGATGGAGGCCAGAGGTGACGTGCATCAGGTATTTTACTTCAACTGCTCTCACCTTTATTTTTTTAAATATACATTTTTATTGAATTTTTGTGCATGTCCACCTTTGTTTTTTGAGACAGGTTTTTTTTTTTTTTTTTCCTGAACCTGACGTAAGAGCTTGCAGTGAGCTTTGGGGTCCATCTGTCTCCCCACACTGCACTGAGTTTACAAGCATGTGCTGTTGCTCCTGCCTTTTTACATGGGTTCTAGGGGGTCGAATTCGGGTCCTCGTGCTTGTGCATCAGGCACTTTACCAATAGAGCCATCTCCTTAGCCTCTGTGTAATGCTTTTGCTTCTAAATAATCTTAAGCATAATTCCAGGTAGATAAGAGTAGTATATTTGATGATATCCTATACATAGGAGAACCAAAGACTGCACTAGAACACATTTAGTTGCGATAAGCAAATACAGCAAAATAGTAGGATGTAAAATCAACATACAGGAAACTAATAGCTTTTCTATACACCAGCAGCAAACTAGCTGAGAAAGAAATCAGGAACATAATCTCATTCATAGTTGTCTCAAAAGATAGTGAAATTCCTAAGCCTAAGACGGTAAAAAACCCCTTTAATGAGAATTATGAAAGACCATAAAAAATGAAATAGAAGAAGACAGAAGATAGACCTCCTATGTTCATGGATTGACAGAATTAATATAGTCAAAATGCCATATTGCTCAAGGTGAACTGCAGATTCAGTGTAATCTCCATCAAAATGCCAAAATCATTCTTCAGAGCATTGGGGAGGGGAGAAACCCAGAAAAATCCATTATGAAGTCACAAGCAGAAGCCAAGACTGGGGCCATCATCATACTTGACCTGCGAGAGCCATGGTAGCAAAAATAATGTGGGATTGGAATGGAAACAGACGCGTAAACCAGTAAAAGCAGTAACCCCATGCAGCTGTAGCCACCTGATTCTTGACAAAGGTGCCAAAAACATACCTTAGGGAAAAGATTACCTCTTTAACAAAAGACTATATATTCACATGTGTAAGAATGAAACTAGGTCAAAAACTCAAAATGAATTAAAGAGCATTCAGTGTAAGACCTGAAAATTTGAAACTAGTGGGAAAAAAATGGGGGAAACAGTTCAAGATACAGGCATAAGCAGCAACTTCCAGATTCGAACTCCAATAGCTCATGAAATGATATTGAGAATTAACAAATGAGATTACATCAACTTAGAAAGTATCTGTTTAGTTCACTTGCACATCTATTGATTGGATTATGCTTTGGTATTAAGTTTTTAGATCTATCATCTATCTATCTATCATCTATCTATCTATCTATCTATCATCTATCTATCTATCTATCTATCTATCTATCTATCTATCTATCTATCTATCTATCTATCTGTCTCTCTGTCAGAAGAATAGGTGGTAATGATTTTCTCCCGTTTTGTAGGCTGTCTGTCCATTCTTTTTTTCTGTGTGGAACATCTCCTATTCATGATTCAAGGATTTTCTTCTCCCCTTAGAGACAAGAGTCATGCAATTTAGGAGTCTTTTAGATAGACCCATTGAAGGGGTACTCCAGTTGCCTCACCCTGCATCCCTGTTCAGCATGGAAGAAGCCAGAGTGGTGTGTCCTGATTCCATATTGGCAATTTGGGTAACCTCTTCAGAGGATGGTGTGATAAGAATAAAAGGTAGGAATTGGCTAGGCAGTTAGTGTAGAAAGATCCCAAAGAAAAGTAGCCAGCTTCTTGGCTAAATTTAGGGTTACCTCTTCAGAGGGGAGAATGTTGGAGGGGAGGGAGTGGGCATGGGTTTGATTAAAACACCTTATATGCATGTATGAAATTCTCAATAAAGTTTTTGTAAAAAATGTAAAAAAAAAGAGCATCTGTCCCACACAGAAAAAAAGAATGGACAGCCTACAAAATGGCAGAAAATCATTACCACCTATTCTTCTGACAGAGACTTAATATACATACACACACATACATATGTATATGATCTAAAAAATACCAAAGCATAATCCAATCAATAGATATGCAAATGAACTAAACAGAAATTTTGCAAATCCCCAAAATTACATGAAATAAATGCCCAACGTATTTAGCCATCAGAGAAATACAAATCAAACTTCATTGACTTGGGGCTGAGAGATGGCTCAGCACTTAAGAGCACTGGCTGCTTTTCAAGAGAACTGGGTCCGGTTTCCAGCACTCACTTGGCAGCTGACAACTGTCTATAACTCCAGTTTCAGGGGATCCTATGCCCTCTTCTTGCTTCCATGGGCACTTCACACACATGTGGTAGACATATACATGTAGGCAAAATACTCATACACATAAAATAATAAATCTTTAAAATATTTTAGTCTATTTTTATTTTTTATGTGTATGAGTGTATTGCCTGTGTGTGTGTGTGTGTGTGTGTGTGTGTAAGTGTACCTGTGTAGTACATTGTGTTATGCAATGCCCGTGGAGGTCAGAAGAAGACATCAGATCCCCAGGAACTGGAGTTATGGATGGTCGTTAGCTGACATATGGGTGCTGGGAATCGAACCTGAGTCCTCTGCAAGAGCAGTCAGTGCTCTTAACTGCTGAGCCATCTCCAGCCCCATAAAATAGTCTTTAAAAAAATTACATTGATTTTGATCCCGGGCACGGTGGCACACGCCTTTAATCCCAGCACTTGGGGAGGCAGAGGCAGGTGTATCTCTGTGAATTCAAGGCCAGCCTGGCCTACATAGTGAGTTCCAGGACAGCTGGGGCTACAAGGAGACCCTGTCTCAAAAAGACCAAAAAAAAGTAGAAGGGGGACTGTTAGAAAGATGATATAGATCAAAGAGGGGGGGCAAGGGAGTGTGCATGTCATCAAAATATGACATTTGAATGTATAAAAGTGAATGAAACCCATTACGTTGTATCAAGAAGAAGGAATAACCTCCATACCCACACAACCAGTTTTAAGAATTACCAGCTGATAGGCTGAAAATGTAGCTCAGTGCTAGATTACCTGCCTAGCATGTGGGAAGCCCTAAATTCAGTCTCTGGCACTACCCCCCCAAAGGCTTCTTCATTGTTTATTTTGAAGTAAATTCCAGACATTATTTTATCAAAATTCCTTGTTTCAGTTCACATCTCTAAAAAGAAAGGACTTTTAAAAACATAACTTTAATACTTTTTTTATTTTTATTTTTTGGTCTTTTTGAGACAGGGTCTCCCTGTAGCCCCAGCTGTCCTGGAACTCACTATGTAGACCAGGCTGGCCTTGAACTCACAGAGATCCGTTTGCCTCTGCCTCCCAAGTGCTGGGACTACAGGTGTGTGCCACCACGCCCAGCAATACTGTTTTTAAAAATGAGTAATTCCTTAAGATTATCTAGTAGTCAGTGTTCAGGTTTCAAGTAGTCTCTCATAAGATCATGGTACTTTTAAACAGGCACGCATTTTGATTGTTGTGGATTTTTAATTAATTAATTTATTTTTAATTTTATTTATTATTTTTATTTTATGTGTATGTGTGTAATTGCCTGCATGTAGGTAAGTGCACCCATGTCATGCAGTGCCTGGGGAGGGCAGATGAGAGGGTTGGATCCCCTGAAACTGGAGTTATGGACCGCTGTTAGCTGCCATATGGGTCCTGGGATTTGAACCTGGGTCTTCTGCAAGAACAGTCAGTGCTCTTATCCCCTGAGCCATCTCTCCAGCCCCATGTTGGTGGATTTTTTAATCTGTAGGTTTCTTAGCCATGTATTTCCTCACCCTGACTCTCTCCTTTGATATTTATTTGTTGAAGAAACCAGGCTTTCTACAGAAATTCTCAGCAGTATATGTTTTGCTGGCTGCATCTCTCTGGTTCAGTTTCATCTGATCTTTCATACTTTGTTTGTGTAACTGGTAGCTTGCATCTTTTGGTTGATCAACTCAGGTTGAGTTCATTGGGGCAAGTTTAACTAGTAGTGTTTTTCTTCTATTAGGAGATATGTAATGTTTGATTTTCTCTGTATGATGTAGCTCTCGGCATATGATACCTACGTACATAAATTAAGAGCTATAAAATGATAAGTATAATATGATAATTTTATCATTCTCCTAAATTTATTTTCCAGAATATTTCTATAATCGTCCCTGTATCTACTGTAGATAACCCAGGAATCAAAGTACATAGGAAAGGTAGAATCAGTGCTTGATTCTTTCCCTTAATTTACTACTTTGAAAAAAAAATGAGTTCCCTAGACTTCTTAAACACTGCAGGAAGATCATTTTCTTTTATTTTTCAGTGGAAGCTCTGAAGATCTTTCTCTGTGCCTAGAATTTAGGAATTTCAATGGGATGTGTTGAGTTGATTTTTTTTTTTCTTTCACCTCATTAATGACTAGAACTTGACCCCTTTCTGTCTTCATTTGGTCTCATGTCTCTATGGTTCTAAGATATTTTCTTCTGTTATGTAATCAGTGCCTTTCCTCAGTCTGTTTTTCTCCCTCATTTTAGCCCCTGTCATTAATTTGTTCTCCTAGGTCTGAATCTTGGCCCTCTGTATCTTATATTGTCACACATCATTTCTTCCACTTTGTATTTTTTCCTTTGAGTTTAAATAATTATTCTTTTGGGTCCTTTAATTGGATTCAGTAATTTCCAGGCAATTCTTCAATTAGCTATTGAAGTTTTATATTCATAAAGCATAGTTTTAGCTCCAAGGTGCTACTTAAATGTTATTAATACTAATTACTTAAAAATATTTTATTTAGGGGCTGCAGAGATAGTTCAATGGTTAAGAACACCGACTGTTCTTGCAGAAGACTCAGGTTCCAATCCCAGCGCCCACTGGTGGCTAACAACTGTCTGTAATTCCCGTTCCAGGGAATCTGACACCCTTTTCTGTCCTCTGAGGGCATTGCATGACATGAGTGCACTTACATACATTCAGGCAATACACATACACATAAAATGATAAATAAGTGCTCGCTTTGGTAGCACATATACTAAAATTGGAACGATACAGAGAAGATTAGTATGGCCCCTGCGCAAGGATGACACGCAAATTCATGAAGCGTTCCATATTTTAAAAATAAATAAAAATTTAAAAATATTTATTCTTTTTTATTTTATTTTATGCACGTGAATGTATTGCCTGCACGTATAGAAGTGCACTCATGTCATGCAGTGCCCATGAAGGTTAGAAGAGGGTGTCCAATCCTCTGGAACTGGAGTTATAGATGGCTGTTAGCCACAATGTGGGCACTGGGAATGGAATGGCGGTCTTCTGCAAGAGCAGCCAGTGCTCTTAACCACTGAGCCATCTCTCTAGCCTCCGGTACTAATGACTTTTTTGTTTCAGACGGCTGATCTTTGATAGTTGTGCCCCTCCTCCAGGTGTTTATTGCCCTTGGGCATTCACTGTGCTGTCTTTGTTTACTGTGAACTGATCATTCAAATGGAGAAGTGAGTAGCAGCACAGGGCAAGCTGGAACGGGGTGGGTAGGAAGGGCTAGAGAGGGCTTCAGGTTCCTAGTTGGGAGTCTGAGCATTTTAACTGCTACCAAAACAAGTAGGCCTGGCTAAGTCTGCACATGTGGGACCAAGGATCACTGAGAGTCTCCAAATGAACTTGAGTAAGAGAACACTTCAGGGTTAAATAATAAAAAAATCTGACGATCTACTTTCATATGTGCTATTTAAGCTCAGCAATTACTGTAATGATTACAGATGACTCTTGAACTGCCTGGGTTCATTTACATGCAGATTCTTTTGGGAAGATTTGTGACAGTTTGAAAAAATTTGTAGGCTAACTGAAAACCTAGAAACTATCTGTCTGTCTGTCTATCTAAATACCTAAGGAAAAGTTTGGTATAATATGAATATGTAAAATACATACAGATAATAGACTTTTATCATTTACTATCATGAAGCATGAAAATCTATTATAAAACACTAAAAAGGTCAATTAAAACTTACATAAACAAACTGTACATGATACCATCCACAGTGGAGAGGAAGGTAAAAATGTAAAGTTGCAGCACTAATCAGAACTGTGTAAGTGAACTGCAGTGTATACCAGACTGCTGGGATTCCATAGCCCCTCCCACTGCTTGTGCAGCAAACTCAGGACCTGCCAAGTGACAGTTTTAAACAAACCGCACTTAGATGCTGATCATCTCTGTGTGAGCAGTCCATCTGTCAGAAAGTTGCCTATCACAATAAAAAATGATACATCAGTTCCTACATGGTTTTCACACAAGAAATATGATTTTCTCAGTAAAAGTGATTTCTCAGGGTGTCCCACATACAAGATACTTGTGGCTTACAAAATATGTGTTAACCAACTGTTTATCCTGGGCAAGGTTTCTGGTCAACCAGAAACAGGCTGACAGAAGTTAAGTTTGAAAGAGTTACAATCAGAATTTTATCGGCAGCAGTAAGCAGAAGTCAGAGAGGGCTGAACAGCTTACTGCCTGCCTGGTCACTATTACACCCAGGAGGGACACAGCTGCACAGGCACTTTCACCTTTACCAAGGCTCTAGCTACCACCCTCAGCAAGACCACACCAAGCGTGGCACTGTGCACAGAGCAGGAAGTGGTGGTCTGTTTGCAGAGACAAGAAAAGTTTGGGGAACACCAAAATGGTTCAGGGTGAGGAATAGATGTGTTTTCATCAATAGAAGGATGCCAAGAAAGATGTGCTTGCACACCAAACCACCATAAAGAACAGCTCTAGGAAGCACCTTTGCAGCACAGGAGATGGAGAGGTTGGAGCTTGACTGCTGAGGGAGAAGAGGATGCAGAGACACATGGGTCCTGATAGTGCTCCAGTTCATGGCAGTAAACTTGTAACAGACTATGACCGACACCAGTGTTACCCATCCACACAGTAGAGGTTCTCCATGCAATTGCTAGAAGAATTACCAGTAGTCAGTAGGGAAAAATGGAGGAATCAGCATTCTCAAGGTCAGGCCAACAATTTCACCCTTCTTTAGGTGAAATTCCTACCCTACCAGTTGTTAAGACCCAAATGCATATTGATTGCAGTACTGCAACCCTCCTGTACAGGCAGAAGTGGAGACTGTTGACAAGCATGGTGCAGGACAGGGTAACATTAGAACAGGTATGGTGTTCACAGTGACCAGGATTCTGCAGGGCTCTCCTCACTAAAGAGGATAGGCCCAGAGGTAATAAAGGCCCAGGTGATAATAAAGAGGATAAAGGAAACTGAGATGAGACCTAAGGTCACCAGCCACCTGGATGGCAGCAGTGCCCTAACTTCAGCTATATAGACAGACTCCTAGGACACCCTAAACCATAAGATGGCCAGGATCTGATCCACCAGCTGGAAATTCATCCACTCAAGCTGAGAAGGGCTGGATGACCAGCTCTACCACTGTCTGGGTTAGTCATTAACAAGAAGAAAGGAATATTAAGTGGCAGCAATAAGAAGTAAATGACTAATACTTACCTGGCAGGGGAAACACTATGATCAGGAAGGTGGTTTTCCCAGGACGAGGCACATCCATTGCACTGTGAGATGTGCTGGCCCCAGCGATTTTCCCCAAATGCGGGAAACTCCACTGCATAATTTGTGGTAATGGGGGACTGCGTTAGTGCTCTCCCCTGGTTTTCTATGTTTAAAGATATTCTCTGGGGGCTGGAAAGATTGCTCAGTGGTTAAGAACACTGGTTGTTCTTGCAGAAGACCCGGGTTCGAATCCCAGCACCCACATGGCAGCTAACAACTGTCCCTAACCCCAGTTCCAGGGGATCTGACGGCCTCTTTTGTTCTTCGCTGGCATTGCACGACATGGTACATTTACCTACATGCAGGCAATACATGCATACACATAAAATAAAATTTTAAAAAAAAAGGAAGTAAATGATTGAGCCAAGTGTGGTGGCCCACGCCTTTAATCCCAGCACTCGGGAGGCAGAGGCAGGTGGATCTCTGTGAGTTCAAGGCCAGCCTGGTCTACATAGTGAGTTCCAGGACAGCTGGGCCTATAGGGAGACCCTGTCCCCCCCCCCAAAACAACAACAACAACAACAACAACAAAAAAAAAAAAACTGGTGGCTCAAGTGGTAATAAAAAGCAGCTGGATTTTAGGCAGTTTTATTATCAGTTCCCTACAGACAAAGCCCTTCTTGTTGGTGGACTGCTCCCTTTCCCACCTTAGCAGGACTCTTCTCATTTGTCATTGCTGTGTCCTTACTGCACATTTCAATCCCACATAGCTCCATGAGGGCAGGGATGTTTATTTTGTGTGTGACAGATGAAGTAGCCAATGGATGAATCGAGTTAATCGGGAGAAAGCACCAGGGCACAGATAAAACTCCAGCGGAATAGAGTTTATTAAAAGGAACACCTGGGACAGATTCCCTTTTAGGTAGGGAAAATGTCTGCCCCCAGGTCATGAGCTGGGGTCTTTTATAGGGGGAGGCTTCTGGGGGGTGCAGAAGGCAGGAAGATACTTTTTTTTTTAAAGGTTGGGGAGTGGGGAAGCAGGAGAGCGGGACTGTTAAAACCTGCCCCCTTTAGAGATCGAAGGGGAATCCTGCTGTGTTGGCCAAACAGTGAAGAGTCTGCTTCTCTTGACTTCTAAGACCAGGGTGCTTATTAATAATGTTCCCTTTCTCAGGGGCTTGTGAGGTCCCTGAAGCCCTGTTGGTGAGGGGGTGGGCCTATCTGAGCCCTAACAGTGTGGATGTGGGTATGGGCATGTGTGTGTGTGAGTGCTGGTGCGTGCATGTCATGACCCAGTGTGGAGGTCAGAGGACAGCTTGTTTTGGAATTGGTTCTTTCTATTCACTTTTTTGTGGGCTCTGGAGATCGAACTCAGGACCTCAGGCATTTACCTCCTGAGTTGTTTAACAGGCTCAGGAATTTTGATTTGGATAGGATTGATCAATTTGAGAACATCTGTCCTAGCTTCCTATTGCAGTTTTTAATAACCTACCACACGTAGTAGACTAAAACTGTAACACTATTAGCTTATAGTTCTGGAGGTCAGAAATCTAAAATGATTTTTTTTTTTTTAATGGAACAAAACGTAATGTGTGAGGGGAGCTAATTCTTTCTGCAGGCTCTGGGAAGGGATCCATATCTTCCTTGTCTCAATTAGAGGCTGCCTGCATTTCCTGTGCCTGCCTTCCATCTCCAACGCCAGTGCTCACATTTTTTTTTTTTTTCTGACTCTGTCACTCTCCTTCCCTTAATGACCCTTATTACATGGGGCCCTGACATAATAATCCAGGATAATCTCCCTATCTCAAGATACTTAATCACATTAGCAAAGTCCCTTTTACTGTGTAAGATAACATTCACAAGTTCTAGGTGTTAGGACATGGACCCCCTTTGGGGTCCATAAGCCTGCCTACCAGCATTTAATAATACTAAATCTTCCTATCCACAAAGAGATATGTGTTATCTCTCCATATATTTATGATTTTTAAAATTTCTCTTAATTTTCAGTGTGCTGTTAAAACCAGGTTCCAATTTCTACTAGCATACTAGTTTCTTGTCATTGTGACCAAATGCCTGGCAAGAACCAATTTTAGGGATAAAAGGTTTATTTGGGCTTAGAATTCAAGACGATACAGTCCGTCTTGGCATAGAAGGTGGCAGGAGCCTGAGGCACCTGAGCATATCCTGTCCTCAGGAAGCAGAGGGCAGACAGGGAGTGGGTCTGGGCTATTAAAACTGGAGATGGGTTCCTAGTGCCCCACTCCTTCCAGCAAGGCTTCATTACAACCTTCCAAAACAACACCGCCATCTGGAGACGAAGTGCTCAAACAGATGTGCTCATGAGGGATTTTTAAACCACCACAACTAATATATATAAATGTAGTTTGTTTTCGTTTATTGAACTTGTAAATACCATCTTTCTGTAATTCACTTAAAGTAGTAAAGTCAGTCAGATTTTCTACATAGACAATCATATTGTCTGTGATCAAGGTGGTTTTACTTCTTTCTTTTCAATCTGAGTGCTTTTTATTTCTTGTCTGGTTGCAGGAGTTTAGAACGCCCCAGTAAAGAATGCTAATTCAGAAGAAGACTGGACTTCTGTCTTGTTTTTTTACCTTAAAGTCTGATGTTAACTGTCGATTCCTCACAGATGCCCATCAGCTGGGATTATACTTGTGTGTGCAGACATGTTTGGTTTTTATGTGGATTTGGGGGATTTGAACTTGAGTCCTTATACTTGTACAGCAAGCACTTACCCTCTAAGCCATCTCCCCAGTCCCACAGAGCATTTCATAGTTTTCTCCTAGTATTTCGTAGTTGTGGTTCTTTATATTGTCTTTGCTCCAAATCATATTCTTTTTTAAAAAATTTAAAAAGATATTTTATTTTTAATTATGTGTATTGTGTATGTATGTGGGTATGTGCACATGAGTGCAGGTGCTGACAGAGACCAGCAGAGGGCATTGAATCCCCTGGATCTGGAGTTACACATAGTTGTCAGCTACCCAACATGGGTGCTGGGAACAGAGCTCAGGTTCTCTGCAAGAGCAGTGTGTGCTCTTCACCACTGAGCCTTCTCTCCCAGCCTTGTGATGATTCTTTTTTAAAATTTATTATTTTTATTTTATGTGTATGTGTGTATTGCCTGCATATATTAAGTGTACCCATGTCCTGCAATGCCTGTGGAGGACAGAAGAAGCCGTCAGATCCCCTGGAACTGGAGTTATGGATAGTTATTAGCTGCCATGTGGGTGCTGGGATTTGAACCTGGGTCCTCTGCAAGAACAGCCAATATTCTTAACCACTGAGCCATCTCTTCAACTTGTATTGATTCTTTTGTTTAAATAAAGTTTTTTAAAAAATTTTATTATTTTTATGTGTATGCATGTATTGCCTGCATGTAAGTAAGTGCACCCATGTCGTGCAATGCCCCCGGAGGACAGAAGAGGTTTTCGGATCCCCTGAAACTGGAGTTACAGACAGTTGTTAGCTGCCATGTGGATTCTGGGATTCGAACCCAGGTCTTCTGCAAGAGCAACCAGTGTTCTTAACCACTGAGCCATCTCTCCAGCCCCTGTTTTTTAAAGCTTTATTTTTTCAACTATATGGTTGGCTGGACCTGTTCATTTATCTTCATGGTAGCTTGTATTTCTACTGTGCATTAGTTTGTGCTTTGAAGCCAGTTCCTTACTCAGGGGCTTCCAAAAGGTTGCTCTGGCCAGGAAATTGTGAATTTCAGACTTAAAGAGACTAGAGCTGTGGTTGTAAGCTTAGAGTTAGGAACTTCCTTTTCCAGTTGTCAGACTTCTGTCAGCAAGGCTGTTAATGAGTTTGTTCTGGATTTTGCCTTGAGGCTACATCTTTTTGCCTTGGTCTCAATTTTGTTCACTGGGTCTTTTTTCTCTCTTGGTGGACTTTCTGGCTTTCTTCTTGTCCTTACCTGGTATTACAAAGTGTCAAGATAGTGGCAGCCTGAGAGGGCTGACAGAAGGAAGCTTGCCTTGCTTTGAGTATGTAGTTGGGGATGGGGGTGTAGCTTTGTTCTGCATGTGGAGACTGAGCACTGCTTATTGATGAGACCATCCTTTCTCCACTGAGTGTTTCTCAGTAACTTGGTTAAACCTGCCAGCTCTAAGTGTTCAGGCTTCTTTCTTTCTGTGTTCTTTCTTTCCCTCCTTGGTCCCATGTCTGTTTTGGTGCTACCATGCTGTTGTGTTACTGTAGCCATGTTGTCTGTTTTGAGGTTCAGTAGTCTGATACCTTTAGCTTTGTTCTTTTTACTTAAGATTACTTTTCTGATGCGGACTGCATTGAATCTGTGATTACTTTGGTTAGTATGGACATTTAAACTGTTAATGCTTCCAATCCACAAGCATTGAATATCTTTGCATTTATTTGTGTCATCTTCAATTTCTTTCACCAGTGTTTTAGATTTTTCAGTGTAGAAGTCTTTCATCTCCTTGTTTAAATATATTCCTAAATATTCTGTTTTTCTAGCTATTTAAATGGGATTTTTTAAATTTCATTTTTAGTTTGCTGTTAATATGTAGAAATGTTACTATTTTTTTGCATTGATTTTTGTATCCTATATCTCTACTAAATTTGTATATTAGTTCTAATAGCCACATCTTCTGTGACCCAGAATCTGGTTTATCTTGGTGAATATTCTGTGTATACTTGAAGAATATATTTTGTGCTGATATTGGTAGAATGTTGTGTAGATGTCAGCCAGGTCATGTTGGTTAGTGGGTTGTTTTTTTTTTTTCCAGTTTACTTTATACTTGGTAAGTATAAAGTTCTATGAACTTGTTTTATTGTTTATTGAAAGAAGGGTATTGAAATCTCTGACTACAATTGTGGACTTGTGTATTTCTCCTTACAGTTCTGTCTTATTGCTTCATGTGTTTTTAAACTGTTACTGGAAGAATAAATATTTAGGATGATAATATTTTCTGATGAACTGAACATTTATTATTATAAAATGATTATAATAAACCTTCTTATCAAATGTTACTATGACCATTGCAGCTTTTTTTGTAGTAACATGAATATAATATGTATTTTTCCATCTTTTTGTTTTTTATCTATTTGTTTGTTTGTTTGAGACAAGGTCTTACACTGTAGCCCAAGCTGGGCTGTTACTCACCTTGTTGCCCAGGTTGGTCTTGAACTTACAGGACTCTGCCTGTCTCAGCCTCCCATGTGTTTAAATTACAGGTGTAAGCTACCTTACCAACTTTTTTTAACCTGGTCATGATTTTGTATTTAAAGTGAATGTTTATAGACAGTATGTAGAGGAGTCTCATCTTTTTATGACAATTTTTGTCTTTATTAGAATGGGTTTTTTTTTGTCCTTTTGAGACAGGGTCTCTCCTGTAGCCCCAGCTGGTCTGGAACTCACTGTGTAGACCAGGCTGGCCTTGAACTCACAGAGATCTGCCTGCCTCTGCGAGTGCTGGGACTAAAGGTGTGTGCCACCACACCCAGCTATTGGAATGTTTAAATCATTTATATTTATTTTGATTATTGATGGGGTTAAGTTTGCCATTTTGTTATTTGTTGTGTATTTGGGTCACCTATTCACTTTCTCTTTTTAAAATAAGAAATTACTACATTAGTTTATGTGTTTGTTTGGGTGTGATTGCCACGCTATGTGTGGAGAGACCAGGGGATGGATACCTTGTGGGAGTCAGTTCTGTCCTTCCACCATGTGGGTTCTGGGGATCGAACTCTGATTGTCAGACATGATGGCAAACACCTTTACCAAACGCTGTGAACAGTCTCACAGGCCCTCTTTTTTTGTTTTTATTCTGCCTTCATTTGGATTTAGTACTGTTTATGAAGTCAGTTATTACCCTTTAATGACAGTTAAATAATGAATTCTTATGTGACCACTCATGTGATTACTCCTTTATACCAATTTCAGAATTCATCTTTTTCATCTGATCTTATTTTCCTTCTGCCTGAAGGACTTCTTTCAGCATTTTTTTTCAGTACAGGTCTCCAGGTGATCAATTCTCTCTGAAAACATGTTTGCTTCCTTTGAAAATCTTGCATTTTAATATGCTGCCTTTGTTGGGAGTTTCATACTCATTTATTTGTCCAATTGTGTATGTACTATGTGTCAGACGCTATCCTAGGCACTAGTATACATAGTAGTGATCAGTCTCAATCTTCTGTTCAGAGTAGACAGGTAACAGATAAGTAATAATAAATAAGTAATAATAAAGCAACAAAAAAGCAGTAAGTACTATGGAGAAAAATAAAGCTGGAGAAGGGACTATAACTGTCTGCTTTGAGTGAGAGGGGAGTTTTCAACAGGATGGTTGTGAAGAAGAGAGACTCATGAAGGCATCTAGAAGAGATTCTCAGAGAGTACAGCAGTGTAAAAGCACTGGGATTATGATCATAAATGTGCCTGGTGGGTTCAGGAAGCGGCAAGGAGCCAGTGTGTGGTGCCAGGGTGCACAGGGGGCTGAGAGCAGGAAGAGGAGAGAGGCAATGAGGGTTGGAATGAGATGAAGAGTCACTGCAGAGCTTTGAGCTGGAAATGTCCTGATTTCAGTCTTTAAAAGACAATTCCAGCTACTTACTGAAAATAAACTGTATTGGAGAGAGGAAGCAAGAACAGAAACGAGGAAGCCGGTTAAGTTGTTATAATAATAATCCAGTCAGCAGTGATGATAAGGATGACTACAACCAGACCTGAGGCTAGGTTGGGTTCTGTATATTTTGACATGAAGGATTTGCTGATGGATTGGATGTGGACATGACAAAAGAGAGATGGATGATTTTGTAGTTGTGCCCTACAGAAATGGAAAGATAGATTTATTTTCTGAGATGGAAAAACTGTGGCAGTCAGGATGAATAATTGAATGAGGAGGTAAGGAGTTCAAGGTTTGGACTGTCCATTCTGAAGTATCTGTGACACCTTTATTTAACATATTGATTGGGAAATTATAACAAGTTGGAAAGCAACAGAAAAGCACTAAGAACAGTGAAGAAAAGATTTTTCCTGGAAGTTCATGGTCACCACTTGAAAAAAATATTTAAAGGGAATTGGCATCTTTAAAATGAGCAGCCCTATCTAGCAAGAGACTATATGAAAATGTTTATACATACAGCATACTTTTTAGGAAAACTACACTGGGGCAGGGAACAGAATTCACTAACAAAAAGAATTCTAATAACAAATTATGGTGTAGTTGAAGTTGGTGGCTCACGCCTTTAATCCCAGCACTCAGGAGGCAGAGGCAGGCGGATCTCTCAGTTCAAGGCCAGTCTGGTGAACATAGTGAGTTCCAGGACAGCTGGAGCTACAGGGAAACCCTGTCTCAAAAAGACCAAAAAAA
>NW_008341028.1:13848984-13853984 GCF_000622305.1 Nannospalax galili
AAAGAAAAGAAAATGGACTTTGAATGGTAAGGTTTGCTATAGGACAATATTTACCTTACAATGTTTTTTTAGTTATAAGGCCGTCTATATCATTTAGATGTATTTTAGTCATGTCTCCCCTGACCCTTAGATTTAATTGCTTCACTTGCTCACCGTAATTCTATAGGCTAGAATAATTTACCAAATCTAACAAAATATAGTGGGGATAAATCCAAGATCTCTTATTTAGACTCAAGAAGAAGAAAGGGAAAATATGGTTTAGCAAATAAGCGGTAAGTTTCAGGATGTTTTATTGACTTAAGATCAGACTCTTCAGTGGGACTACCCCTGAAAAGGTTAATGTGTGTAGGCTGTACTACTGCAAGCAGCAGGGAATGCTGAGATCATCCCTCAAGGATTTTGGTAAGTTTGTGGCACCATGTTTTAAGTAGCATTGAAACATGAGAGCTCACGCAAAGGAGAGCAGCAGGTTTGAGGGGTTAGGAAAAGGCATTATTTGGCAGAAGAAACTGAGGTTCTGAAGGCTCACAATGACCCTGGAAGGGATAGTCTCCATTTTACAGGAAGGAAATTGAGTCCCCTAGAGGATTGATGATTTATTAAAACTTAACTAAAAAGGGATTGGTTCAGGACACCTCTCTCTCTCTCTCTCTCTCTCTCTCTCTCTCTCTCTCTCTCTCTCTCTCTCTCTCTGTGATAGGCTCTCTCTGTAGCCCCAGCTGACCTGGAACTCGCTATGTAGACCAGGTTGGCCTCGAACTCACAGAGATCTGCCTGCCTCTGCCTCCCAAGTGCTGGGACTACAGGTGTGGGCCACCATGCCTCGCAAGACCCACATCTCTTGATTATTAATCTGGTGTTCCCTCTGTTTCAAAATATTAGTGTTTAATTTTATTTTTAAAAAGCATATCTGTTAGCCTCTCCATAGAGGAAATGGTTACATAGTGAATGAAAGATACATTCAGATAGGAAGATCAATATGAGAAACCAGCCTGGGTATTAGAATTCTATTCATGTATGTTGATAGAATGTGTGAATTGCAGAATAGCCATAAGCTTCATTAAGGAAGACCATAAAACTATAAATCCCTTAAAATGGCTAACTGGCAGGGCTGGAGAGATGGCTCAGTGGTTTAGAACACTGAATGTTCTTACAGAAGAACCTGGTTCAGATCCCAGCACCCACATGGCAGCTAACAACTGTCTGTAAAACTCTAGTATTCCAGTTCTAAGGGATCCGATGTCCTCTTCTGACCTCCGCGGGCATTGCATGACACGGGTGCACTTCCGTACATGCAGGCAATACATATATACACATAAAATAAAAATAACAAAAAAAATTTTTTTAAATGTCTAACTGGCCCTAAATTGGCAGTGTGGCCTTGCTCAAGCCTTGTGAACTGGTCACTCCCAAAGTGAAGGAGACTGTTTATGGACCAGCCTGTCTCCTTTAATGCATAGATGACGCACCTGCCCTGCCTGAGAAAATAATCTTAGGAAGAGAGCCTTCAGTCACTCAAGGACATTAGACCCTGGCACTGGACAAATCCCTGCAGCTGTGCTTGGTAGAATTCATGTAAAAGTTGTAGATGCCTTCTTTCTGCGGAAGGGTATCTGTCACTTGTTGTGTTCCCTGAATAAAGACCCAGTTGGCCTAGAACTCGCTACGTAGCCCAGGCTGGCCTTGAACTCACAGAGATCTACCTGTCTCTGCCTCCCAAGTGCTGGGACTAATGGCCTGTGTCACTATGCTTGGCAGGTTCTTATTTCTTAACTCTAAACGCCATTTCTTTTCTCTTCTCCAAAAATCTAGCATATGTTGTAGACATCTTTCTCTCTTTCTTTTTCAAGGTTTTTGAGTCTAGTGAAGAAGCTGGGCAACTTGTTCTTACCATCGTCATATCTGGTCACTTCTTCATTTCCCAAGGACAGACACTCCTGGTAAGTTGTGTTGCCTAATAGTTCAATCTGTACTTACTTTCCTTTATGTTGGTAGCTTTATATTAATTCTTGTACCCTCGAGCTTCTTCAGTCTTACTGAAATTCATTAAATTCAACCAACTAAGCATTTTCAAGCATGTTTTAATAGTGGGAAATACAAAAACATACTAAATATTGCATTCCTTCAAGGAGTTTTGGATTTAGTGATCAAAGTAGATGAAAGGTTGAGATTAACTAGAATGACAAAGAATTCTTAAGACTGGGGAGATTGATTTGAAGACAGGTTAGACTTGTAGAGAAGACCATGGAGACTTTTCTAGGTAAGGAAAACAACTCATGCAGAGGAAAAGAGTTGAAATAATAGCTAAAAGAAAATAATGCAGTTATTATTCATTGATAGGGCCTCCATAAAACTCTGATTTTATAACAAATGCTTGTTCTTTTTTATTGTGAATATGTATATATCTTAGAAAGTTTTATAAAAAAGCAATACACAAGCTGGGCATGGTGGCACATGCCTGTAATCCCAGTGCTCTGGAGGCAAAGGGGGGAGAATTGCTGCAGGTTTGATGCCAGCCTGAGCCTGCTCTACATAGCAAGTTAGAGGCCAGCTGGAACTGCATAGCAAGACCCTGTCTCAAAAGAAGAAAAAGAAAAAAAGACATAAAAAATTAAAAATCACCTAATCACTTTGCTTGAAATTTCAAGTTCTGTTTAGTATATAGAAACAGTATGAATGAGGTGAAGGCAATTATTAACTTCTAATTTAATCAAATTGTACTACAAAGGAAAGGTTGTACAAGATTATTATATCATTGCCTGGGGATAATGTCTACAGAGGCATAATAAATTCGTTTAACAAATATTTACTGACTATCTACATGGGCATAACTTATTCATTTAACAAATATTTATCAAGCACTTAGTTTACACTAGGCATTTCTTGTTGCCGGAGGCTGGGGACATCAGTACACAGCAGAGTCAGATATCCTTGTCACTGTGGAGTGTCATTCCAGTGAGGAGAAACAGAAACAAGCAAACAGGCCAAATACATTTCAAATACACTAATTTCAGTGGAATTCCTTCCAAGCTCTATTATAATGTGGTGGTAGGGTCCCACATGGGTGTTGGAATGGTTCACATTTTTCCACTTAAGTGAAATATAGCTTCATCGGTGAATATGAAGGGACCTGCAAAGTCATCTTCGCAGTCTTTGTGCCTTTTAAAGTCACAGCAGGAACTGCACTGTCTTGCTCTATTTGCCACTGCGAGGGCCAGCATCCATCGTACAGATCAGGCTTCCTAAGCTACTGGGAATACTCCAGATGGTAGCTTTGCTCCCAAGAGATGTCTGGCTAGTTTTCCCTGCCAGTGTCATGGTCTTGCCTGTTGGTGACCTTGATGTGGTTTGGTTTCCTCAAATGTAGCTTCTTGCTTTCTATCATTTTGCACCCTGTTGTAAGTGTTGTCACAAAGCCATAGAGGTTTCTTTGTATCATATATGGAATGGTTTTTTTTCACTGAAGCTACAAAGCCATGCTTACCAAATTCCAAACCACCCCTGCTGAGAAATAGAAGAGTAACTCTAGCCCTACATTTTGGTGCATATTGTAATATATATTGTGATGGTTTGAATGAGAATGTCCTGCATAGGCTCCAAGTATTTTGACATTTTGTCCCCAGTTGGTGGTGCTGTTTTGGGAGGTCTTAGAAGGTGGGGCCATGTTGGAGGAAGCATGTCTCTGGAGGCTTAGAGAGTCTGCTTGAAGATGTGAGCGCTCTGCTTTCTGTTACTGCTCCAGCCACCTCCTGCCACCAGGCCTCCCTGCCACGGTGGACTGTAATTCCCCTGGAACCATAAGCTCAAATAAACTTTTCCTTCTCTAAATTGCTTTGATCAGTGTTTCTATCACAGCAACAGAAAAGTAACACATATATTAATTTCAATAATTTTTTAATCTTTGAAATAAATATATTTTTCTATATATATTTATACATATATATTTTGGGGGGGGTATTTTTGAGACAGGGTCTCCCTGTAGCCCTACGTGGCCTGGAACTTGCTATGTAGACCAGGTTAGCCTTGAACTCACAGATATCTGCCTACCTAATGCTGGGATTAAAGGCGTGTGCCACCACTGCCATAATCTTTGCAATATTTTTAAAAACTACCTTTATTGAGGTATAAATAGTAAAATTCACAGAAGGGTTCAATTTGATAGGTGTTGATGAATGCATATATTTCTGTAACCACCACCACACTTGTGATGTACAACATTCCCAGTTAGTTCAGGGTTTCCTTATGCCCCTTACCCTCCACCCACCTCAGCACTCAGCAACCAGTGATCTGCTTTCTCTCACCATAGTTTTGCCTTAACTTGGTGTGTGTGTGGTGTGTAATGCATATGTATGGTACATATGTGTGGTAAATGACTATGAGTGTGCATGTGTGTGCACCCATGTGCGAGCATGGAGAGGCCAGAGGAGGATACCAGGTGTCTTCCTCTAGGACTTTCCACATTATTAACTTGAGGCGGGGTCTCTCACTGAACCAGAACCTCAGTTTCTGCTAGGCCAGCTGGCTAGTGAGCTCTCCAGATACACTTGCCCACCTCCCCAACACAGGCATTTTCTAGTTTCTTTTCTGTTGCTGTGATAAAACATTCTGATCAAAAGTAACTTGGGGAGGAAAGGATTTATGTGGTTACAGGTTACAGTCCATCAAGAGAAGCCAAGACAGGAGCTTGAAGTAGAAACCACCAAATAATAATGCGTACCGGCTTGTTCCCAGGCTCTGTTCAGCTACCTTTCTCATGCACCTCAAGCCTACCTGCCTAGGGAAGGTACTGCCCATCATGGGCTGGGCCCTCAGACATCAATTAGAAATTAGGAAAATATCCCACAGACATGCACACAGGCCAGTCTGATTGGGGAAGTTCTTCTGTTGAGGTTCCCTCTTTCCAGGTGTGTCAAATTGACAACTAAGATTAACCACTATACCCCATGTCTGGCTTTTTATGTGACTCTAGAGATTCAAACTCAGGGCCTCATTCTTGCAGA
>NW_008341028.1:13856484-13874491 GCF_000622305.1 Nannospalax galili
TCTTAAAATATTTTCACTTTCTCTTCCTTGGAAGGCTGAGGTTTGAAATAGGTGTCCGATTCCGGGATAAGCACTCAGTGGCCTCTTGTTCTCTGCATATTGGCCAATTGTGAATTTCTGTGTTAATCATCACATAACACATTTGGGGACACAAATCAGGCTCTATAGGCCACAGTGTGTGTGTGTGTGTGTGTGTGTGCGCACGCGCGGTCAGAGGAAAACCTGTGGCAGTTGGTTCTCTCCTTCCATATGTATGTAGAGAGAGAGAGAGAGAGAGTTCATTAAATTGGATGGGGGGGAGTGCAAAGAGGGAAGCGAATTTAAATACCATCAAACTATATTGTATGAAAATCGCAAAAATTTAATTTAAAAAGCATATTTAAAAGAACTATAATATGATAGCTCATGATTTTGATGATTAATTGTACTAAGCACCATTTGTGTATGTGTTGGCTGTTGATCTGTGTTTGGAAAATTGTCTTTTTAGTTTTTTTTACTGTTTGCTTCTAAGTAGTCCCCAAATACCTGTGTATTAAAGGTGTTAACAAAGTGGTTTTGTGGGACCTTTAAAAGGTAGAGTTAGTGAGAGGTCTTCAAGTCATTGATAGTGCCCTAAAGAGGGTAGTGTGACCCCAGCAGTTTGCCTCCTCTGAGTGCTCCCACTATGATATGCTCTAAGCCATGGGATTAGGGACTGGAACCAACAAAATCATGAACCAAATAAACCTTTCCTCTTTTTTTTTGTTGTTGTTCTTTTTGAGACAGGGTCTCCCTGTAGCCCCAGCTGTCCTGGAACTCCCTATGTAGACCAGGCTGGCCTTGAACTCACAGAGATCTGCCTGCCTCTGCCTCTGCCTCTGCCTCTGCCTCTGCCTCCCGAGTGCTGGGACTAAAGATGTGTGCCACCACGCCCGGCTAAACCTTTCCTCTTTACAAACTGATCACCTCAGGCATTTGTTGTAGAGACGAAAAGCTAACACCAGGGCCTTTGCCCATTTTAAATTGGATTATTTGGCTTTTATGATTAAATTTGAGTTCCTTATATATTTTGGGTATTAATCTCGTGTCAGATTTAAGATTTGCAAATATTTACTTCCATTGCGTAGGTTGCCTTTTCACTCTGGTGATTGCTTCTTTTGTTGTGGTTTGCTGAGTTTTTAGTCCTGAATAGGAATTGAATTTTGCGAATGCTTTTCTCCGTCTGTTGAGATGGTCTTTCTTTTTTTGTCCTGTTAATACAATAACACTTAAAAAGTGTTCAGTTCTTACAGAATGAGTCTTTATTGCAGGACTATTTGGCTTTTGAAAATTACATACATGTGTAAGTGTGGTAAACTTAAGATTACATATTTAAAGGATATTTTACTCCTAAATTTAAAACAGTTTTTGTCGGTTCATGTATAGTATTTTCTGTGTTCCACAAAAATCAGTACATAGAAGAGCAAATGCATTTGTATTATAATGTATTTAAATTGCAATTTTATGTTGGCACTATATTTATACACACTCTGCCTTCATACTAATATGAGTTGTATTATAAATTTAGAATTTTTTCTCATAAAAGCTAGGGATGGGACATCAATGGAAAGTTTTAGCCACTTCTGTTTTAGTATGAAATCCAATTGTTGGCATGAACAAAAATGTGTTTATTTATACTCAGATTTTTGTGGAGGTTGCCCTGTACCCCCAAGTCAGTTGTTCCAGGGAAACTGATGGCTTAAGGCCCAGTAACAGCTCCATGTATGTTGTATTTTTGTAGAAATCCAAAGAGGTCAGCAAGGCTTGGGGCTTTCTGTGTTGCCCTGAATAGCTGTTTAATTTCCCTTAAACTCATAGGTCTCTCATTGCCACCTTCCATGAGGTCTGTGGGAACACAGTGTTCAGGTTAAATTGCCTGGTGTTCACCAAAACTATAGCTTTCCATTTTGTTGTTGTTGCTCATTTAGCATCTGTATCCAACCAGAGGTGTTTCTGCTGGAGGAGTCAGTCCATGCAGGCCTATCTAAAAAGGTTTGGTGTAGCGTGAATGCCAAGATCTTGGCCCTGTTTTCAGTCTGCCTTGTGCTTGGGCTCAAAAGGCTTCCCCTTCCCAATCTTGGCTTTTAAAATAGATTCGCTCTAGGTGCTTTTGTGCTTTTAATTTTTTTCTAACAGTAGTAACCACATAAAAGATTTCCTATCTTCGGGCTGGAGAGATGGCTCAGCAGTTAAGAGCACTGACTGCTCTTGAAGAGGACCTGGGTTCTATTCTCAGCACCCACATCGTGGCTAAAAACCATCCTTAACTCCAGTTCCAGGGGAATCTGAAGCCCTCTTCTGACCTCCTGGGCATTGCACGACACGGGTGCACTCACATACATGTAGGCAATACACTCATACACGTAAAAATAATTAAATATTAAAAAAAGATTTCCTATCTTAACTATTTTAATTTTATCCTTTTATTTTTTGTGTTTTTTGAGACAGGGTCTCCTTGTAGTCCCAGCTGTCCTGGAACTCACTATGTAGACCAGGTTGGCCTTGAACTCACAAAGATCCGCCTGCCTCTGTCTCAGTGCTGGGATTAAAGGCGTGGGTGCTGGGATTCAAACCCAGGTCTTCTGCAAGAACAGCCAGTGTTCTTAACTGCTGAGTGATCTCTCCAGCCCCCTATCTTAGCTATTTTTAAACATGCATGTCATCGACATTAAGTACATTCCACATTGTATTGTACAACTGTATTAGTTACTTTTTGTTTCTGTGATAAAGCACCATGTCCATAAGTGACTTATGGAAGAAAGTTTATTTTGGCTTATAGGTCCAGAGGGAGAGTCCATAATGGTGGGGAAGCAGATAGCAGGGGCAGCTATGGTGGCAGGAGCCCAAAGCTGGGAGATCACATCTTCAATGGCAAACATAAGCAGAGTGAATGAACTGGTATGAATTTGGAAAGCCCACCCCCCAGTGACGTACTTCCTCCAGCAAGGCTATACCTCCTAAACTTCCCCAAACTCTACCACCAACTGGGACCAAGTGTTCAAATATCTGAGGGGTATACCTATGGGGTAGGAGGCTTTTCTCATTCAAACCACAACAGCCATGCCACCATCTATCTCTAGAACCCACTTCATCTTGCAAAACTGCAATTCTATATCCATTAATCTGATTCTCCATTTCCCCTGCTCCTATCTGAACAACTACCATTTTGCTTTCTCCCTATGAATTTGACTACCCAAGATACTTCATAGAAGTAGACTTGTACAGTTTTGGCTCCTTTGGGACTGGCTTATTTCACTTAGCATAATGTCCTTAAGGTCCATCTGTATGTGTCATAATTCCTTTCCTTTTTACAGCTGAGTACAGTTCCTTTGCATTTACATAGTGCATTTTGTTTACTGATTTACTCATCAGTGGATATTTGAGTTGCTTCCTCCTTTTGCCTATTGTTAGCAATGCTTGCTATGACCGTGCATGTGCACACACCTCTTCGGAACTCTACTTTCAGTTGGTTTGGGTATGTACTCATCAGTAGAATTGCTGACTGTGATCTTAATCTTAACTGTCACTTGATAAAGCATACTTCTGGGTATGCTGTAAGAGCAGTTCCTGAGTCAGTACATCATGAGAGCTCTGATTTTCATGGGGGATTAACAGTTTGAATAGCTACTGGGAACTGGTTGGAGGAAGTAGGTCACTGGAGTGTGTCTTTATGGATATAACTTTCCCAGAAAACCCAGGCCCAGAAACATGGAACCAGTCTTCCATGGGCTGAAACTTCGAAGCTGTGAGGCAGAGCGAACCTTCCTCTGTGGATTGTTTTCTCGGCTATTTTGTCACAGCAACAATGAAGTCTGACTGATACACTAAGATCATATTGTTATTTTATGTTTGTTTTTATTTTTATATTTTTAAATTTTTTATTTTATGTGTATGAGTGGTTTTTTTGTGCATATGTGTAAATGTACCTCTATCTTGCAATGCCCAGGAAGCCAGAAAAAAGGCATCAGAACCTCTAGAACTGGAGTTATGGATGGTTGGTAGCCACCATGTGGGTGCTGGGAACAGAACCCAGGTCCCCTACAAGAGCAGCCAGTGCTCTTAACTGCTGGGCCATCTCTCCAGCCTCCTGGTTACCTTTTGAGGAGCTGCCAAGTTGTTTTTCTATGGTAACTGCACAATTTTACATTCTTCCCGACAGTTGCATGGGTCCAGTCTGTCCATGTCCTCACCAATACTTGATTTTTGTTCTTTTGGGGCAAGAATGTCTGGCTCATTGACAGAGTGCTTGCCTAGCACACATGAGGCTCTGGGTTTGATCCTCAATATATGTACTTGTTGACCATTTGTATATTTTCTTTAAAGAAATGTCTGTTGAGCTTCTGCTTGGGGTTTCGGTCGTGGCATTGAAGTATAGAATACAGCTTTTCCTCTTTATACTGTAATTCTCCACACCTATGCATGTGCACAAACAGATGCTCTGCTCTACCTGTCTTTTCTTGCAGTGTGGGCTACATGTAGGCTGAACACTGAGAGGTTTTTTTATAGGAGGACCTTGGAAGCCTGGCTTTCTGGGGCACAGGGCTCCGTAGGGTGCTGTATTCCCCCGAGTCATGCATCAATATGGATTGCTCCTGCCACCCTTTTTGGCTGCTGTCTGCTGGGCCTTGGTTGGCTTCTCCCTTTCTGGTGCACAGCTACTGATAATAGTGAGCTTTCTCTTCAGTGGACTGCCATCTTTTCTGTATCACAAATCCTTTTTTGTTGTTTGTTTTTGGTCTTTTTGAGACAGGGTCTCCCTGTAGCCCCAGATGACCTGGAACTCACTGTGTAGACCAGGCTGGCCTTGAACTCACAGAGATCCACCTGCCTCTGCCTTCTGAGTGCTGGGATTAAAGGTGTGCACCACCATGCCTGGCTTCAAATCCTTCTTTTTAAAAAGATTCTGTTTGCTGGTTGTGGTGGCCCACAGCTTTAATCCTAGCACTCAGGAGGCAGAGGCATGCAGATCTTTGTGAGATCAAGGCCAGCCTGGTCTACATAGTGAGTTAGAGCCCAGCTGTGGCTACAGGGATACAGGGAGACCCGGTCTCAAAGAGACAAAAAAACAAACCAAAAAAAGTGAGATAATTTGTGGCTCCTTTGGGGCTGTGAAGTCAAAGTCTCAAGCCAACATTCTAAAGATACCCAGTGGGGAAATTACTCAAGACATTGGCCTCTGTCTCCATCCACTCCTTTTTATCTCCATTGGTTCTGACCCAGCGTGTGTCACCTAAATGAAATTGTCTGAACTCAGAAGCAAAATAGTTTTGAGACAGAATTAATTCTGTTTGCTTGGGAAACCTGGGTCATCCTGCAGATGATGGGGCTCATGATATTTTGTTTTCATCTTTTTTATTTATCATATCCAGTACAAATATTCTTCCAAAAGAAATTATCTTTCTGTTTACCAGGAGAATGCTATGTTCCTATTTAAGTGAACCCTGTAACCCTCAAGCACTAATTTTAGTACAGTTAGTTTTTTAAAATGTCCACCTTAGTTTCAACCTGAGAATTTCTAAGAGGGACAATTTAGCACAATTATTTGAAATTAAGTTATCCATACAATTAAACTCTTTAAATTAATCAGTCCTCTCCCCCTCCCTCCCCTTTCTTCTCGTTCCCCCCCCCCCCTTCCCTTCTTTTCTGACAAGAATTTTACTATGTAGCCCAGACTGGCCTCAAACTCACAGTCCTCCTGCCTCAGCTTTCTGAGTGTTATGTATCCACCACATTTTTTCTTTGGCTACATTTTCAGAAAAATAAGAGGAAACAAAATTCTTCATAGTTTTATCATCCTTTCCCATGTTAAAAGCCAATGGCATTATTTAAGTTTTTTTTATTTGTTGGTGTCTTGTTATCTCTCTGGGAGCTGGACTAGCGAGAGTTAAAGCATTTTTACTGTCCTACATTTGTTCTTTCCCATGTCCATATCAAATCAACTTTAGATCTTACACAACACTTACCTGAGAAGTTTCCACTACTTGTCTGGGAGGCAGATGAGCTCAGGGCCCTCTGCCTTGACTCCTCTGTCTTGATGCTTTTCAGCTCCCTGTGGTAATCTGAGATCATCCTCTCCACCCAAGTAAGGAATCACTGTGCTACCATAACAAAATACCACAGGCAGTAGGAGTTCCTTTCCCATGGTTCTAAGGCTGGGAAATCAAGGTTTTAGAGGGATTGGTATCTAGCCAGGGTCTCCCTCTGCTTCCATATGGTGTTCTGTTGCAGCACCTACCAGAGGGAGAAGTGCTGTGTTTTACAGGGTGGAAGAGATAAAAGGAGATGAATGCTTCATCCTTACATGTAGGAAGCACAGAAGCAAGTGAACCCACTTCCCTAAGTCTTCTGTAAGGGCCCTAATCCCACTTATGAGAGCGCTGCTCTCATGACTTAATTATTTCTTTAAGGCCCATCTCTTTATCTGTCACATTGAAGATGAAGTTTTAACCTATGAATTTGTGAAGACACAAATAGCAGAGGGGTACAGTCTGTGAACTGCAAAAGAAAAACCTCAACTACTCCAGTTGCCCCACTTGCCTCAGCCAGTCTGCCTCACACAGCAGTCCCATTTGCCTTCCTGACACTACTTCCAGAATTATGATGGAGATGACCATGTGTCTGCCATTGGTACTCCTGGATGCTGACTGTAGCATTTCAGGTGGTGGAAGAACAAAGTCCACTTGGTGCTGTGGAGTTGGATTAAGTTCCTTGCTCAATTGGTAGAGGACGAGTTCTTAGTAAAAGTGAGGTGACTGTCCTCAACCAGGATAGATATAGTGAATTTCAGCATGCCTTTTTTGAATCCCATTTTCTGACTTTATGGGTTTTACTAGGCTTTGGAGAAACTTTTTGCTGGGTCACAGCCCTTTTATAATTCTTAGAACTTGTGTTACCATTCCAGAAGGGCTTATGCTAACATAGCTTCTAATTAACAGAATGTTTGTAAGCACTGGATTGACATCTGCATTTTTTTTGGCAGTGAAAAGCTCCCAGTGCCCAACTGTCTATGAAAATATCCTCCCAAGCTTTGTAACTTTCTGGAAATCCAGTGTCCTTTACTCCTTTACATTTTCTGTGGGGTACTGAGTTTTCTTGTTGGAATTTTTGGCATTTTCTCTATAGAGTAAGAATATTAAGTTTTTTGGGCTGGAGAGATGGCTCAGCAGTTAAGAACACTGACTGTTCTTGCAGAAGACCGGAGTTCTAATCCTAGCACCCACACGGCAGCTAACAACTGTCTGTAACTCCAGTTCCCTGGGATCCAACAGCCTCTTCTGTCCTCCTCGGGCATTGTATGACACATGGGTGCACTTACCTATATGCAAGCAATACACGCATACACATAAAAAAATAAAAATAATAAAATATTTTTTAAAAAATATTAAGTTTTTGAAATTTTCCTCTAGGTCTGCCATTGGCTTAAGATGTGCTTTATTAGAATATAGTTTATAACAGAACATACTGAGTTAACTGGGTTTGGATAGACATCCAGCATGCTGTGGAACATTTCTCTCACTCCTAGACATCTTCTCACGCCCACTATCTTAGTTACTTTTCCTGCTGCTGTGGCAAAATACTCTGACAGAAGCAATTTAATGGAGAAAAAGTTTATTCTGACCCACAGTTCAAGGGTACAGTCCATCATGGCAGGGGAGTCATGGCAGCAGGAGCAGGAGGCAGCTGGCCACGTGGCATCCACAGTCAGGAAGCAGAGAGATGAGTGTTAGTTCTCAGCACACTTTCTCCTTGGTATTCAGTCCAAGACCTCATCCATGGACTGGTGCCACACACATTTAATTTAGGGTGGGTCTTCCTACCTCAGTTAGCCTAATCTGCATGCTTGTCTTCTGTAGTCTTGGCAATGTTAACCATCATACACACCTACTTAAACCTCTAGCCCACCACTTCTGTGTGCCTGCTCTTTTTGGTACTGTAGATTAGTTTGGTCTGATACAGTGTGTGCCCCCTTGTAACTGGCTTCTGTAACTGAGCAGGGTGTTTTTGGGACTTGCCTATATTGTTGAATGTCATGTTCTTTATTGTTGATTGCCTTTCACCTTATGGGTATAGAGGTTGTTTATCCATTTCCTCTATGGATGGTTGTTTGGGTTACTTCTGGTTTGGGGCAATTATGAATAAAGCTGCTGTGAACATTTATATACAGGTCTTTATGAATTATTCTAATTTCTCCTGGGTACTACCTAAGCATAGAATTACTAGGTCAAACAGTAAATGAATATTTCATAGTATAAGAAATTCCTGTACTGTTTTACAAAGGGCTTGTAGGATTGTGCTCTGCAAACCAACTTTGTCTGACAACTTGAAGTTGTTCTGTGTTCTTACTAAGAGACTATCCGTCTGTAGTTTCAGTCTCTGTGCTGCCTGTTCCATGCCACTGTGGTTTCATTCTCTTTTCCTGGATGATCAGTGATGCACATTTTCATGTGGGCATTGGCTAGGTTAGAAACAGAACATCTTCAGTATCCCAGAAACCTTTCTCATATTCCTGTCATTGACAGTTGCAGCCTTTCCCCAGAGGCTAAGCAACATTGAAGGTACAGATTAGTTTTCGCTGTTCTATACTTTATGTGAAATAAATAGTGTAGTACTTTCTATGTCTGAGTTCTCACCTGTTACTATTTATGGGGCTTGTCCAAATTGATGTGTGCAGTTGTTGACTCTCTTTCATTTGATGAATCTGTTACCAGTAGCTGGTCTTTTGTGTTGGGGGGGGGTGTCTAGGTTTGTTTGTTTGTTTGTTTTTATGTGTATGACTGTTATACCTGCACATATATAAGTGCACCCATGTCATGCAGTGCCTATGGAGGACAGAAGAGGGCGTTGGATCCCCTGGAACTGGGGTTATAGATGGTTGTTAACTGCCGTGTGGGTGTTGGGATTCAAAGCTAGGTCTTCTGCAAGAACAGCCACTGCTCTTTACTGCCCCAAGTTCTCTCCAGCCCCAGTTCTCTCCTGCCCAAGGGTGAGGGGGGGGCGGTCTAGTTTTTAACTCACAAGTAGTGTGCTCTTATTAAGATTTCAGTACATGTCTTTTGGTGAACATTATATGTAGTTTTGTTAAGAATATAACTAGAAGTGGACTGGCCAACTTTTGAGTGGAACTGTAGTATAGTGCTTTTCAGTGAGGTCTCAATGCTGATTGTGGGCTGGGGAGATGGCTCGGAAGGTAAAATCACTAGCTGTGCAACCCTGAAGGCCTGAGTTCCATCTCTGGAGCCCACATAAAAAGCTGGATGTGTGACACACATCTGTAATCCAGCACTCCTGTGGCAAGATAGGAGGCAGAGACAGGAGAATTTCCCCAAAGCTCGTGGGGCAGCCAGCCTGTAGTACACATAGCAGCAGCAGAAACAACAAAAGGAGATCCTGCCACAAGCTAGAAGGAGAGAACCAGATCCTGAAAGTTGTCCTCTGACCGCCACAGGCATGCCGCAGAATACACAAGTCCAGGCTCACACACACACACACACACACACACACACACACACACACACATAATCAAGAAAGAAAGAAAAATGCACAAGAATACTGATTGTGAACCAGCAGATTTGAGCCATCTTCTGAGACTTTGCCTTTCTAGCAAAGTCCGGGGTGATACTGATGCCACTGACACAGGACCACTGACAAAGCAGTAGAGACACTGTGTTCAACTTTGGTAGATACTGCCAAAGAACCTTCCAAAGTATGTGCCCAGCTTATAGTCCTGTGTGTAATGAGGGGAGTGCTCCATGTTCTTGACATTCTTGGCAACCCACTTCTGGAATTTTTGTTTTCATATTAGCCATTTTGGTAGATATGTTGTGATTCCTCTTCATGGTTGTAATTTATAACATCCTAGTTACCAATGAGATTACTGTGATTTGAATCTACTTTATCCCCACCAAAACACACATTGAGACTCGGCCCCCAGTATGGCAGTGTCTTGAGGTAGAGCAGAAACAGCTATTTAGTAGAAGCTGCTTTTGCTAAAAAGCAGTTGACTCCTCACCTGGGTCTACATGGTAAGGAAATACAGGACAAAAACCTGGTGTTTGTATCTTCATTCTGTCTGTCTCCTTTTTTGGGTCACCTGCTTACCTCTACACACAGGCATGTCTAAGCTCATCCTCCTTCAAGGCTGAAGGCTCAGGAACAAATCACTGTCCTAAACCTACAGTCACCTTGGATTCCAGGAACAGCAGAACGTGGGAGGATATCCCACCTCCCAGATGAGGGCAGTTATCCGTGATGGTAAAGCTGCACTCTGGAGTAAAAGTAAGCATCTCCTGAGGACCAGATTGGTAAGGACCACCTTGCAGAACCAGAACTGATAAATGATCAACTAGACCACATCTTGACCAGGATACCTTAATTTTGCACACCTCTTTCATTCCCCAGTTCTTCTGTTATTTAAACCTAAACCTCATGTCAATATTCTACAGATAGACTTGCGGTCACTGGACCTTTATTTGTTCATCTTTCCAGCATGGCCACATTGAATGAATATATCTATCTTATTTTCACCATGATTTGTCCCTTGAGCTGGCATATTGAGGAGGTGGCTGAACCTAGCTTTTTATGGCTTTTTGAGCCCAGGATTTTACTTTTAAAACTCTGGTTACAAGGCCTAGTGGATGGTGTTCAGGTCTTGGGGTAGAACTCTGGTTGACGGATTAATTTCCTGTCGATATGAGTTCATGCCCTTGCAGAGTAGATTAGTTGCGGTGAGGCTGGTGGTTGCAGAGTGAGTTTGGCTTCCCCAGGTTTCTCTTACGTCTGTTCTTCACACCTAACCATCTTTCCACCTTCCTGCCATAAATGGAAGCAGCACAAGGCCATCACCAGAAACCAAAAAGATCCCAGTGCCACATTCTTACCTCCCAACCTCTAGAATCACGTACTAAAACAAAGCACCTGTCTCTCTGTGTTACCAGTCTCAAGCATTCTTTTATATGAACAGAGACCCGATGGAGGCAGAGGTTGGACACTTTTCTGTTATTATTGGCCAACTAGACATCCATTTCTGTGAAATATCAGCTGAAAGCTCATCTTTTTTCTTTTTTTAAAAAATGTTATTAACTATTTTTATTTTATGTGTATGAGTATATTGCCTGCATGAGTATAAGTGCACCTGTGTCATACAAATGCCCGAGGTCAGAAGAGCACATCAGATCCCCTGGAACTGGAGTTACGAATAGTTGTTATTCACCATGTGGGTGCTGGGAATCAAATTCAGGTCCTGTGCGAGAGCAGCAGGTGCTCTTAGCCACTGAGCATCTCTTCAGTCCAAAAGCTCATCTTGGTATCTGGTTACATTTGATGCAGTTTTTACTTCTGCTGTTATTTTTCCCCCTCTTATTCTTCTTAATTCTCCAAGTTCTCTACGTTTTTCCACATTATTGTTAGTCAATCTTAAGTTTATTGCTCATTATCTGATGCTTCCTCTGTTGCTTCAGAGTCTGCATTTTTATAGATTTATTAAATTTCATATGGTATAATAATAATATTAATTAAAACTTCCATTTCCAGTTTTGTTTATTTTCAAAACTGAGTTTTGGGGTTGGCAGTTTACCTCAGGGGTATAGAAACCTTGCCTAGCAAACACAAGGCCCTGGATTTGGTCCACAGTGCTGGAAAAGGAAAAAAAAATTAATTGACTGTTACATTTTTTTCTTCCACTTTTGTTAGAGAATGTCTTTATAAACCCTACATTATTTTTGTATTTTTCATGTCCTCTTTTTTCTGTTCTTGTATTCAATTCTTTTTTTCCTTTCTCCATTCTTCTTTCTCCCTTTGTTATTCATTTGTACATGGAAACACTACATCTAGAGAGAGACCTGTGGGTGGGTTTATCTGTGGTAACCTCACTGTCTTGGATACTAATAAATTTTCCTCTCAAATACCATAAAACAGACATTGTTAATACAAGTTTACATTCCTCATCATCAACTCAAGAGCCCAAGAGGAGTAGACTGAGACCCTGCCTCAGCAGGGAATTGTCTCCAAAGCCAGGCACACCCTGTAGCTATTTGTCTGTGTTCCTAGTATGCCTGTCTTAAGAGAAACTTTTTTGATCTTCTGGGTTACGCACATTCTAGGGCATAGTTGTTCCTAAATGTTCTTGTTTTTCCTGTCTCCCTCTTCCCGAGCCCTTGTTAATGGTGTTTCTGCCACCGTCTCCTCACTGTCTCTCCAGTCACAGGACTGACTCCCTTCTCCTAAAGCCAAGTCACTAGTGAACTCTTGGCATCTCTCTTCCATCTACATTTGTCGTTCTTCAGACACCATCCATCTTGTTTTTTTGAGTCAGGGTTTCTCACCGGCCTGAAGCTCACCATGCCTTGCATTAATTCTTCAACAATTTTGTTATATGACTATATCAGCTCCTAGTTTTCAGTATTGATGCAGTGTGCTCCTATTTTACGTTTGTGCTGAAATTTCAATTTTGGTGGAAGAGTGATTCTGTTTAAGATCTTTCTTTCTCTCTCTCTGCCTCCTCCCACTGTATGTGTGTGTAGTGTTTGTGTGTGTGTGTGTGTGTGTGTGTGTGTGTGTGTCTCTATGTGTGCATATATATGGAGACCAGAGGTTGACATCAGGTATCTTCCTCAGTCACTCTCCAGCTCATTTTTTGAGATGGGAGTGCACCAGTGACATTGGCTGCTCAGTGAGCTCTAGACTGCCCTAACTCTACTACCCAGTTCTGGGATTACAGAAGCACACCACTGTGCCTGGCTTTTACTGGGTGTTGATCCAAACTCATGTCCTCATGCTTGCATGGCAAGTACTTTACAAACTGAACCATCTCGCCGGTCCTTGAAGATGTTTTCTTATCTGGGAGTCTAAAATATCTGGGTTATTTTCTCTGTTTTCTCTTTTTTTCTTTTTAACTAAAATATTTTTTGTATGTTTATATATGTGCAGTTACATTTGTGTGTGTGTACACACGTGTGTGTGCCAGAGGACAACCTTGGGTGTCATTCCTCAGAAACCGCCCACTTTGTTTTTTGAGTCAGGGTTTCTCACTGGCCTGAAGCTCACCAAGTATGTTAAACTAATTAGCCAGCAATCCCCAGGGGTCCACCTGTCTCTACCTCCCCAGTGTTGGGATTACAGACTTGTTACTACCACGCCTGTCTTTTTACATGTGGGTTCTGGGGACTGAACTGAGGTCCTGCAGCTTGCACTGCAGTCTCTTCCCCAACTGTGCTATCTCCCCAACCCTTAAAATAACTTTTTTTTCGGTCTTTTTGAGACAAGGTCTCCCTGTATCCCCAGGTGGCCTGGAGCTCACTATGTAGACCAGGCTGGTCTTGAACTCACAGAGATCTGCCTGCCTCTGCCTCCCAAGTGCTGGGATTAAAGGCCTACACCACCATGCCCTGACCCTTAAAATAATTTTAAGGGCTAAAATATGTACCTGTTCTCATAATAGGTCAACAAAGAGTTAAGACTTTGCAGCTTTCTGTGAGATTTGGTAGTTCATGGTATCTCAGATGTTGTTTCTGTAACTGGGCAATCTGCAGTGAGTGGGCTAGATATCCAAATATAAATCAAGAACATTTATGTAGATGTAAATAATTCACTCACTGTAGTGAATCAGATAACTGAGGCACTCTCATTTGAGTAGCTGAAATGGTGATCTTTGACCTAAGTCTTGTTATGCTAAGTGTTTTGAGGAAAGTAAGTGTTTCTATCCAGCTTCACTGATAGGGTAATGGCTCTGATAGGGAAATCTGGGCTTATCCAGCCTGCTCAGCTTTTAAAACTGTAATTACACATTTTCTCTGTTGCCCTTACATCTTGACCTTTGGGTGTACTTCTTGTCCTCCTTTCACTAGGGACTATTTCTTGACAACACTTTCTCTGTGTCGTATTTAGCATGAAAATTTTAAGCACATGAAGCTAGCAATATTAACAGTTTCATTTCTTCTTTTCTCTCTGAAGTGAGTCATAACTCTGCAGTAACACTCTTAGAAGGGTATTAAATACTCACAAAGGGAGTAATTTTGACACTTAAAAATTCCTCCTCCTATTTTCATTTCCTAACATATTGGAGTCAAACATGTTTGCCAGATTTTGTATCTTTATTTTTAGAGTTCCCATTTAGTTTACTAGATTTGTAGTTTGAACAGAAAAATGTCTCTTTGAGACTAAACTCTGATACCTGTAAGTTTGTTGAAAGTTTGCATTAGTATGTCACTTACTAGTCGTCTTTTTATTGATGCTATAACCCCAAAGAAAACATCCTAAATATGAGAATTTAAAAAAATATATTTTACAGTGCCTTTCTTTAAAAGTTCCCATGGGGGAGGGGGGGCTGGAGAGATGGCTCAGTGCTAAGAACACTGGTAGTTCTTGCGGAAGACCTGGGTTCGAATCCCAGTACCCACATGGCAGCTAACAACTGTCCATAACTCTAGTTCCAGGGGATCTGACAGCCTCTTCTGTCTTCCACGTGCATTGCACTTACCTACATGCAGACAATACATGCATATACGTAGAATAAATAAAATAATAATAAAAAAGTTCCCGTGTGGGACTAAAGAGCTGGCTCAATGATTAAGAGCACTTCCTGCTCTTCCAGAAGACCTAAGTTCAGTTCCCAGCACCCATGTTGAGCAACTCACAACTGCCTGTAACTCCAGTTCCAGGGGATCTGATGCCCTCTTCTGGTCTCTGCAGGTACCTGCACTCATAGGCACATACCCAAACAGAGATATGTACATACACATACCCATAATTAAAAATAAAATAAAATAAAATAATAAAATAAAAGCCAGGTACAATGGCATACACCTTTGATCCCAACATTGGGAGGCAGAGGCCGAGGCAAAGGCAGATGGATCTCTGTGAGACTGAAGCCACTGTAGTATACATAGCAAGTGCTAGGTTAGCTAGGGCTACAGGGAAACCCTGTCTGAAAGAAACAAAACCAAAATATAAGCAAACAAAAAACAACAACAATAATAAAAACCAAATTCAAAGCACACAGGTAAACAAAATCTTAAAAAATAAGTTTCCTTGTTTTTCTTATTATTTTTGACTGCAACAAAACAATCCTTGGATTAATTTATACTCCTCCTTACTCTTATCAAATTAGATGGCACAAGAAGGTTAATTCTGTCATAGTACTCTGCCTTGGCTATTTTGAAAACACATTTTTAGTTTAAGTTTCTTTTTTTTTTCCGGAGCTGAGGACTGAACCCAGGCCTTGCACTTGCTAGGCAAGCGCTCTACCACTGAGCTAATCCCCAACCCCAGTTTAAGCTTCTTACCTCCCATAGTATTCAGGTGTACACCAGATCCAACTGGATTAGCTTTATTTGGATTCTTTTAAAATAGTGAACCTTGGGTTATTATTGGAGAAAAGTTGTCTTTGATGGTTAATACTAATCCAGAATTACCTAGGAGACAAGCCTCTGGGCATACCTTGAGGAATTATCTAGATTAGGTTAATTGAAATGGGAAGACCCACCTTAACTGGGTAGCACCAATTCCATGGACTAAGGTTTTCTTAGCTTAGAGAGCGCTGAGTACCAGCATTCATGTCTGTCTGCTTCCTGACTAGGAACACAGTGTGACCAGCTGCCTCTAGCTGCTGCTGCCCTGCCCTGCCATAATGGGCTATACCCTCAACCTATGAGCCCCCCACCCCACCAAAAATAACCAAAAACCACCCTTCCTGCCATAAATTGCTGTTGTCAGGGTATTTTATCACAGCTGTAGGAAAAGTAACTAATACATTGTCCTTTTACAAGAATCATCCATAATTAATAAAAAATGAACAAATTTGAGCTGGGAGGCAGAGGCAGGCAGATCTCTGTAAGTTCAAGGCGAGCCTGGTCTACAGTGTGAGTTCCAGGACAGCTGGGGCTACAGGGAGACCTGTCTCAAAAAGATCCAAAAAAAACAAAGAACAAATTTTACTGTGATGGCTACTACCTAAACTCTTTATTTAAACATTTACTTACAGAAAACAGAGGCAGGCTGATCTCTGAGAGATTAAGGTCTACACAAGTAGTTCCAGGCCAACTGGGGCTACAAGGAGATCCTGTCTCACAAAACCAAACCAACCAACCAACCAAACAAACAAAAAAGCCCCACTTATTTAATATTTGGGATTGTTTAATCCTTTGTTGGATCTTATTGAGGAGGTAAAAATACTCTCAAAACAAAGAAAATACAGTTCCAAATCATGTAATTTCTATTATAAGCACTAAGGAGCATAAGATTTTAAAAAATCTTATTTGGAGGCTGGGTGTGTAGTGACTCATGCCTTTAATCCCAGCACTCAGGGAGCAGAGGCAGGTGGGTCTCTGTGAGTTCAAGACCAGCCTCATCTCCATATAGGTTTACATAGTGAGACCCTGTCTCAGACAAACAAACAAACAAACATAAAATCTTATTTGGAAATAATTTCAGACTTATAGAAAGGTTGCAAAAGCTGTACAAGGGATTTCTCTCTATGATTCAACCACCTTCCTCAAATGTTAATGAACATTTAACATAGAACAGTGATCAAAACCAGGAAGTAGGGGCTGCAGAGATAGCTTAGTGATTAAGAGCATTGGTTGCTTTTGCAGAGTACCCAGATTCTATTCTCAGCACCCACATGGCAGCTGACAGCTGTCCATAACTCCAGCTCCAGGGGACCCAACACCCTCTTTTGACCTCCTTGGGTATTGCATATACTTGGTAGAGTTAGATGCAAGCAAAACACTCATATGCATAAAATTAAAAAAATAAGCCAGGCGTGGTGGCGCATGCCTTTAATCCCAGCACTTGGGAGGCAGAGGCAGGCAGATCTCTGTGAGTTCAAGGCCAGCCTGGTCCACATAGTGAGTTCCAGGACAGCTGGGACTACAAGGAGACCCTGTCTCAAAAAAAGACAAAAAACACACACACAAAAATAAAACCAGAAAGGTACAGGGGCACAATGCTGTTATCTAACTTACAGACCTTATTATTCAAATTTCAACAGTTGTTTCATTGTCTTCTGGTCCAGGATGTAAGTAGCATTTACATATAAAATTATACATACAGTGGGCTAACATGATGTTTTCATACATATATACAAGCACTCCTCCAATCCGGGACAGTTCCTTCCTTGGTCTTTGCTTTTTGTGACCTTGACACCTTCCAAGAGTGCTGGTCAGTTATGTTGTAGAATGTCTCTGAACAACAGAGGGCTGTCCAGCCCTTGTTGGTGCGTCATCTTAGGAGGTCCATACTGGCACGCCTTGTTGCTGGTGTTGTTAATCTTGTCAGTTAAGGTGACATCTACTGTCTTCCTCCATTTGGTAGCTATTCTTGCTTCTGAGGAGATAATCTGAGTTATGCAAATTCCCAGTTTCTTGTTCTTTTATATTATTATTTTATATATACATTTTTATGTGTATGAGTGTTATACCTGCACATGTATAACTGCACCTGTGTAGTGCTATGCCTGTGGAGGATGGAAGAGGGCGTCAGACTTCCTGGAACTGGAGTTATGGACTGTTGTTAGCCACTGTGTGGGTACTGGGACTGGAACCCAGGTCCTCTACAAGAACAGCTAGTGCTCTTAACTGCTGAGCCATCTCTCCAGTCCCAATTATGATGATGATGATGATGATGATGATCTGTGTGTATGTGATGTACACGTACAGAGGATGTATGAGTGCCATGGTGCACATGTGGAAGTCAGAGGATAATTTTTGGGAGTTGGTTCTCTCCTTATACTGTGGGTTCTGGGGATCAAATTCAGGTCATCAGGCTTGTGCAACAAGCACTTTTACCAAATGAGCCATTTCAGCAACCTCTCAGTATTTTCTTGACCACAAATTTTAGCATCCATTGATTTTTCTTCCCTCCTTCCCTCCCTCCCTCCCTCCCTCCCTCCCTCCCTTCCTTCCTTCCTTCCTTCCTTCCTCCCTTCCTCCCTCTCTCTTCTTTCTTCCTGTTGAAACAGGGTCTTGCTATGTACTCCAGGACAGCCTTAACTTGT
>NW_008341028.1:13874962-13883612 GCF_000622305.1 Nannospalax galili
AGCTATATTTCCTACACTTTGAGGTTTGAGGTGTGCTTTTGTGTCACTCCTTCCTCCCTCTCTCCTTTCTTCCTTCCCTCCCTCCCTCCCTCCCTTCCTTCCTTCTCTCCTTTCCTGTAACAGTTTTGTTCTGATGTCCTGACAAATGATAATTTTTCTATTCCTATTATTTTGTTTGTATTTGTTGATTAGACTTCTACTGAACTAGGGCCTGGAGAGATGACTCATGGTTAAGAGCACCAACTGCTCTTACAGAGGACTCAGGTTCAGTTCCCAGCACCCACATGGTGGCTAACGACCATTCATAACTCCAATACCAGGGGATTTGACTCCCTCTTCTGGCCTCTGTGGGCATTGCATGACACCAGTGCCAGTGCACTTACATACAGGCAGGCAAAACACTCATACACATAAAATGATGAAAATGAAAACTAAGCTGGGCGTGGTGGCACACGCCTTTAATCCAGCACTTGGGAGGCAGAGGCAGGCGGATCTCTGTGAGTTCAAGGCCAGCCTGGTCTACATAGTGAGTTCCAGTACAGCTGAGGCTACAGGGAGACCACGTCTCAAAAAGACCAAAAAAAAAAAAAAAAAGAAAAAAGAAAACTAGAATTCTACTGAACTAAAGATCTGTATCTTTGATTTACTTCTATATTCATTTATTTGATTAAGTGTGGACTCAGAGCACCTTTATCAGTAGTTTATCCTTCATTGCTATTATTTTGCCCTTAGTACCATGCTATCAATTGAGGTATCAAAGTTCTCACATACCACAACACTCCATTTTAGGAAAAATGTTCAGCTGTTCTCTATGTTCAGTACCCTCAGTGGTACAGTGGGAAATAACATCTGTTCTGCTATGTGTACAATAGATTTGTTAACTATAAAATGTCCTATAATGGTAACAGTGCCTGTATTTGGTTATCTAACACCTATGGCTGAACAGAGAACAGATTCTCTTTTCAGGGCCCAACTTGCACATTAATAGTTTAGACCATCCATTTCTTTCTACACAGAAGGCCAAGAATGAGGAGAGAGCCAGGTTATGAAAGCCAGAGGCAGAAGGAAGCCAGAAGCAAGTCACAGAAACAGGGTGATGAGCACTCTCCCATTCTGCTGTTCTAAAACTTCTTTTGAAATTCTCTAGATTATGCAATAATAAACCTTATTTCTTTGAATATTAGTTTTGAAAACTGTCTTGTTTCATATAAAAATAAATTTCCAAGTTAATTGTGGCTTTTTAAAATGATATAAACTTTTAAAAATCTTTTGGATGCAGGGATGGGTGGTGGTATACGTATATGTTCATATGGGCATATGCATGTGTGCACACGCCTGTACACATGCTTGTGGAGGCCTGAGGCTGATGGAAGATGTCTTCCACCTTATTTTTAAGATTTCAAATATTTATTTTATTATTTTAAATTATGTGTATAAGTGTGTATCTTTGTGTGGGTATGTGCACATGAATGCTGGTGCCTGCAGAGGCCAGAGATGTAAGATCAAATTCAGTCTTCTGCAGGAATAATATGTGACCCTAACTGCTGAGTCACCTCTCTAGCCAATACATATTTTTTTTGAGACGGGGTCTTTCACTGATAGGGCTCATCATTCGGGCTAGGCTAGCTGGCCAGTGAGCTCCAGGAATCAACCTGTCCCACTCTACCCCTGCTGAGGTTATGGATGTGTACTGCCAAGCTTGACTTTTTACATGGGTGCCTGGAATCTGAACGTGAGTCCTCATGCTTTCATGGTAGGCACTTTACCAACTGAGCCATCTTCTCAGCTCCCAAACTTAACTTTTTTCTGCATCTTAAACATTTTCCAGGTCTGAAATATTATCTCTGGTGCACTTTATTAAGGAAGCACACAAAACCATATGGTATTGTGAATGTTACTACTCTTGGCTTTTTTCCAGTTTTGCTTGTGAGTCTTTTTAGGTACCTGTGACAATACTGTGTGTAGAAGTCCTTGATGTGGCTACTTCTCATTATGTTTCTGAATCAATACGTATATCCTTGTGACAAAGATCATTTGTGTCCCCATCCTGTTTGCTGTAGATATTTAGAGGATCTGTCGAGCACTGAATTTATGATTTAGGTTGGGTTATTTTCTTCTTTCACCTGTCTTTGGGAATGAAGATTTTATTTCTTCCTGTCACAACAATCAGGCAAAAAAATAGTAGACCAAACTGCTAAGTAGGTCGAACTGCCTGAGCACCGTGAGGTGGCAAATTCTAATGAGATTTCCTGACTTCAGCAGTTATCAGTGATGGGAACAGGGAGTAGAAATAGCAGTATTTGAACGTCAAATATCCAAGGAAGAATAAATGAGTTTCCACTTTGTTCAACATTTGTAACTAAGGAAATAGATTTCACACCACAGTGTGTTTTTTTTTTTTTTTTTCTTTACAAAGGAAAAAAAAAGAGGTTTCCCCTTTTTTCAAAATTTTAAACAAAGGAAAAAGATTTCCCCCCCCAGGGTTTTTTTTTTTTTTTTTTTTCTGTTTCATTTTAACGAATATGGCCAAATAAAGGCATGAAACTAGAGTGGGAAAAAAAAACCAACAGATCACAGAAGATGATTATATGAATGGATTCTGGCTATTTGGGTTGGCATCTTCTGTGTTCCCTTTACAAGAAATGATTAGAAGGTGATTTGGGTCACCATTGTATGTATGTATCAAAGCTAAGAGAAGGTCCTGTAGCTGTTGTAAGGGATGGTGGTGCACCAGTTATTTTGAGGATGGATGGCCCCCAAAAGCAGATTTTGTAAACTCCTCTGGGACATCAGATCAATAAGGAATGCTACAATGAGCTTCTGACCGAGGATCTAGTTCAGCTTCTGCTGTGTTTGGAGCTACCTGTTTTTCTTGGCTTTGGCAGTTGACTCGTCTGCTCAGTTGAAACCCTCCTCCCCCCATGTCACTGGCCTACCAGGTACTTAAACTCTCAGAGTGACAGCAGCAGGACCGTGGACACGCCCTTGAAACCCCTATGAAAGTGTTCGAACTTCCAAATTAATTAATCTGAATCCTTTATTTAATTGAGCAGAACAAATTATGAGGGGCAAGTATTATGAAAAGTATTTTTGATTGCTACAAAGTCCTATGAATGTTTTAAAAAACAAATATTTATGCATCAACACTCAGTTTGACTATTTGCTGTCTAGTATAGCCCCTCTTATTAAATATTTCACCTTGGTTGGCAAAGAATAAGGTAGTTTTTAATTAATCATATTGAAGCCGAATATTTGTAACACTGGCATTCCCTTCATCTTCATTAGCATTACCTCGGTTTAGGCCCTTGCTGTCTCCTGTCAGGGCCACCGCAGTGACTGCCCTCTGATCACTTTTCTTTAATCTCTTGTTTAGTGAGTACTGATGTCTGACAGCCAGGGCCCCCAGTTGCCTTAGGACAAGGCTTGCTTTTTTTGGCATGGAGCACAGGGTTCTTAATGATCTGGCCCTCTGTGACTTGTCAGTCTTCTTATAGCAGTGCCTCCTCTCCACAAGGCTTGTGGGTCCCTCGGGACTGCAGGTCGCCTTTTCACCTTTGCTCTTACTGTTTCTTTACCTGACGTGCTATTGTCTTACTGATTAGCTCTTTTGTCATGGTTCAACACACAATTTAAACTTCTAAAAACCTTTTTAATCATGGATGCTGTCAAACATACTCAGAAATACAGAGAATAATAAAATAATGAGCCCTGATGGAATCCTCACCTGGCTGCATAGTCTTGACATCAAGCAGATCTTTCAACTGGACATCCCCCCCACCCCGCCCAATTTAGTCTTTAATTGGAGCCTTCCAGGACTTCACTAAGCAAAGCTTAGTGTTGTCCTTAGCATCATACAGTCCTATTCTTGGAATGCCTGTGAATTGATGCCATTGCTCACTTATCTTTCTGTCCATCTAGGTGGTAAATTTCTTAAGGGTTTGCTTTTACCTGGTATTCTTTATGACTGACAAGAATACTAGTGCATAATAGGTGTCAAATAAATAAGCGATAACCCAATCTCCATCTTACTTCATCCTTTCCTCTCTGTCTCCAAAAATACATATATAAAATTAAAATAATGTTCAAAAATCCCAAAAAAATTTGAAATAATGTTTTCTTCCAAGGAAACTGGATATCCAAGTATGTGTGCATGGACATGTGAGTGTGTTTATGCACCATTTTTATAAGAAAATACAGAACTAAAACATAGTGGTACATATCTGTAATCCCAGCACTCAGAGGTTGAGGTTGATGAGTTTGAAGTCAGCCTAGGCTATAGAGTGAGGTCCTGACTTAAAAAACTAATCCAAAACAAAACAACAATAAAAACAAGCAAGGTAGAACTGATCTCTGTGGTCACAGAGTGGTACTTGTAGCAGCAGGTGAGATGGCTGGTCTTAACTGATTGAGGGCATGCATGAAGTGTTCTGTCTTGATCTGGATGATGGTTAAATATATGTGCATAAAATATGTCAATTGGCACATTTAAGATTTCTGTACATTGCTGTGTGAAAGCTGTATCTCAGTTTTATTTAAGCTTTTTTTTTTTTTTTAACTTTTCCTTAGTCATTTCCTTTCTGGCTAGTACCATCTTTTTCTTTTAATTATTCAAGTAAGAAAACTAGAGCTGCTTCATGCTCTCCCCATTCACTCTGCTCTACTGGTGAGCCCATTTTATCATTTTTCTTACTCATATACAACACCTCTGTTCCCTGAATGCATACCAGCCTCCGGACAGTGAACATTGTGTCAGGTGTCTCTCTGGTCTTAAGAGCTAAGTGAGGGGGTGCTCTGCTTTATTTAAGTGTAGACACTTAAGTGGGTGACACTTGGCTCAAAGAAGCTATACTTTGGCGAGGTAATGAGTTCCATCACCAATATATGTTATATGAGAATTTAAAGGCCAGTAATTGTTAGTACCTAAATGTGATGGTTAATCTTAATTTTCAGCTTGAATGGATTGGGAAATGCCTAGGAGATTAATAAAGCACACCTGGAGGTGTTCTCTGAGGAGTCTCTCCTACGGAGTGGATGGATCCTTTGGTAAATTAATAATATGACGATATTATTGGGGTATTAGGAAGTAGATTCTAGTTGGAGGAAGTAGATCGCTGGGGACATGTCATTGGGCTGTATCTTTTTCTGTCCACTTCTCATATTCCCCCTTTCTCTTCTCCTGTTGGCCATGAGGTGAAGGAGCTCCTCCTCCATATGTTTCTGCCACCATGATACTCTGCTCAAGTAAATGGGGCCAATCAACCAGATGCATGAAATCCAGCAGCGGTTTAAGGGGGGGGTGCAGCTAGTGGAGGGGGTCTAAATGTGATTAAGATGTATGAAATGCACAAAAATTAAATATAGAAGAAAAACAGTACCTCAAATATAGGGGAAAAATAATAACAAGTTTAAAATTAAGAAAAGAAAGAGAAAACTGTCTACTGGATTGGTGTGTCATCATCTTGAACAGATAATTTGCATCCTCAAGAACCTTTTTTGGGGGGATCTTTTTGAGACAGAGTCTCCCTGTAGCCCCAGCTGACCTAGAACTCGATATGTAGACCAGACTGGCCTTGAACTCACTGAGATTCCCCTGCCTCTGCCTCCTGAGTGCTGGGATTAAAGGTGTGCAGCACCATGCTGGGCCTTCTCAAAGCCTCTTTATCTGAGTACAATTTTTTTAAATTATTTATTATTTTTATTTTGTGTGCATGAGTGTATTGCTGACATGATTCCCTGCCTGGACTCTGTTCCTGTTTGGCAAGAAGACCCTCAGCCCTTCCTCCCATAACGTTGCTTGTCTTTCTCTTTCTTGGCTGCTTCAGAATACATAGACTAGACATGGTTTTGCTTGCTTTCCTGCAAAAATAAGTCATTTTAATGTTTTCCTTGGGAATATCTTTGGTGGGAGTTGGAACAGAGAAGAGCACAATTTATATTTTGGGCTGACTTAGAATGAACTGTTTTAAGTCACTTTTAACTTACTAGAGTATTGATTATGCATATATTATGCTGCATGAACAGTTTTGGTTTTGTTTTAAGGAGTTTTACTAGAAAATATGGACATTTTATTTGGTTCTGTTTTAGGTTGGATTGAGAAACCCTGGATGTTGGGTAGCCTAAATTCCTTTTTTAGACCAGGTCTCACTGTGTAATTCTGGCTGGATCCTCCTGCCTCACCATCCAGCTGGCATTACAAGAATGAATCACTATGCCTGGGGGTTGCCAAAATTTCTCCAAAACTGAACTTGCATCCTGCCTTCTAGTCAGATTTGTGTTACAATTTTTCTTGCTCATGCCCCACTTCTCCATTTCTTTGTACGTTTGCATCTGCTGTCTCACAGATTACCTTTCTTCCCCCTTCCCTCTCTGCTTTGGAGGCTCCAACCTGTTTATCTTTTTCCCTGTCTGTGTGCCCCATGTCTTTTAAAATATATTTTATTTATTTATTATTTTTTATGTGTATGGGTGTATTGCCTGCATGTAAGTTCACCTGTGTCCACGGAGATCAGAAGAGGGCATCAGATCTGGAATTGGAACTGGAGTTATGGATGGTTGTGAGCTGCCATGTGGGTGCTGGGAACCAAACCCAGGTCCTCTGCAAGAGCAGCCAGTGCTCTTAACCATTGAGCCATCTCTCCAGCCTGTCTTATTTACAGTGCGCAGCTACTGAAATAGAGTAGATGTCCTATGTGTTTGTGAATGATCTTATATTCTTTTCTGTTCATCATAGTCTTCACGTAGATGTGTTTAAATCTTTTGTATAATTTAGTCTGACAGCTAGTATAAGTTTTCCTATTAAAATGTCTGTAATATTCTTATCAGCCCTGCTGTGTGTGCTTCAACTCTGTCTCAAATGTGTTAACTCCATTAACCAATTAAGGTTTCTATGAATATAATTTTTGTCCTATCTGCTTGTGGGGCCATTTTCTGCCTATCTCTGCCATAGACTAATGAGGACCCTCTTGTTTACCAATACCCTTTGCCCCACAAAAGAGCTGGTCTTTTCTTACCTGCCATTCAGGTATAGCTCTCTGTCTTACCTTGGCTAAAGTTCACAGAAAATTCTCTGGTTGTTCTTTGACTGTTTTAGCTATGGGAACGCCATACTCTTAGTTTGAAAAGGCCTCTTGATTTTTATTCCTGGGCGCCCTCATGTGCATACACACACATGCACACACACATCCTTTCTGAACTGACAGTCAACATCCCACTGCTTTCTTTCTTTTTGTAAACAAATGTTCCATATTGATTTAGTCATTTTATAAAGGAAACTTCCATTAAAATGGAATTTTTAATTTATTATTTATTTATTAGGTCAGCTTCATAATTGAAAAGTAAGGAAAGCTTTGTTGTTTCTTAGAAGCTTAGAAACTGCTTTTTTGAATCTGTTTTTTATCACATCCATTTTCTAATAATGGAAGATAGTGAGAACTGAGAAGCAGGGCTCAGAGTTGTGACCCTTCCCTTTTTTAAAAGCTTTGCCCTGTTGTCTTAGTTCTGCTGTTAATGGGACTTATTTTCTAAGCTGTACTGAAATAGCAAGAGGTGGCATTATACCTAGCTCAGCTGTTTCACCATGCTGTTATAATTACTACTACTAGTGAAATCTAAAAATTAGAAGTTTTAAAAGATGCCTGTGGTGCTGACAGAAGCCACATGGCTGAAGTGCCACTAAAAATGAGTGCAAGTGGAAGTTCTGTGCTTACTAGCTCAGGAATTCCCAAGACAGTGATGTTAACTGTGAGCGAAGCAGATATACATGGCTTGATACAGATGAGAATTTAAGTCAGCCATGGATATGTACTTGTCAATTTATATTCAGTCATTTGTAGAGTCATTACTACAGCTGTAGTGGGTGAAAAATGTAAATTAATGAGTGGGTTTTATAAACCTTTTTATACACCTGAGAGGCCAGTGATCTTGTCAGAATTGGTGGTTCCTTGGAACCTCAATAGCAACATAGGATCGAGAGAAGATGCTTAGATAAGTTTGTGTCCTAACTCCATATCCACCACCACTGGATATGGTAGTGACTTTAGTCCCTGTACTCAGGAGGCAGAGACAATGGATCTCTGTGAGTCTGAGGCCATCTGGTCTACATAGTGAGTTCCAGGCCAGCCCAGGGCTACAAGGAGACTTTGTCTAAAAACAAAACAAAAATAACCCCCCCCCCAATTCCTACAATCTATAGAATAAGCAATTGAGAAAATAGCATAAACAAAGTATTTTTTTTTAAAAAATAAAGGAATTTGGAAGTTCCCCCTCCATTTCTATCTTTTTTAATAAATTAAGTAGTATTGGATGTAGATCTTCTTTAAATGTCTGGTAGAATTCTGCTGTAAATCCATCTGGTCCTGGGCTTTTTTTAGTTGGGAGGTTTTGTATTACTGGACATCAAAAGAAGCAACCAAGGAAGTGACTAGAAAACCCACAGAATGGGAGAAAATCTTCACCAGCAATACATCTGACAGAGGTTTAACATCCAGAATATATAATGAACTCAGAAAACGAAGAATCAAGAAAGGAAGTAACACAATTAAAATATGGGCTAAGGAGCTGACGAGAGAGTTCTCAGAAGAAATAAAGATGGCTAAGAAGCATCAACATCATTAGTAATTAGGGAAATGCAAATTAAAACCACTTTAAGATT
>NW_008341028.1:13884002-13916492 GCF_000622305.1 Nannospalax galili
ATCCTTATAAGTGAGGATGTATCCAGACATAACTATAGGAACCAGGATAATGAAAAGGAACCAGGGAGGTAAAGAAAACCTGAGAGAGAACAGTAGGAAACAGGTGTTACTAAAAGAGAAATGGATTAAAATGGGGTTATTTAAATGGGAGGAGGATGGAGAGGGTTATACAAGGAAATGAGGATAAAGGGAAAGAAAGAGCTCAAGAGAGGTGGGACCATAGGAGAAGGGTATTATTAAGGGAGAAATGGGAAAAATGGGGTCACTTTAAATGGGGAAACCATGATAGAAGGGTTAGACAATCTGAGAGATAAATAATGCCTAGCTAGTTTTAAAAAAAGCCAGAGGGAACCATATTAATTGGACAACCTACTGACAAATTATACATGCAACTAGCTCAAGGAATATAATATATATCTAGGCAAGGTTTATCTGAGAACATTCAGTCTTTGCCCAAGCTTTATCTACATGGCACATGGTAATTAAAAGTACCAGATTGGGCTGGACATGGTGTCGAACACCTTTAATCCCAGCACTTGGGAGGCAGAGGCAGGCGGATCTCTGTGAGTTCAAGACCAACCCGGTTACATAGGGAGTTCCAGGACAGCTGGGGGAACAGGAAGACCCTGTCTCAAAAAGACAAAAAAAAAAAAAAAAAAAAAAAAAAAAAAAAAAAGACAAAAAGTACCAGATTGGTAGAACTAACCTCCTTGGATATGTAACAACCATACTTTGAGGCCTAATTTGGTCAGAGGTACAGTTTTTGCTCCTTGCCCTCCTAGGTCGACTAAGTTCCAGGGGACTATGAGCATCTCTCAAAATGTCCTGTAACTTCGGTGAGTCATCTGTCCTCTTGATCAAGGAGGCCATGGAGACCCCATAAAATGGACTTGAGCCAGTGTCCATTCTACAAAGAAGAGGGTCAACACAGAGGAAACATTCCTTCCATGCTTCCAAGTGAAGCCAGCCATGGTCAAGCAGGACCTTTGACTTATCTTCTCATAGATGGAACTGGTAGAAGAAAGGAGCCAGAGCCTCCTCCCAAGCCCATGTAACCCAAGAAGAACAGATCCTCAAACAACTTTAAGAGTAAAAATGAATTGATTTATTTGGGCCAACTGTATGGCCTTAAACACCCCTAAGGAAAGTACAACCAAATATTAAAGGGCTCAATATTCTTTAGAGTTCATGTGTATAGCTGAAGGCTACATAACAAGAAACAATGCCAGACAGGAGATACCTTCCTTTGAGTTATTGGCCAGGGTGGCCCAAGAGACTCCCAGACAGTAACCCAGCATAAAACTGGGAAAATGAACAGCAGACGCCAATCTATCTAAAGGAATATTGACAACTGATTGCTGCTAGATGAGGAAAAGCTGATCTTCCTGAAACAAGGAACTCTAGATAGGCTGACTAAATTCAGCAGATGGACAAGCACTGGGGAACAGCTGGGGGTGCCGACAACACAGTGGACAGTAACAGGGATGAAGAGTTATATGGGCTCTAGTGGTGGGGGCGCTATGGGAGGGTGCCATTTGGGATGTGGGTATATAGATGAATAAGATTGTTTGGGATGTTCTGTATGAAATGCACATAAAAATCAACAAATAAAAAATGAGTTATATTTGAGGAAGAAGCATAAAAATTTGCTTCATGTTAATTAGTAGAGGTAATGAACATTACCACTGATCTAGCAGATGACTTTATAGCCATACTCAGGTGCCAAGGATCCAAGTGTAACTGACTGTGACTAGAAATCATCAGATACATAGAGATTAGAAATGCATGTGCAAACATCTGTTAGTAGCATCACAAAAAAAAAAGGAAATCTGGCAGGGTGTAGTGGTGCATGCTTTTAATCCCAGCACTCAGAAGGATCTCTGTGAAATGGAGGCCAGCCTGAACTAGTGAGTTCCAGGCCAGCTGTGGATACAGGGAGACCCTGTCTCAAAAAAAGGAAAACAAACAAACCAAACACCTGATGACAAAATACCAACTCAAGATGAAGTACCCATTTCCTGTAGCCTGTAGCTATAAATGCCTAAAATTCAATTAATAAAATCAGTTACGACCCTGTTAAAAATGGGCAAAGATGCTAGTGTGGCAGCGCACACCTTTAATTCCAGCTCTTAGGAGACAGAGACAGGTAGATCTTTCTAAGTTTGAGGCCAGCCTGGTCTACATAGCGAGCTCCAGGCCAAAAAAAGGGCAAAGATTATTTTTTTTAAAAAGCTGGAGAGATCACTCAGTAAGTAAAGAGCACTTCTTGCAGTGCTCGATTCCCAGTACCCATATAGTGGCTAACAACTATCTGTAACTCCAGTTCCAGGGGAAACTGACACCCTCTTCTGACCTCCATAGGCATTGCACAACACAGGTGTACTTAAATACATACAGGTAATACACTCATACACATAGAATAAAAATAATAAAATATTTTTTAAATGGGTAAAGATATAAAGATACTGTCTATGGCAATGGTTATAATGTATGTATAACTTTGAAAAAATATATCACATACACATACGTGTTTATATATGCATTAGTGTATAGGTAGGGGCTTCACAGGAATTAGATTTCAGGTGTTGTTCCCAGGGAAGGCAGCTGGGTGACTGGATGACAGGCTTAGAAAAAGACATTCAAAGCAAATGTTGTTACCTTTTGATTCTCTCTCTCTGTCTCTCTACACACACACACACACACACACACACACACACACACACACACAAAGCTACTATGGATATGTGTATGCACATCATATATATTTATATTAAAATCCCTGAAACAATACTCAGAGCATAAGGTGACAGTATTTTTGTTATAACAAAGAGTTCACAGAGATAAAGCGAGAGCAGTAAGGTTGTTGTGTAAATAAGCAAAGGTATATGAGCAAGCAGTTCACGGAAAAGAAAGCAGAACAAAAAGCCAGACATATGAAATGCGTTTGTCTTGGTGGTCATCAGCATGAACTCAGGCATCACCTTTTCAGGAAGCTGGCCTGAGCATCCGAGGTCAAGATGAGGACCATTCCTAGTTGGGACCACTCCCAACACCCAGTGCTTGCCTACTTGGCACTTACTTCTGTTGTAACCGTGAGTTTGTTTGTTGTTCTTTTCTGTCTCTGAATCAAAACTACAAGGTCTTTGCAGTCAGATATTTATCTTCTGTTAATTTTTTCTAAGCCTGCCCTTGTGTGTGACACATAGAAGCCTATTTGTTGAATGAATAAATAGAGTAAATGTTTCATTTACTTATTAAGGAGAAATTGAATTTTGGCACACAGCATGTTGATAGGAGTATGATGGCATTATTATGTTCATTTATTCTGGTGGCATAATATATTGTGTTTCTAAAGTATTTTCATAATTTTCCAGTATTTATCAAGACCTCCCCACTGGTACACATTTGTTCATCTTTGACTCAATTCTGTTTCTTAGAATGATTATGATAATTTGAAATATAAAATAATGTGGGCTATGATGTAGCTCGATGGTGGAGCACTTGCCTAGCATTTGCAGGGCCTTGAGTTCAATCCCCAGTAGTAGGAAAAAAAGGCAGTATACATCCAGAATGTTCATCACAGTATTCTTCATAGTAGGGATAAAATGGAAGTACCCACAGTTGTCAAAACTACAAAGTGAGGGTTTCCTAAAAGTTGTTGGGTCCTTATGTTAGGCATTAAAAACTATAATCGTAGCTGGGCATGGTGCTTCTAGCACATTTAGCCGTACAGGGTAACTCACATCAGTCTCTTGCATTTTTTTATTTGGGTTACAACATAGTAGATCTCCATATGGCTTTTTCATACACTTTTCATTTTGGTTAATTCTCCCCCTTCTCTTTGCTTTGCATACACACACACACACACACACACACACACACACACACACACACCCTTCACCCCCAGTATAAAAAAAGAGTCAAAGCTAGGCTCTTCATACTAGAGAGAACATGCCTCATTTGTCCTTCTGTGTCTGGGTTACCTCACTCTGTAGTTTTTCCGGTTTCATTCATTTACATGCAAATTTGATAATTTCATTTTTATTTACAGTTGAATAAAATTCCATTGTGTTTATACCATTGTGTGTACCATATTTTTCATTATGCATTCACCAGTTGATGGCCATGAAGGCTATTCCGTTTCCTTGCTATTATGAATATGAATAGAATATCAGTGAACATGAATGTGCAGCTATCTATCTCTGTAGTGAGACTTCTTTGGGTATATGCCCAGAAGTGGCATAAGTGGGTCATATAGTAGTTTTATTTCTAGTTTGTTTTGTTTTGTTTGTTTGGTTGGGTTTTTTTTTTTTTCCTGTCTTTTTTTGAGACAAGATCTCCCTCTAGCCCCAGCTGACCTGAAACTCACTATGTAGACCAGGCTGGCTTCATTCTCACAGAGCTCCACCTGCCTCTGCCTCCCAAGGGCTGGGATTAAAGGTGTGAGCCACCATGCTCACACCTTTGTTTATTTCAGTTTTTGAGAATCCTCAAGAGTGATTTACAAAGTAACTGCACTAGTTTACACTGTATAAGGGTTCCCTTCCCTCATGTATGCCAACATTTATTGTCATTTGTATCATGATGATGGCCATTCTGACTGGGGTAATATTTTTAAGTGTTTCCTAGCCATTTATATTTCTTTATTTGAGAACTTTGTTAAGTTCTGTAACCCAGTTTTCTTGGTATTTAGTTTTTTGAAGTCTTTGTATATCCCAGACACTACACTAATAGCCTCTCAGATGTATAGCTGGTAAATATTTTTTTCCACTGTGTGGCCTGTCTCTTCACTTGATTGATAGTATCTTTTGTGGTACCGAAGCTATTTAATTTCAGGAGATCCCATTTGTTGATTGCTGGTCTTATTCCCTGTCTGCTGAACTCCTATTTTGAAAGTCTTACCTTACACCTGTATGTTGAGGTATATGCCCTACTGTTTTCTCTAGTAGTTTCAGAGTTTCAAATCTTAAGTTGAGATCCTTGATCCATTTGGAGTTAAGTTTTATACAGAGGGAGAGATAACAATTGAGTTTTCTTCTTTTGCATGTAGCTATCCAGGTTTCCCAGCACCATTTGTTGAAGATGTTATTTTTTCTCCAATGTATATTTTTGGCATTTTTGTCAAAAGTCAGGTAGCTGTGGTTGTACGGACTTATATCTGGGTCCTCTATTCTCTTTTATTAATCTATATGTCTGGAGTTTTTTATTTGTTTCTTTCTTTCTTTGAGACAGGGTCTCACTGTAGCCCTAGCTGGCCTGGAACTCACTATGTAGCCCCAGCTGGCCTGGAACTCACAGAGGTTCGCCTGCCTCTGTTCCCACGTACTGAGATTAAAGGTGTGGGCCACCACACCCAGCATGTCTGGTTTTTTTTATTTAAAATATTTTATTTATCATTTTTATTTTATGTGTATGAGTGTATTGCCTGCAGGTAGGTAGGTGCAGGAAAAACATATATTCTTGCCTTTTGACTTTGCAGTGTTTTCTTAGGCATTTTTTGATGAACTGTCCTGGCATTTATTTTTCCCTTTCGTTTCTTGGGTGTGTTCATCTTTCTTTTCAGTTCAGTCTGAAGTATTTCTTCCAGTATCTCTGTAGAGCTGGCTTAGTGATCATATATTCCTTCAGTCTGTTTTTAATTATGGCAAGTTTTTTTTTCTCCTTCAAATTTTCTTTTCTTTTTGAGACAGGGTCTCAGTATGTAGCCCTGACTGGCCTGGATGTAGGCCCAACTGGTCTGGATCTCATAGAAATATCTGCCTGCTTTTCTCTGCCTTCCCAGTGCTGGGATTAAGCATAACTATTATGCCCAGAATTATTTCTCCCTCAGTGTTAATGGATAGTTTTCCTGGGTATAATAGTCTGGGTTGACAGTCATGATCTTTAAGAACTTGGAAAACATCTTTTCAGGATCTTCTGGCTTTACAGTTTAAATTGGATAATCAATCAGCTGTTATTCTGATGGGTCTGTCTATATGTGACCTGGCCCTTCTCTCCTGCAACATTCAGTACCCTTTCTTTAGTCTGCGTTTTTAGTGCTATACTATGTTGTAGGATATTTCTTTTCTGGTCTTATTTGGTGTTCTGTGGGCCTCTTCTACTTGACTCCGTATTTATTTCTATTAGATTTGGGAAATTTTCTTCTATGATTTTATTGAAAATATTAACTATGCCTTTGGCCTTGAATTCTTTCCTCCTTGTTTGCTCATAATTCTTAGATATGGTCTTTTCATGGTTACTGCCAAATTCCTGCATATTTTGGTCATGAGTTGTTTTGCTGTTGTTGTTGTTGTTTGGGGGATTTTTTTTTGTTTGTTTCTTTATTTGTTTTTGAGTCAGGGTCTCCCTGTAGCTCCCACTGGATTAGAACTTACTATGTAGACCAGACTGACCTCAGTCTCACAGACATCTGCCTGCCTGAGTGCTGGGGTTAAAGATGTGTGCCACCATGCCAGGCTCTTGTTCATGAGTTTTTAAAAGTTTATCATTTTTTGAGTTTTTCTGTATGAAACAGTATATTTTAATAATGAAATGGAAATCTTTTTTAAAGGTTAAAACCTCATTCACCTTTATGTCTTATAGGGTTTATACTAAACCCAAAAATTTACAGCCAATTCTGAAAGAGATGCAGCTTAGCTCTGGATATTGTTACTGAATATGTCAATGCTGTTGTAATGAAGTGCTTCTTCTAATTATGTGGTTATTAAGTAAATAATTTTTTTAAAAGTTTGTCATGTTTTTGGATTGAGTAATGGGTTCCTCTACCGTGTCTTCAATCCCTGTCCTTTACCTGATCTATTCTGTTGAGGTCTTTCACTGAGGTTTTATTAGACTTACTGAGTTTCCATTTCCTGGTCACTTCAGTTTGAATTTTCTTTAGTGTTTCTATCTCTTTATTGAATTAGATTTCTATATCCTGAATTGTCCTCATTATTTCATTCAGCTGTTTGCTTTCGTTTATTTCTGTCCTCTTTAAGTTCATTTGTGGTGTTTGTGCCCTCTTTGAATGTTTTGAACATGAACATGTTTACAATTGCTCTTTTGAATTATGTGTCTTGAATTTCATCCAAGTTGTTCTCCTTGGGGAACAATACTGTGGGATTGGTGATTTGGGCCAGAACACTGTCTTGCTTTAGTATATTGTCTGTGTTTTTGCAGTGGGAACTTGGGAGTTAGGATATTGGTTGTCTTTTGATGTGAACTTTTAATCCCACCAGGCCAGAATTCGAAGGCAGGGCCACTGACTGGGAGTCTTGGAGGAGTTTTTGGGTAGTCTTGAGGTGGGGTGGGGATGGAGCTGTGGTGGAGGGGTGTTTGTTACCAGTCTAGATCTGGGTCCAGGGCTGTAGCAACTGCATGGAGAGACTGGGGCATGAGGGTTTAGAGATGGAGGTGGCTGGGGTCTGGAGTGGAGCACCTGGGGCCTCTGGGGTCCAGGGCTGGTTTTGTGTGGCTGTGAGTGTGGTCTACAGGTGGCCAGATTATTTTTTAAATATGTTAATATATTCAAGCAAATTATAGTATTATATTGGGGGTAAGCCTTGGAGGTTTCTTTTTCAAACAAGTTATTTATATGATTATATATTTTAATAATATTTTATTCTTTAAGAATTTCATGCAATGTATTTTGATCACATTCAACCTCTTCCCCCAGCTTTGTGTCTTCTTTTTATTTTTTAAGTTCATGGAGTACAATTCATGTTTTCCAAATACTCTTATGTGTGGGGATGCCCTGGAGCATGATCAGCGTACCCAGGGTCATGCCCTTAAAGAAAACTCACTTTCCCTCCCCCAGCAGCTATCAGTTGCCAATAATTCCTTAGCTAGGGGTGGGGCTTTATGCCTACCTTGTCCCTCCATGCTACAGTTTTGTTTGGCTTGAGCTTGCCAGGTCTTGTGTGTGCTGCCACAACCACTTTGGGTTCATATATACAATATTTTTAAATTTAAATATAATTAGATCTATGTTTTTACTGGGTTGCTGCAGTTATTGCCTTAATGATTTTGCTTACAAACACCCAAGGTATATTGGCAATTATGAGGTAGCTGAATAATGTCTCCCCTAGAATTCATATATAGAAGGTCTGTCCTCCAATGTGATGGTATTTGAAGGTCAAACTTTGGGAAGTGATCAGGTGGGATGATGCCTTAAGAAGAAGTAAGTCCCTGCTAGGTGAGGAAGAGTAGATCTTAAAGGGAGGAAGTAGGCTGACTAGATCTCAGTAGATGAACTTTCACTGAGGGACATCTCTAGATACTAACTTGACATGATAGACCTTAACACAAATGACAGAATGTATGAATTCCAGTGGAGGGGCTGTGGGAGGGGGCCAGTGAGGAAGGGGGTATAAAGTTGATTAAGATGTTTTGTATGAAATGCACAAAAATTCAATAAAAAATAAAAAATTCAAAAAAATTAATTAATTAAAAAAAGGAGGAAGTCCCTGATGAGATTAGTGACCTAAGAACTCTTTGTCCTCTGTCAAACATGCAGCAAATAAAGGCTGTGTGAGCACAGCAAGTGGCCATCTATCAGCCAGGAAGCAGGCCCTCTCCAGCCTGCCTGCCCTGATTCCAGATCTCCTGGCCTCCAGAACCATGAGAAGGAAATGCTTGTGGCATACCTAGTCTCTGAGCCAAGTTGTGGGCAACTTTTCATGAGTATGCAATACTGTCGAGGCCACACAATATCTACTTTTATGTTTTGCCCACATCCATTTTAGTGTGTGTGTGTGTGTGTGTGTGTGTGTGTGTGTGTGTGTGTGTATACACATGTGCCCATGGAGGCCACAGGTTGATGTTGGCTGTCTTCCTCAATTGCCCTTAACCTTATTTTTTGAGATAGGGTCTCTTATTAACCCTGGAGCTGGCTGATTTGGCTAGACTGGCTGGCCAGCAAGCCCTAGGGGTCCTCCTGTCTTTTCTTTCTCAGTGCTGGGGCTATGGGCACATGTTGCCATGCCCTACTCTTTTTACATGGGTGATCTGAACTCAGTTCCTGTTGTTTGTGCAGCCAGCATTTTACAGACTGGGACAGCTCCCCAGCTTCCCCTAATCCATTTTATTAAAAAGGAACTAAGCATAAAGGCCAGTTGCTATAGCTTTTAGGTACCACAGAATTAACATTCTAATTATTCGTGTTTTGGGTATCCAAGGGCTTTGGAGAGCTACCCACCATCAGCCTAAAAATAGCCCAGTACCAACTTTTATGATCTTAGAAGTCTGGAATAAAAAATAGATTTCCTTGGGAGAGTGAAATTATAAAAATCAAAGACGAGATATGGAAAGGTTTCCCAAGGAGATAAGATTGCTCCCTGGTTGATGCCTGAAGAAAAGTAAATTAAGTTCAGCCTGCAGAACTTTGGAGAATATACTGATAGAGTATTTTTAGCCAAGTCTTACTCAGAGTGTGTGCTAGAAGTTGACAGGCCAGTGTATCAGTGTTTTATGAGACCACTCCTGTGAGTCCTATTCCTTCCAACAGCATTCTGGGGGAGCTGAGAACAGCGCTAGACTTGCCTGTTCTATGACCTTGGACCTTTGTCTTCAGAGGCTTCGGGATTATAGTGCTCTTAGGATTTCTTGGCAGTTTATGATATCCACAAGTCTCCTGTTTATCAGTCAGGTATGCAGTGTTTATATACTTCGCTCTTCCCAGTAATTCCCTTGCAGATCGTTTAAGAGATTTGATTTTTATCTTGAGAGAAATAGGAAACTATTGACAGATTCCAAGCTAGGGAGTGACAGCCAGTTACATTTTAAATAGAAACTGTCTCTTGCAGTTGTACGGGGGTGGGTGTGGGGAGTGGGCAAGAGGACACAAGAGGCCTGTGGAGGAGGGAGAAGGCTATTTTAGTAAATCAAGAAAGAAGATGGGTAGACAGGCTTGATGGAAGAGCTGTGTGAGAGGGAAAAATCCGAAAGACCAGTGACAGTTTAGAAATGAGAGTGTCTGAGATGGGAGAGACTCGAAGGGTTCTGGTTTATGCCACACATCTGAAGGTAGTCTCCCTCATTCTCTAGATTAGGAACGTCAGAAAAGAGCCAGGCCTGGAAGCAGGCGTGTGTGTGTGTGTGTGTGTGTGTGTGTGTGTGTGTGTGTGTGTGTGTGTGTGTTTGGCTTTAGATGGTTTGAGTTGAAGGTATCTTTAAAACACTCAACAAGTTGTCTGTCCATTAGTCTCCTTTTAGCCCCCTCCCCCTGCTTCTCTGAAGGTCCCAGAGAGCGCTTCTTGGAGATGTGGTATTTACTTTGTGAGTGAGCCTGAGGCTGTAGTGAAGACCTGGGTGGAAGGCTGAAGAAGGAGCTAGGGGAAGAGGAGGCATGTAGAGTAAGACAGCAAAGGAGGCAGAGAAGGAATCACAGGGTGGGGAGAGTTGGAAAGCAGGGGTCACAGAAGCCATGGCCAAAATGTTGAGAAGGAAGTAAGTGTTCAGCCATGTTGCTATCTCAACATCAAGTGAGATTTAAAAAAAAAAAAATCAATTGCTGTCGGTTAAATGAGGCAGTGTGGAGTTTGAAAATGCTGTGGTGGTTGGATAGGAAAATTTGGATAGGTAACTGAGCAGGGATAGTGAATTAGGTTGACTCTTGTGCTTCTTGAGCTGTGTATGAAACTCTTTAGGTTGGCAAATAACACAAGTTCAACTTAGTATCTCATAAGCAAAGTGACTTACCGCCTCGTGGAATTGAAATGTGCGGGGATAGGAGGGAATCCAGAGATCACTGCGTGTCCTCTGCCTCTACCTCTCTGCCAGCTCCTCTTTCCTATGAGGAAGGCTCACTCCTGGGGGGGGGTCCCAGCAACTTCTGGCTTATCTTATCTTTACCACAAACCCTAATGGAAAGAGAGCCTCTCCTTCTCAGTTGTAGCAAAGGCTTTTACTAGCCTATACACTTATATTTAAACTCACCACTTGGGTCAGAAACAGTTACATATGCTGAGGGGCAGGTGAGAAGCTAGTTTTGTCTGGATCCTGTGACTGGAGGAGACTGATTGCCCAAAGAAAAATAAAGATGTTCCCAGAAGCTAAGAATGTGTTCAAAGAAGCCCTCAGCCCAGGATACTTGAACACTGTGGTTCGCTGTGCTGCCTTTGCATCTAGGAGCAGCCGCTAGATCTGACTCTTAAGACTGGAGAAGGGCTGTGATTATTCTTGCTGCATGTTCTGCTACTCATTTGTGGAGCTGAGTAACTAAGCTCAAAGATACTTTGAGGCCAAAAAACACATGAGAAAATGTTCAACACCACTAGTTACTGGAAAAATGAAAATCAAAAGCACAAAGAGATAGCATTTCATACTTGTTATAAAGCAAACAATCCCCAAGAAACTAAATCCTGAGAGCTAGCGAGCCCTTCTCTCAAGTGAAGATGGACGCAGGAAACAGGCACTGTCTGTGAACCAGGGAGTGAGCCCTCACCTTGAACTTCCCAGCCTCCAGAACTGTGAACAATAAATTTCTGTTGTTCATAAGCTAACATTATATGAGTTTTTATTATAGCAGTCCAAATGGACTAAGGTAACTAGTGATAATGTGGAAAAATTTAACCCTTGTACATGGTTTCTAAGGTTATAAGATGGTTCAACTTTTATGAAAATCTCTAGGGTAGTTCCTAAAAAATTGAAAACCAAACTAGTATCATTCAGCAATTCCATGACTGGATATGTATTCAGATAATGAAAGCGGGGTCAAAGAGATTCGTGTTCATAGCAGATTATTCCCACTAGGCAAAAACCAACCAAGGTGTCCACCAGTGGATGAGTTTGTAAACAGAATATGTTATGTGCACAAAAATGGAATATTATTCAACATTTAAAAGGAAAGAAATTGGGGCTGGAGAGATGGCTCAGCGGTTAAGAACACTGTTCTTGCAGAAGACCTGGGTTCGAATCCCACCACCCACATGGCAGCTAACAACTGTCCTAACTCTAGTCCCAGGGGATCTGACAGCCTCTTCTGTCCTCTGCGGGCATTGCACGACACTGATGCACTTACATGCAGGCATAACACTCATACACATAAAATAAAAATATTTTTTTAAAAGAAATCCTATTACATGCTACAATGTGTATGAATCTTAAAAGCATTATGCTCAGTAAAATAAGATAGCCACAGAATACTAGTAGTGTTATGATAATTCCAATTATGAGATATCTAAAGTAGTCAAACTCACAGACACAAAGTGAAATGGAGGTTATCAAGGATTGCGGGAAGGGGAAATGAGTTTTATGTACTGGATATAAGATGAAAAAGTTCTAGAGAGCCATTGTACAGCATTTAGTAACAGCGAACTGTACACTAAAACATGGTTAAGATGGTACATTTTATGTATATTTTACTACAATTAATCTTTTTGATTCAGTGAGCATTTTTCAGGGGTGTTGTGTTTCTTACTGAAGATCTATGCACATAACCACAGAAAGGGCATTGTGGGATTGAGTTCATTGGAGCTGCATGCTGCACTACCACCATTACTGTCATCCTGTCTCCTTTTGCCCTGGACATGCCTCCGTAGTATGTAGAATTTCCCTTTGCAGTGGAGTTCATGGACATGTATGGTATGCTGATCCTCCTTGAAGAGGCATTGATGTGTGTGTTTGATCTATTGACCTTCTTTGCCCTGGTTATCAAATATTTGTTATTGGTGACTTTTTTAAAGCTGGAGAGATGGCTCAGTGGTTAAGAACACTGGTTGTTCTTGCAGAAGACCAGGGTTTGAATCCCAGCACCCACATGGCAGCTAACAACTGTCCTAACTCCAGTTCCAGGGGATCCAACAGCCTCTTCTGTCCTCCACCGGCATTGCACGACATGGGTGCACTTACCTACGTGCGGGCAATACACGCATACACATAAAATAAAAATAATAAATTTTTTTTTTTTAAAAAAGAATATTTTAGAGGCTGGAGAGATGGCTCAGCAGTTAAGAGCACTGACTGCTCATTTTAATTTTTTTTTTTTTTTGGTCTTTTTGAGACAGGACTTCCCTGTAGCCCCAGCTGGCCTGGAACTCACTATGTAGATCAGGCTGGCCTCAAACTCATAGAGATCTGCCTGCCTTTGCCTCCCAAGTGCTAGTGCTAAGATTAAAGGCATGCACTACCACACTCGGCTTGAACATTTTAAATTTAATTTCTAGTTTTATTTTTTTGGTTGGAATCCTTTGTTTTTTTGAGACAGGGTCTCCTTATAGCTACAAGTGGCCTGGAACTCACTATGGAGACTAGGCTGGCCTTGCTCTCACAGAGATCACCTGTCTCTGCCTCCTGAGCACTGGGATTAAAGGCATGTGCCACCATGCCAGGCCTAAGATTTGTTTTTAACCTATAGACTTAAGGGGCTGGAGATATGGAGGAACTGAAGATATGGCTTAGTGGTTAAGAACACTTGCTATTCTTCCACAGGACCCAGGTTTGGTTCCTAGCACTCACACCGTAGCTAAAAACCATATGTAACTCCAGCTCCAGGGGAGCCAGTACCCTCTTCTGGCCTCTTCAGGCACATGGTACACTTACATGCATGCAGGCAAAATGTTCATACACATAAAATAAAAATAAAAAGTATTTTAAAAGTACTCAAGTGCTGGGGTGATTGTTCAGTGGGTAAGAGAGCTTGCCACTAGCCTGATGACCTGAGTTCAGTATCTGGAAGCCCTGACTCTCCTGCAAGTGGTCTGACCTGCACACACACACACTCGTGCACACAGAGAGAGAGGGGGTTGGGGGAAAGAGAGAGAGAGAGACAGAGACAGACAGACAGAGACAGAGGAAAATACTTAAATAAGTAAAATATTTCTGTAGTGGAAATTGATTCCATTGTTGAAAACTTTTACACAAAGAAAAATCTGAAGTCCATGGCATTTGTCTAGTGAATTCATTCATGCTTTTAAAGAAGAAATACTTTAAGTATTGTTTGAACTCTTCTAGACAACAGAAAAAAAATTATAAGAAAAAAATTTCAGGACTATGGATGTGGCTTAGTTGGTAGAGCACTTCCCTAGCATCAAAACCCTTGGGTTCCATCTCCATCACCCCATTAGCTGGGCATGGTGGCACAGCCCTGTGATTCCATCATGAACCAGGAGGTGGAAGTAAGAGGATCAGAAGTTGAAGATCATCCGTGGCTACATGAAAACCTGTCTCAAAAACCAAAGGTAGGGGTTGGAGAGATGGTTCAGTGATTAAGAGCACTTCCTGCTCTTCCATAGGACCTGAGTTCAGTTCCCAAAACATACATTAGATGATTCATACTTGCCTGTAACTCTAGCTCCAGGGAATCGAATGCCCTCTTCTGGCCTCTGCCAGCACCCGCACTTATGTGCACACATACATAATTTAAAAATTAAAAATAAGCTAGATGTGGTGGTGCACACCTTTAATCCTAGCACTCAGGAGGCAGAAGCAGGCAGATCTCTGAGTTTGACGCCAGCCTAGTCTACATAGTGAGCTGCAGGCCAACCAGGGTTATATAGTGAGACTCTGTCTCAAAAATAAGTAAGTAAATAAGTAAATAAATATAAATCTTAAAAATAAAAGAAAAATATACCAGAAAGGAAAGTTACAGTTCAGACTCTTGTTATGTTTTTATGGATGCAAGAATCTTTAAAATAAAATTAGCAAATTGAATAACTTAAAAAATTAGTATTATGCAACAAAACAGGCTTACTTCATCTTTAAGCATGTAAGAGTAGCTTAGTATTTAAAATCAGAGTATTTCATCACATTGTCAGAAAGTAGAAAAGTTATATAATCATTTGATAAATATAAGCATCAGCAAAGCACCAAGGCCATTTGGAGAGAATTCACTTCTCCATCCAGTCTGTTCTTCCACTACCATTCATGCCCGTGACCCTACAGCCACACATGAGGTACAATGCACTCCCAAGTCACCTCTGTGTCCTTTCTCTCTGCCTTCAGCCGCCCGTGTCTTCTGCTTCTCTACCCAATACCTTATACTTGTCCTTCAAACGTCAGCGTAGGGCTTGGGGAAGATGTTGGCAGTTATTCTTTACTGAGGTCTACATATACTGAAAGTCATCTGTGTACCCTGCACCCCCATCTATATAAATAGCTTTCTAATTGCCCTCAGAGGAACCCTTTCTCTGTAAATATCCCCACGCCCTGCACCAGAACTACTGATCTTCTGCTTTCTGTTCCTGTAGATAAAAGTGTATATTTTAGAGGTTCACAGAGTCTGAATCATACAGCATGAGCTCTTTTGTGTCTGGCTTTGGGATATGTGTGACTCACCACATGGTTGCTCACATCTGTAGCGAATTCTCTCTTTGCTGATCTGTACTCCACAGGGTGGATACACACAAGGAGCTTATCCAGTCACATGTTCCTGGATATTTGGCTTGTTTTTTCTCTGACACTATTAAGAATACAACTTGATTGTGTTGTGAATTAGTGTCTGAGCTTCTGTGCAGACATATATTTTCACTTCATCTAGCCAAATACAAAAAAAAAATCTGAAATTATTGGGCAATATACTATAGTTATATACTCTATAAAACCCTCCAAACCGTTTTCCAAAGAGGTTGCACCATTTTACACACCAATCAGTAATACGCTGGGTATGGTTCCTCTGTGTATAGTAATTTCTCCCAAATTTAATTTGTTTCTCCTATGTTGCATATCTGTCAATGTGGTTTTTTTTATTTGTTTGTTTGTTTGTTTTCTGGGGTCTTTTTTGTATAGCTTGCCATATAGATTGTCTGTTTAAATCTTCTGCCTGTTGTCTGTAAAAGTCTCTCTCTCTCTCTCTCTCTCTCTCTCTATATATATATATATATATGTGTGTGTGTGTGTGTGTGTGTGTATTCGTGTATATATATGACTATGTATATGTGTTTCCTAGGTTCCAGTCTTTTGTGAGGTATGTTATTGTATTATGAATACTCTCTCCCAGCCTGTACTCCTTTTCATATTCTTAGCTTTGTCTTCAGAATAATTAAAGATCTTGCCTGGGCGTGATGGCACACACCTTGATCCTGGGCGGATCTCTGTGAGTTCCAGGCCAGCCTGGTCTACATAGTGAGTTCCAGCCAGCTGGGGGTAAAGGGAGACCCTTTTTCAAAAAAACCAAAAAAAAAAAAAAAAAGATCTTAAATTTTATGAATCTCAACAGAACTATTTATTTCATGGGTCATGTGTTTTGTTTCTTGTGTCAGAAATCTTTGTCTACTCCAGGATCACTCCTAGAAATTTTGTATTTCTAGTTAGCATGTTTAGACCTGTGCTTTTTTTTTTTTTTTTTTTTTTCCGTCTTTTTGAGACAGGGTCTCCCTGTAGCCCCAGCTGGCCTGGAACTCGCTATGTAGACCAGGCTGGCCTCAAACTCACAGAGATCCATCTGCCTCTGCCTCTGCCTCCCAAGTTCTGGGATTAAAGGCGTGCACCACTACGCCCAGCTGTGCTTTCTTTTCAGGCAATTTTCTTATAAGGGTCAAGTCTTTCCTCTCATGTGTAGATAATTCATTTGTCCCAACACAGTTTGTTAATGAGATTATACATATGTGTATTCTTCAAATGAGCTCTCTTGGCACTTTGGTGTTGATCATGTATATATGGGTCTATTTTAGTTTGGAGAGTTTTATAGAGTATATAACTATAGTATATTACCCAATAATTTCAGACTTTCTCTATGTTTAATTCTTTTGTCAAACCCAGACCATCTTGATGATTCTAGTTTTATAATTCTGTTGAACCTGGTGGAAGTCCTCCAATTCTGTCCTTTTTTCAAGTTTTTCTGGGTATTTTTCATTCACATTGTAATTCTAGGATTAGATTGTAATTTCTAAAAAAGTATACATGATTTTAATTGGGGTTTCACTCAATCTATGTATCAATTTGGGGGAAATTTGGTATCTTAACTATCATAATATAATCTGTGAACATGGTTGTATTATAAACTTGGGCTGCAAAAACCAAAATACCACACATAAGCTAGATGATTTTAACAGTGGAAATTTGATTTCTCACAATTCTGGAGGCTGAGAAGTCCAAGAACCAGCTGCAGGCCAGTTTAATTCCCTGATAGGACTCTGTTGCTGATTGACAGATGGGGCAGGAGTGATATTAATGCTGTCTCAACTAGCACTACCCCCTCCTTCCCTTCCCTTCCTTATCCCCCCCCCCCCCCTTTCTTATTTTGAACTGTGGAACTCACTGAGTAGCACAAGCTGGCCTTGAACTCCTGTTCCTCCTGCTTCTGCTGCCCAGGTGCTGGGATTACAGGCACCTTTCATATAAGCTTGCTGTTTTTCTTACAAGGTATATTCATGTGTCTTTATCTAGATTTATTTACCACCCCTTAACCCTTGTCTCCAAACACCATCACATTTGGAATTAAGATTTCGAGATATAAAGTTTGGAGGTACCATAGCAGTACTATATAACCCTCTAGTTGCTTATGTCTAGTTACTTTTTCTTAACAAGGTTTTTATGGTCTTTAGTGTTCAAACTTGCATACAATTTGTTAAATTAACTTTTTACAATTTCGTGGAGCTTTTCATGCTATTATAAGAAGCTGTTGAGAAAAATCCAATCTCCAGTTGCTTACTAATAATATTATAAAATAATAGCTGAATTTTATATATTGACCCTGTATCCTGTGGTTTGCTGGTTTCTATTATTGATTCTCATAGCCTTTTCATCACCTCTGTGAGACTTTCCACATGCGCAATCTTGCCATCTGTGAATATAAAGATAGTTTTAATTTTCGCCTTTAAGCTGTTGTCTCCTGTTTCTTTTTCATGCCTTACTGTGCGAGCTAAGACTTCAGTTTAGTGTTGAACACAAAGATGCCACACTTGATTCTTTACTTGGCTCCATCCTTAGAGGGAAACGTACAGTGTTTGTCACCAAGTATGATGATGGTGGATGCACTTTTGGGTTTTTTTGTCTTTTTTTTTTTTTTTTTTTTTTTTTTTTGTCTTTTTGAGACAGGGTCTCCCTGTAGCCCCAGCTGTCCTGGAACTCACTATGTAGACCAGTCTGGCCTTGAACTCACAGAGATCCGCCTGCCTCTGCCTCCCAAGTGCTGGGACTACAGGCATGTGCCACCATGCCCAGCTTTATTTTTTTTTTTAATCAGAGTGAGAACATTTCTATTTCTAGTTAGTTGAGTACTTCTTTAAAATTATAAGTGGATGAATTTTGTCAAATGCTTTTCTCAACTGAGGCAATACGCTTTAAATTTTGTTCAATTTATGTGATGAGTTAAATAGATTTAAAAATATTAAGTCAAGCATTGTATTCCTGGTATTTACCTACTTGGTCATAATACATTTTTTTGCATATTGCTATTTTTAATTAGTTAATATTTATTTTGTTGTTTTGTTTTGTTTTTTGTCTCCCTGTAGCCCCAGCTGGTCTGGAACTCACTATGTAGACCAGGCTGACCTGGATCTCACAGAGATCCACCCGCCTCTACCTCCCAAGTGCTGGGATTAAAGACATGCATTAATATTTATTAAGGACTTTTGATTTCTATGGTCATGAGGAAAATTTATCTGTATTTTTTATTTTGTGTAAGATTGGGATTATATGATTTATTCTTTAAATATTTCATAAAATTCAGCTGTGGGACCCATTTAAATCTGGAGTTTTCTTTGTTGGGGGATTTTAGTTTTACTTGCCAGTTTGACACCATCTGAAATCACCTTGAAAGGGAGTCCCAATGAATGGGTTGTATAGATTAGCTGGGCCTAATCTTGTGGGCCTGTGGGATTTTCTTGATGGGGTTAATGGCAGTGGGAAGACCCACTATGAATGTGGGCTTCCCACCCTGAATGTGGACCATACCATTTCTTGGGTGGGGGACCTGGACTGAAAGAATTGGAGAGTGAGCTGAGGACCGGCATGCAGGCATTGCTCACTGCTCTCTGCTCTTGACTGTGGATGTGATGTGACCAAATGCTTCAAGTTCCTTGACTTCCTGCATTGATAGACTGTGACCTGAGATTGAGCCAAATAGACCCTCTCTTTTACATATTTTTTTAAAATATTTTAGCCTGGCATGGTGGTATGTGCCTGTAGTCTCAGCACTTGGGAGGCAGAGGCAGACAGATCTCTGTGAGTTCAAACCCAGCCTGGGCTACATAGTGAGTTACAGGCCAGCTGGGGCTACAGGGAGACACTGTCTCAAAAAGAATTTTAAAAAGTGTATTTTATTTATTATTTTTATTTTATGTGTTTGAGTGTACTGCCTGCATGTAAGTGCACCCATGTCATGCAGTGCCCACGGAGATCAGAAGAGGATGTTGGATCACCTGGAACTGGAGTTCCAGATGGTTGTTAGCGGCCATGTGGGTGCTGGGAATCAAACCCAGGTCCTTTGTAAGAGGAGCCAGTGCTCCTAACCACTGAGCCATCTCTCCAGTCCCTCTCTCTCTTTTAAAACATTTATTTTATATTTGTGATTGTTTTGCCTGCATGTATGTCAGTACACCCATGTGTGCAATGCCTGGGGAAGGCAAAAGAGGGCTTGGAGCCCTTGAAACTGGAGTTAAGCACAGTTGTTAGCTGTCATGTGAGTGCTGGGAACCAAACCTGGGTCCTCTGCAGGAGCAAGGAGTACTCTTAGCCACTGAGCCATCTCTCCAACCCCCAAACCCTTCCTCTCTCAAGTTGCTATCTCAAGTTGCTTTTAGACATACAGTTATTCAGATGCTTTTTTTTTTTTTTGGATTACTTTGGTGTTGTTCCAAATAGTTTTCTACTTTTCCCAAGTCATAAAATATTTTTTACATAAAATTGTACTATTTTATTACTCTTTTAATACCTAGAGGGTTTATTATATTATCATTGCATTTATTTTTTTATGAGTGTATTGCCTGCATGTATGTAAGTGTACCCATGTTGTACAGTGCCTGTGGAGTACGGAGGAAAGTGTCAGATCCCCTTGAACTGGAGTTACAGATGGCTGTTAGCCACTATGTAGGTTGTTAGCTGCTAGGATGTGGGTACTGGGAACCGAACCCGGGTCCTCTGCAAGAGCAGCAAATGCTCTTAACTGCTGAGCCATCGCTCTGGCCCTTTTGCATTTATTCTTACTAATTTTTGTTCTCAAGTTTAGTTCTTGATCAATCTAAATAGAAATTTAATGATGTTATTGATGTTTTTCCAAGATCAAGATATTTATTAAATTTTCAGTTTTCTATTTCATTTGCCTGTGTTCTTAAATATACTTTTTAAATTTATTTTTTCTAACTTTATACAAAAGAAGCATACACTTCTCATTTTTTCTAACTTTATACACTTCTGATTTTCTTCTAATAAAATATTTGAAGTTATATATGCCTCCCTCAGAGTATTGCTTTCCCTACATGATTTCAATTATTTTCTGTATTATAGCTTTATTTTCATTCCATTAAAAATATTTTCAAAGAGCTGGAGCAATGAATCAGTGGCTAAGAGCACCTGGGTCTTGCAGAAGACCCAAGTTTGGTTCCCAAAACTTCTGTTGGGCAGCTCACAACTGCCTATACCTCCAGCTCCAAGGGATCCGATGCTGTCTTCAAGCTCCACAGGCACCTCACGTACTCAGACATGCACAGATACCCCTGCACACAGACGTAAGTTTTTTAAATGTTTCAAAATACATACTTTCTGTTTTTTCTTTTGCCTTTTTTTAAACCTATTGGTTATTTAGAATTATATTATTTAACTTTTAAATATTTGAGGATTTTCCATTCACCTTCAGGTAATTTTTTTTCTAATTTAATTCTATCGGGGTCATAAAACCTACTCTAAGATAGGCATGATGACACGTGCCTATAATCCTAGCACTGAGGAGGCCAAGACAGGAAGATTGTGGGTTCAAAGCCAGCCTGGGGTACTTAGCAAGTTCAAGAGTAGCCAGGGTCACATAGTAAAACTCTGTTTCAAAAATCAAAACCAAACAACCACAACAACAGCAGCAAAGCTTCTCTATAATATTTCATTCTTCATAAACCAGATTTGTTTTGTTGCATGGACCAGCATAGGGTCTATTTTTGTGACTGTCCTCTATGTACTTGAAAAGAAAGCATATACTGGAAATGTGTGTTTTATGAATGTCAGAACAAATTCTTCCTTCACAGTGTTATATATTCCTACTGATCAGTATCAGCGTGTGTTCTGTTATTTACAGAGTTTGGATGTTTCCACTTATAATTTAAATATTTTCTGCTGCTTTCAGTTTTGTCAGTGTTTTGTTTCATATATTATAAATAGCTCTAATTTCACGTTTAGGATTGTTGCATCTTCTTAATGAATTGTGGTGTGTGTGTGTGTGTGTGTGTGTGTGTGTCTGTGTGTGTGTTCATGTGAACATTTTGGAGTTTACCATCTTGGCTCAACTGACTGACAAGCGGGACTCAGGGTTCCATCTGTCTTTACCCCTATCACCTAACACTGGGGTTGCAGCTGTGTGCTACTACACCTGGCTTTTATGTGGGTTCTAGGGATCCAAATTCAAGTCCTTCTGCTTTTACAGAAAGACTTAACCCACTGAGCCATCATCACTCCAGCCCCTTTCTTGACGACTTTTTAGCCCACCATGAGATATTCCTCTTCTGGCCTAGGAATAATTGTTTTTAATTTATTTATTTTTATTTTATGTGCATGAGTGTTATGCTTGTATGTGTGTAAGTGCATCTGCATCATGCAGTGCCTGCAGAGGATAGAAGGGGGTATTGGATCCCCTGGAATTGGAGTTATGGATGGTTGTTAGCCACCATGTGGGTGCTGGGATTTGAATCCTGGGTCTTCTGAAAGAATAGCCAGTGCTCTTAACCACTGACCCATCTCTCCAGCCCCAGGACTAGTTTTATTGACATTTTCTCTGAAAAGATGAGAGTGTATGGAACTGAAGTTCTCAGAAAGTATACCATCCACCGAAGCTCTTCTGCAAGGCTGATTAACTAATTAGAACTTCAATGTTTATGAAGAGATTGAAATAATACAGACCCACAGCCTAATTACAGTTTATCTCAGGCTATCTTTAGCCCCCTAAATAGCCATTCCTTGCCAAACTCTGTGTGACCTAATATTCTGTAACTATCAGGTGAAACTTTGGGGACTGTTTTAACTAAGAGACCACTAGCTTCCACCAACTAAAAGTTTAAGGATGTACTCGGCATCTGAGGTCCTAACAGAGATTTCCCTGCTTTACTGTAACCTGCCTACCTGATGTTCCCACCAGTATATTTAAAAAGTTTTTGTGTTAATTTATGACTTTCTTTGTTATTTTACTATAAAATATAAAACTTCATGAAACTGCTGCCATATGGGAACACAGAATTTGGAGTAACGTAAATCTGTGTCCTCAAGGCACTGGTGACTCATATTTAACTCCAGGTCTCTTACCCCCTTTGAGATGAGAGTCATGTCTCATTTTTTTTTAACTTTTAAAAAAAGTTTATTGAGAATTTCATACATTCGTATAAGGTGTTTTGATCAAATCCATGCCCACTCCCTCCCCTCCAACTCCTCCCATATCTCCCCATCACTTTTTTCTGACAACTTTGAATTAATTCTTTCTTTCTTTCTTTCTTTCTTTCTTTCTTTCTTTCTTTCTTTCTTTCTTTCTTTCTTTCTTAATGGGTCTCATTTGTTTTTAAAGATATTTTATAAATTTATTAGCATATTATTTTCAGGCAAACTTTTTTTAAAAATGTGGTAAAGTACATATGACTTAAAACTTAACCTTTTTTTCCCTTAGAGATGGGGTTTATGTTGTCTAGGCTGGTCTAGAACTTTGTGTGTGTGTGTATGTGTGTGTGTGTTTGTTTGTTTGTTTTGAGACAGGTTTTCCCTGTAGTTCCAGGAACTGGAACTTGATATGTAGACCAGGCTGGCCTTGAACACATAGAGATCCTCCTGCCTCTGCCTCCTGAGTGCTGGGACTAAAGCTATGTACCGCCATGCTCGGCTGGTCTAGAACTCTTAAGGTTCAGGTGATCCTCCCATGTCAGCTGCCTGTGGAACTGGTACTGTAGGAATAGACCACTGTGGCCTGCTTATCTTAACCATTTTTACATACACAGTTTAGAAGTATCAGGTAAATTCATGTCTTGTAAAACAAAGTCTATCTTTTATAGAATGTAAGGTAAACTCTAAGAAAGAAAATTCCTTTTACACATGTTTGTCCTTTCTGGTATTGTTCTTTTCTATATATTATATATTCTAATTTCTGATGTTTTATTCATGTCTTTAGAATTTCCATTTGTTGTTGGGCTGGGGAAGAAGCTCAATTGGTAGAGTGCTTGCCTAGCATATATGAGGCCTTGGATTCAGTCTCCAGCCCTGTGTAAAGCTAGGCTGGTGGTTCATGCCTGTAATTCCAACACTTAGAAGGTTGGAGATAAAAATATCAAAAGTTCAAAATCATCCTCAGCTACCTGGCAAGTTGGAGACCAGAAAACAAAAACAAAAACAAAACCCTTTTCATTGTTTGTTTAAGATGTATATGTCATATGTCTAATATTTTCGGATTAGATATGATTCTCAGAGTGCTAAGTGCTATTTCTTTCTGTACTCCTTAAAGAGTTTTTAGTTGTTTGTTTGAAGTACATAAAGTACTTACTGTCAGTTCCACCCTTTGGAAACTTACTTTGATACTCTTCGGGGTAGGTTTGGAGTGGCTTTTACTTTTCTCTTCTGGATGTACTCACTACTAACTGCTCTTGGTATCTGGGGAAGTCTCTCAAACTCTAACTAGTGGAAACTTAAACAGTCCCCACCTGTGGGGTTCTGCGACTGTTTAGCTTACACTGCCTAGTGCTGCTTCTCATCCAGAGATTTCTCTGGACCAGTTTGGGGTCATAGCTACGAATCTCAGCTTCATGAAGTTCAGCCAAGACCGAAGATCCCTGGGGCAGGTTTCTGAAGCTCTACCAGAGAGCAGTTTGCTCCTTCCAGAATTGTACAGAAGATTCCGGATGCCTCAGCCTCCTCCCATCTCTTTTTCCTCAACTCATTCAAACTACAAGCTCTGCTTGGGTTCCCCCTTCTCTCTGCTGATCTAGAATTTTTAAAAATTTATTTATTCAAGATTTTGAGACAGAGTTTCATGTAGCCCAGGCTGGCCTTGAACTCAATAAGTAGCAAAGAACTCCTGATCTTCCTGCCTCCTCCTCCTGAGCATGGGATTACAGATACACACTGCCTTGTCTGGCTTCAGTCTGGAAATTAATTCTAGACACAAAGTCTAGGTGATGGCAAGGTTTGCTTCATTAGTTTCCCTTTCATCAGGTCCCACGCATGGTTCCACCCCAGCTGTTTTCCACTGTCTGTATAGAACACTTTACCAAGTTGTTCAGGCTTTTCAGTTGCTTTTAACAGGAGCTGAAGTTTTGACACTCTTTGTCCCTGTGGGCAAAAATGACTTGATGGTTTTTTACATTTCTTCTAGGATCTCCTTAAAAAAAAAAAAAAAATCAGTGGAACTCTAAACGAAAGACCCATGGGTAATATCTTAAGCAAAACAAGGCAGCTAGACATTTCTGTGACCCTCCATATGATGGAGATAAATCACTGATAGACAGAAGGAAGAAACAGAGGCAGCTCATCTTCTTATACCTTGAGATAGCCAAAGTCATGTCAGAAGGATGTAGGAGTCAAGTTGAAAAGATTCTCACAAACTAGAAACTAACCATTTAAAGATCAGTAGCTACAGTGGTTTGAAACAGTAAATATATTTAAATTTGTATTTCAAATTGCTGATACCATTGCTATCTTTGGAGGATGGTAAGGAGACATGTCATCAACTTGAAATCTAGCAAATGCAAGAGATGAAGCAAACATTTACCCTGACTTTCCTATCTTCACCTAGAATAGCAGGATAGTGGTGAAGTTTTTAAAAATGGATTTGCATGTGTGTGTTTGAATGTGTCCAGGCATCAGCCTTGATTGTTGTTCCTCAGGATCTGTCAACATTATTTTTTGAAATAGTCTCTTACACTAGTACCCGAGGTTCACTGGTTCAGCTAGGCTGGGTGGCCAATGAACCCCAGGGAGCCATCTGTCTGCGCACAAGTGCATATGCCACAGCTGTTTGTTTACTTGGGTGCTGGGGATCAAACCCAGGTCCTTATGCTTACATAGAAAACACTTTACTGACTGAGCCATCCATCACCCCAGCTCCAATTTCTTCTTTCTTGATGTTGTGTTTGATTTTTGAGACTGGGTTTACTGCCTCACCCAGGCTGGCCTCAAATTTGAAATCCTCCTGCCTTTACCTACTTGAGTGCTAGAATAATAGGTGTATGTCACATTCCAGACTGAAAATCCTTCTTTGTAGTTGTTCAAATTCATAAATGAAAAATGAATTCTAAAAAATTAAAATATATTTGTTTTACAGCCCCTGGTAAATTAGTGAGTGTAGGTAGTGATCATCAGTAATTGCTCAGTTCACATACACAAGGACAGAAAGACATAATGTACCTGCAGCAGAGATATACATCAGACATCATCAGTGGTCTCACAAAGTCCAAGGAAACAAGAAAGCTTGTTAGAGTTGAGTAATTAAACTGTAAGCATACAAGAGATGGTGCCTGTTAAAAGACACTGTGGAGGTACAATAACAGAATTTAGTGAGGGTGTGTCTAGGGGAAGGGTTGGCAAACAATGAGCTAAGAGTCATTTTGCTTTCCCCCTTCCTTCCCTCACTCCTTTCTCTTCTCCATCATTCATATCCCCCCCCTCTCGTATTTATGTGGGGGTATGTTCATATGTGTGGACACACATGTTTGCAGGTGGAAGCCACAGGTCAACCTTTTCTCTTCTCCATCATTCATATCCCCCCCCCTCTCGTATTTATGTGGGGGTGTGTTCATATGTGTGGACACACATGTTTGCAGGTGGAAGCCACAGGTCAACCTCAGGTGTCCTTCCTTGGGAACCTTCCACCTTAGGTTTTGAGGCCTGGTCTCTCACCTGAGCCATCAAGCCCAGGGAGCCACCTGTCTCCACCTCCCCAGCACTAGGATTATAAACATGATTTACCATGCTGTCTTTTCACATGGTTTCTGAGGATCAAACTTCAGTTCTGTGCTGGATGGCTTTAGTGTCAACTTGACACACCTGGGTTGAAGGAGCCTCAATTAGGGAATTGCCTTTATTAGACTGGCCTATGGCCATGTCCATGGGGCACTTTCTTGATTGTTGAGTGATGTGGGAGGGCCCAGTCCACAGTGGGTGATGCCACCCCTGGGCAGGTGGGCCTATGTTGCATAAGAAAGCAGGCTGAGCAGGGGCCAGGGGAGCAAGCCAGTAAGCAGTGTCCTTCCATGGCCTGTGCTCTAGCTCCTGCCACCAGGCTCCTGCCCTGAGTTCCTCCTACCTTGGGCTCCCTGATAAACTGTAACCCTCAGAGTGTTTTGTCACAGCAATGGAGAGACAAACTAGGACAAGTTCTTATGCTTATGTACCACACTAGTTTTTGTTTTTAAGTGGTTTAAAAGAATTGGAAAAGGAATAATATTTTGTGAGATGTGCAAACTCTCCGATTTGAGTGTCAGTAGAAAAGCCTGTTAGACGGCAGCCATGCTCATTTGTTTTGCCTGTGACTTCTTTCCCACTACAGGCCTGAGCTGAGTAGGGAGACCCAGTAGTCTCTGAGACTTGAGAACATAGCCACCAAGTATTATAGCATGTGGATCACTGCTCACAAAATGAAGCAGTTTAGAAAAGACCCACAAGATAGGGAAATGTGAATCGTACCAAAGGCATTTGATACTAGTAAGCAGTTGTTAATTTTTAAATATGTGTTTTGGGGGATATGTTTTAGGAAGAGGCCTTCACTTTTAAAAGCTACATCCTGCAATATTTACAGATACCTATCTTTGCTTCAGAACAGTCCAGGGTGGGTGTGGTTGTGGAGTGGGGTGGGTGAAGTAGGATGGCTGTGAAACAGTTGTAGCTGGAGAGTTGCTTCATTGTGCTATTTTCTCTACTCCCATATGTGTGTTTGAAAATTTATACCACAGAATGGAAAAATGAACCTGTTATTTCAAAATAAAAGTTACTGTTATTGGCTCTAGGCCATTTCTTCCAGGCCTTAGAAATCCATATGTGTTTTCTGAATTTCTGTAGAAATGTGGAACTTATACATTGATTGGTGCTATTAGGTGACTGTTTGATTCTCCTGTCTAGACTGTCCAGACCTTGAGAGCAAGGGCCATTTGACTTGATTCTTAGCATTAGACACAGGACCTGACATATAATCCTGTGTATAATAATAGATATTTTGTAACAAATTGTGACTTTTCATAGCATGTATTGATTTTAGATGTTAAGCATTCTGAAACAGTTGCCAGAGACAAAAGTGTAGACGTAAAGGCTAGGCATGGTGGCATATCCCTGTAATCCCAACACTCAGGAAGTGGAGGCAGGAGGATGGCAAGTTGGAAACCAACCTGGGCTGTATGGTAAGACCCTGTCTCAAAAAATAAAAACAAAAATTATAGATCTCCAAGCAAAAGGTTTCATTTGAGAATAAACAAGGAATAAGATTGCAGTCTGGGACACACAGATTAAAGGGCCTCTGGTATGTCTGAAAAACAAAGAAAAAGGTTGGCTTTTTATTAGGAATTAAAAAAAAAAAAAACCTTATAAGGTGTTCTGAAAGAAAGCTCTTGGACGGAGGGCCCTGTAGAGGAGTGGAGAGCTGATTGGTTGGGCCTGCAATCAGGTAGAACCAGTCTTAGTCATAGCAGGTGACTTTCTTTGCTGGGTTGAGCTTTTGAGGAGACAAGACCTGAGGCAAGTATTTGTGACCTGGCCTCCTGCCGCTAGTCATGTGTTTGATAGGAATGAGCCATGTGTATAATCAGTTTCACATAGAGGTCATTTTGTTGCCATTTTGCTATTTTTTATTTACCTTCTTTAAAATAGCCTGTGGCTCAGCATGAAAACAACTGGTTGTGTATCTCTCATCCACTGGGAGACTAGAACGCCCAAACCCAGAAAGTTACTGCATGGCATCTTAGCTTGCTCAGTTGTCTGAGACACAGTGTTTTCCTGGGAAGTGTGGAGTGTGTCCTTACTAGACAATGGTTATTCTCTGTTCACAATATTACAGACTTCTGAATAAAGCACAAATACCCACATTCAAATCCTAGACCAAAATCTAAACCTTGAACCAGCTACAGATTTTTATTATCTGCCTCTTTCCTCCCTTTTACTAGCTTAATAAATAACTGTTGGTTATAATCATTGGAAATGCACTTTTAAGATCCCAATTCTTTTTGCTTCTTTCTTCTTCCCTCATGCTGCCACATTCTGTGAAGGCTCTTATCTTGAACATTCTTCCTGTTTTCAATCTAATTTGAACCATAGAAGTCCAGAGCTCCAGAAGGTGAGTCAGAAACTTCAGCTGGCCTGGAACTCGATATGTAGACCAGGCTGGTCTCTATCTCACAGAGATCCACCTGCCTCTGCCTCCTGAATGCTGGGATTAAAGGCGTTTGCCACGATGCCTGGCTGCAGGATCTAATGCTTAAACAAATCACCTGGCCTCTGAAGTACAGTCTCACATTCTTTCCCCCAAGAAGCCCTTTTGATACTCTGGGCTTGGGAACTGGGAGGATGATCACTGGTTGGTTGTTGGGCTATTTTTGTAGCCACAGGCTCCTAGATGCTTCCTCCAAATCAGGGTCTTTGTAGTAGGTGGGAACATGTTCATTGTTATGTCCATAAAAGTAAAACTGTGTTTGCTTCAAAGGATTTGTGAAGTCGCACCTGGTATGGTTTTGAAGCTGATTTATCTCATTCAGAATCAGGGACCCCTGCCCACTGTGACATCCTCCTAGGTGCCTCACACTGGCAAGCAAAGGTGGAACCAAGAAGCATCTGAGCCCAGGTGTGGAGATGCATGCTTGTAACCTCAGCATGTGGAAGGTTGAGGCAGAAGGACCCCAAGTTAGAGTCCAGCCTGGGCTACATAGCAAGACCCTGGGAGAAAGGGGGCAGGTATATCTGAGCCACCAAAGAAACAAGCTCAGTGACATAGTCCATAGCAAGGGAAACAGACCTAGAAGAGCGAGGCCATGGTGGTATTTGCCGCCATCCTCAGGCTTATGATTGTGCACAGCTGGTTTCTGCATCTGCATCATTATTTGGTCCTTTGCTCCCTTTCTTGCTGGCTTCTTCTATGTTTATGACAACTTTTTTACTGTTTTTTTGAAACAGGGTCTCACTCTTCATCTCATTCACTATGTATCTCAGGCTGGCCTTGAACCTGTGGCAACCCTGCTTCAACCTCCTAAGTACTAGATTACAGGCATGAGCCACCATGCCCAGCACCAGGCCCAGCACCACAGCAAGTTTTAGGTCTGACAGTGGGGGCCAAGGACAACATAATGACTAGATTCTGGAAATGAGCTGCCCGATACAGAATGTAGGGAAACCAGTATGTATGATTTTCTTGACAGAAACATGCTTGGGGCCCCTTGGAATCCAGTGACGTTCTGACTAAGGGACCTCAGGGAGACTCTGCCAGGGCCGAGCAATAGTCAGAGACTGAGGGAAGGAAAGGGAGAAACTGAAACTGAGGCCCTTTCTTCTATGGTGCAGACATGCTGGATACAAAGGGGAATGGAACATCATTCCCCTGCCACAGTTTTCAGTAAGGTGGGTTCTAGAAGCATAGCAAGCTGCCTGCCCACATGCATGGCAGCTGCAGCACCTCTGGTATTAGGTTCAGGGCCACTTTCAGTCCTGTTTTCATTCCAGCCTGTACCTCTCTAGACACTGCTGACCATTTGCCACTTGACACCCAGCCCTGTATCTTGGCATTGGCTCCTATTCTTGCAACAGATGGTAAATTTGGCATTTCCTAGAGTTCTCTATTCTCTTTTCCCTGCCACCTCATATTGTCAGATCTCAGCCATTTTCCTATCCCAGCAGATTTAGAGGGTCATGACAGACTTCAGGGAACAGTGACCTCTGCCCCAAACAGAGATGCTCTGTAACCCAAAGCAGACTTTCTTTTACCCCATGCACTGTGGCTGGCCATGGTTGGAGTTCATTGTTGTTGACTGTATATTTTAGTGGCATTAAACACAGTGCCTTGAGCACAGAACAGGTCACTTGTGTGAGAAACACAGGCCAGGCTACACATAGGAGTCTTCTGGGCTAACCTGAACCATCTGAGACAAGCCTAAAAATAGGTGGATTTTCAAAGGTGGGAAAGTCAGCTATTGCAATCTTGGAATTTATGAGTGACAGTACAGTGGCTTCTTTATTAAGTCCCAGAACATTAGGATGAGGAAGTTCTTTTTGAACTTTGAACCAACTTAGTCAAACAACAAGGTGTTCTGAGGACAGGCTACAGATGAACAGGCCTCATTGTGCCCAAGAAATACTACTGTTATAAAATACTATTAAAACTATAGTATAAGTTTCCATTCTTGCATTTTAAAAAATATTTTAATTTTATTTATTTTATGAGTGTATTGCCTGCATGTGTGCAAGTGCACCTGTGTTGTGTAGTGGTCGCAGAGGTCAGAAGAGGGCATCAGATCTCCTGGAATGGGAGTTAAGGACAGTTGTTAGCCGCCATGTGGGTGCTGGGAATCGAACCTGGGTCCTCTGGAAGAGCAGCCAGTGCTCTTAACCGCTGAGCCATCTCTTCAGCCCTTCATTTTCACATTTGTTCATTCATACTGAAGCACCTGCTAGTGTCAGATGCTACAATGGTACTATATATTCAGGACACTCGGCCTCTAGCCTCATGGGCCTATAGTTGAGTGAAAAAATAGACATTAAGCAAGTAATCACAGCATACAAATGCACACTCTAATAAATGCTGTTGGGGAAAATGTTAAGGGAGAGTATGACAGGATCATCTTGAAGCAATTCGGGGTGACATGAATAGTAATTAGTCATCAGGCAGAACAGTCACGGGAAAGAGCCAGAGAGGAGTGGGGAGTTCTAAGGCAAAATGGTTTGGAGAACCATAGTGGTTCAGTTGACAATTGGTCAGTGAGGAAGACTTCTCAGCATGGCCAGAGCCACAGAGGCCTTCACTGAGTGGTTTCTGGGGCTGATGCATTTGCTGAAGAGGGTGACAGTTGCTGGGGATTTAAAAGGGAAGAAGACATCCTGGAATCTGCCGTGGCCTGCCTAGGGCTTCCTCCTCCTCTAATCAGGGAGGGAGAAATGAACTAGGACGATACAGGTCATAAGCACAAGGCTCAGAGACAATGAAGAATATTGAGGGGTCCACTAGCTTTGCCTTGGGGGTGGGGGACAGTTGAGTTCAAGTTGGGCTTTGAAGAACAATGAAAAAGGTTCTAGAAACAGGCTGAAGCATGGAATCAAGGTGTGGAGAACCCGACTTGTGCTGAAACTCAGGAACTTGAGGGTTAGGTTCTGATAGAGGGTTTATACCAGACTAAAGGAAAGGTGCCCAAGAACAGAAGCAGATGTTGTCATCTGTGTGCAGAATTTGAACTTCATCCTACACCTGTTTCTTGAGGGTTAGGTTGGATCGGGGATGGCAATGCATTGAGAAATGACTGAAACAAGCTTATTTTGCTTTTGAAACAGGATCTCACTGTATAGCCGTGGCTAGCCTGGAACTGTCTGTGTAGACCATACTGGCCTTGAATTCACAGAAATTGCCTGCCTCTGCCTTCCTAGTGCTGGCATTAAAGGTGGGCATCATCAGGCTTCAGGGTTTTTTGTTTTGTTTTGTTTTGTTTTTTTGAGACAGGTGTTTCCCTGCCTGGGAACTATATAGACCAGGCTGGCCTTGATCTCATAGAGATTTGCCTGCCTCTGCCTCCCGAGTGCTGGGATTAAAGGTGTGAGCCAGGCTTCTGGTTTTAATAGCTGTGCTGGCAGTAGGGTTGAGCAGAACAGATGGATCATACGAGGATCTGGGCTTGGCAGAGGGAGCCAGTTAGGACTGGGCAGCCTGTTCAGGCCATATAGGTGGGGAAAATGGTCTGATGGAAAGGCCACAGAGGCAAGGGTCAGTAAGATTGGCTGGGCTGAGTAAAGAGTTGAGAAAAGGGGTGAGGCTGACAGCCTAGGTGATGACTGATGTGCAATGCCGATATGACAGTGTGAAGAGGAAACCTGAGTTCCGAGACTGGACCAACAGGAGATGCCCCACTGCACCTAAACTGGAGAGGAGTGGCAAAATGTGGCCAAGGTCAAGACTGATGGTTTTTTTCATAAACTTCTAGATTTTTTTTTTTAGGTATCCAAGCAATGTTTTGCCTTTTAATGTTTCATTTGTTTAATTTTTCCCATGTATTTAAAGCTCTTATGTAGGTGCAAACATTTTTTAATTGAATTTTTGTGATTTTCATATAATGCAATTTGATGGTATTTAGGTCCCCCCATCTACACCTCCCTTTACTGCCCTCCACCTCATTTAATGTTTCTCTCTCTCTCACTTGCTCTATCTATCTATCTATCTATCTATCTATCTATCTATCTATCTATCTATCATCTATCTATCTATCTAATGTAATGTGTGGTGAGAGT
>NW_008341028.1:13916542-13923530 GCF_000622305.1 Nannospalax galili
ATAATAGGACTTAAAGAGTCTAATTTTTGTCCTCAAATGTCCTTCAGTGAGTCCATCCACTGGAGCCTGGTTAACCTACTAAAAGTCACATCCTTGAAAGAGACTGACTCTCCCCCTCCTAGCGGCCATCAGCTGCCACAGTTTCCTTAGGTTGGGTTTCTTATTCACTTCCCCAAATCTATACTAGTATTTTGTCTGGTTTGGGCTTGCATGGGACTTGCACATGCTATCACTATTGCTGTGCGTTCATATGAGTAACTGACCAGGTGTCTGAAAAACTCTTATTTTCTTGTGGTCATCTGCCACCACTGGTTTTTACAATTTTCCGCCCCCTTTTCCACAATGATCCCTGAGTCCTGGGAGGCAGAAATTTAATATACTGTCATATTCAAGGATAAGCATTCTGTAGCCTCAGGTTCTCTGCACTTTGGCCAGTTGTGGGTTTCTGTGTTAACTACCATCTGCTGCATAAGGAAACTTCTCTGGTGAGATTTGAAAGATGCATTAATCTTTGGATACAACAAGTCATTAGGAGTCCATTTAATACTATAACTATTTAGTAGACAACTAGCATTAGGCTCTCCCTTACGTCCTATGACCTGTCTAGCCTCAGGTTCCTAGACCTGATACCAGTGTCATGTATGGTCTCCATCCTATAAAGTGGACCTTAAATCCAATTAGAGAGTGGTTGGTTATTCCCAAATATTGCTCCCAAATATTCATGCCACTATTGTATTAGTGGGCTTATCTTGCCAGGCCAGTTGTAATTCACAGGAATCACAGCTACGTAAAGTTGATGATTATTTTTACCTTCTAGTAACATGGATAGACCTTCCAGCACTATGAAAGCTAGCAGGTGGAGATGAGGTGGAGTCAGGACCAGCTTGATTTCTCCTTGTTTGTTCTATAGTTCATATGTGTAGTGTCTTCAACAGTAGAGTATTACCATGAAGTTCTGATGGGTGACCAAGAGTAGGGGCAATGGTTAGTAGTGTTTGAGGGTCTGTGGGACCCCGTGGTCAACAGCTTCAAGAGCCCTCTCTTGAGTCCATTCCTGGCAATGGACTTGCTTGCCTATGGTGTCTAGTAAGAGCTCTGTCCCCCTGTTATAAGGTAACTCCTTCTAGTCTCTTTTTATGATGTGTATGTGTATACTTTAAGAAGCTTCTATAGTGGTAGGTTTCCATATGGCTTTTTCTAAAGGCTTTTAGCATTGGTTATCCCTTGTCATACTCCCTTCTCTGTCTTGCCCTCCCATTTCCCACCCCATTTAACCCTTCCTACTTTATTATTCTCCTTTCCCCCTTTATATCATTCCATTCTACCTCCTGTCCCAGGAAGCCCCCCTTCCCGCATGGCTATTTGTTAGTTTCCTGATGTCTCTGAATTTCAAATTGAAACATGCATATCTGGGATTTCAAAACTAGTATTCATGCATGAGAAAGAACACGCAACATTTGTCTTTCTGGGTCTGGGTTACCTCAGGATGATTGTTTCTAGTTCTGTCTATTTACCTGTGAATTTCCTAATTTCCTTTTTTTAAGAGCTGAATAATATTCCATTGTGTATATGTACCACAACCTTCATTATCCATTCATTGGTTGATGGACATCTAGGTTGTTTCCAGTTTCTGGCCATTATGAAAAGGGCAGTAATAAACATAGATGAACAGGTATTTCTGTAGGATACAGAGTCTTTTGAGTGTATACCCAAGAGTGGTGTGGCTGGGTCATATGGTAGGTCAACTTTGAGCTTTTTGAGGAATCTCCATGCTGATTTCCATAGTGGCATGAACTTCTTGATTTACACAGATAGCACAGTGTTCTGTAGACTAAGCATTTCTTGGGTCCTGCTTCCACCTCTTTTGTGCATTCATGCAGAGTGGAATGAGTATCCTTGTTTTAGAAGTGTTCTCATAGACACCTGTAAGAAACTTCCATAATGCAAAACTCAAGAGTAGTAGAAGCAGCAGAATGAAAACTCACTCTGGTTTCTGCCTGGTCTACACCGTCCTCACTCCCCATAGATGCCTGTTGGTATAAGTCTCTGTGTACCAGCCCTCCTGTTTTTTCATGCAGTGCAAGCAAATATGAATATGCACTGTGTCCCTCTGTGATGGTTAATGTCAGTGGTCAACTTGATGGGTCTCCTGGCATGCCTGTGGGACTATCTTTTATATTAATTGATGTGGGAAGATCCACCGATTGTGGGTGGCACTATTCCCTGGGCTATGTAAAAAAAAAAAAAAGGCACTATTCCCTGGGCTATGGAAAGTGAGCTGGCACAAGCACTTGTCACTGTGCTTCTTAACTGTGGATGCAGTGTGACCAGGTGCCCAAATTCCTGGCATTGTGATGTCTCTGCAACTACAGGTCAAAGTAACCCTTCCTTCCTGAGTCCTATCGCCAGGGTATATTTTATCACAGCAACAGAACTAAAACACCCCCATTTTCTTATAAAAGGGTAACATAGACATGTTTTTGGTAATCTTGCTTTTTGTCCCCCCGCCAAGAATTATGCCTTAGAGACCAGTTTCTGTAGAGCTGCAGTGGTGTCCAGGGTCACTGTGAATCATATGTAGCCAGCTGCTGAGCACTTGACAGTGTGACTGGTGCAATTTAAAAAGAAAAACAGGACTGGAGGGTTGGTTCAGTGGTTAAGAGTACTGCCTGCTCATACAGAGGACCCAGGTTCAATTCCCAGCACCTACATGGCAGCTAACAACCATCTATAACTCCAGTTCCAGGGGATCTGACAGCCTCTTTTGACCTCTGCTGGAATTACACGACATGGATACATTTATGCACATGCAGGCAAGACACTCATACACATAAAATAAAAATAATTAAAAAAATAGAATTTCAAATTTTATTTAATTTTAATCAAGATTTAAAAAAATGGAAGCCATGTAAAGTATTTTCCCATTAAGTTATTGTTTTGTTAAAGACTACCATTCATATTAACCATCAAAAATGTAACATCTGCCGGGCGTGGTGGCACATGCCTTTAATTCCAGCACTTGGGGAGGCAGAGCCAGGTGGATCTCTGTGAGTTCAAAGCCAGCCTGGTCTACATAGTGAGTTCCAGGACAGCTGGGGCTACAGAGAGACCCTGTCTCAAAAAGCCCACCCCCCAAAAAAAAAGTAATATCCTCTGGACTTGAGAGATGGCTCAGTGGGTACTGCCTCACAAGGCTGAAGACCTGAGTTTGATCCCTGGAACCCTGTAAAAGATGGGAGGAGAGAGACAGATTCCTGAAAATTGTCCTCTGACCTCCACAGGTGCGCCATGGAACATGAGCATCTGCACTCACACATGGACACACACACACACACACACACACACACACATTCACACATATACACACTCACACATATACAATAGTAAAGAAAAAAAAATCCAGCTTCCACACTGACATGGGGTCTAAGTGTAAAAAACATGCTGAATTTCACAGGACAGTTTTTATTCTTTGAAAAAGATGACCTTAATGCTTACTTTATCTACAAATTGATTTTTTTTTGTAAATTAGGCTAAATATTAAAATTAGTTCCACCACGTTCAGTTTTTAGTGATACTAGAAAATCTTACATTGCATATGATTCAAATTGTTTCCACTAGACAGCACTGACAGTTTTCACTGCTTTTTACAGTTGTATGGTATTCCTTGTACAACATACCATAATTTAATGAGTCCTCCTTTGATATATATTTGTTTCCAACCTTTTAAAAATGTAGCAGGGGTAGGGTAGGGCTGGAGAGATGGCTCAGTGGGTATGAGCACTGGTTGCTCTTGCAGAGAACCCAGGTTTGGTTCCCAGCACACACATAGTCTGATACCCTCTTCTGATCTCCTCTGTCATTGCACACACATGGTGCATTTACATACATGCAGGCAAAACACTCATACACATAAATTTAAAATTTTAAATATATCAGGACTTGGTGAAATGGCTTAGAGGGTTAAAGTACCTATTGCTAACTCTGACAACCTGAGTTCAATTCCCAGACTCACATGGTAGAAGGAGAGAACTGACTCCTGCAAGTTGTCCTCTGATCTCCACATTTGGGCCATGGCACATACCCCCACACACAAGTAAATAAATGCAATGAAATATTTATTAATACAGCAGTGCCTTCCCCTGCCCATTCATGACTTCATGTGTGTTTAGGTTGACCTGTAAATGAATCTCCAGCATTTAGGCAGCTGAGTCAAAGGAAAAACACAGTTGTAATATCAGTATTACCAAATTGTCTTTGATAAGAATTGTACTGGTTTGCACTGTAGTGCACAGAGAACGGACCCCCGAGAATAACCACAGAATCTAGAGGGCATGCAAGAACAAAGAATCTTTATTCGGGCTTAAGCTCGGGCTCTCAGACCTCACCAACACGATGGATCTGTACTGAGAGCCCTGATTGCAGGGGGTGGAAGCTTTTTATAGGTTCCAGACAAAGAAAAACAGAATTACATCTTGATTGGTCCAAAGAGCCCACGCACGCCAACACACTTTTGAATTGATTGACTACTAGGGATGCATCTTTGGAGGTTTCTCATTGGTGTGTGCTATCCTCAGTGCTGTTGAATGTGCTGACTGTTATCTGTGGGGCCAGAAGTCTCTGTTCCTACCTTATAAGGTGGTTATATGCCTGAGCTTGCTTGATCTATAGCCTCCTGGGGTGGGGGTGGTAGGTGAGATTTCAACATGCCTGGGCATGTTCAGGCTTGTCTGAAGCAACTAGTCAAAATGGGGTCAACACAGTTTGTCCTCTCAGCCAAGCAATCAAACAGTTTACAGAAGTGAAAAAGGAGCAGTTAGTCCTAAAGGGGCAGGGGGTCCGGGAGGAGGGCTTCACAGCACTCCATTGTCTCCCCATGGCCTGCCATTTGAAACAATAGTTATCTATAATTTGGGGATATCATAATTGGCATATTTTTTTTCTTACTAATCCTGAGAGTTTTTGCTTGTTTGTTTTTGGGACAAGGTCTCATTATATAGCTTAGGCAAGCCTTGAATTTGTGATGACTCTCCTGCCTCAGTGCTCAGAATGTCTGGCCTGAGACAGTTTCAAGAAGAAATCATAAATGCTTTGCCTAATTTATTTTTCTTTTTAAAAAAAAATAAACTGTTGTTCCTAGCCTGCACTCCTATCCTCAGGCCTCTTGGGGTAAGTCTATAGTGCAGCCCTCCGCGCCTTGAATCCCCAAGCCACATTCACCCTTCCATCTCCCCCGCTGTTCGCTACTCCCAGTTTGGGACCTGCACCATTTCTAGTCTTGGGGCCCCAGACACCTGGGGAACCAATACTGCTTCCTGATCCTTCTCACCCAGACCAACTGAGTGCCTTTCTTGGGCCCCAGGAACACCGCTTCTGGTCCTGGCCCCACCCTCACCTCTCTGCGTCCCCGGGACCTGCGCCACCGGCTAACTCTCCTAGCCTGCACTCCTATCCTTAGGCCTCTTGGGGTAAGTCTATAGCACAGCGCTCTGCACCTTGACTCCCCAAGGCACATACACCCGTCCATCTCCCCTGCTGTTCGCTACTCCCAGTTTGGGACCTGCGCCATTCCTAGTCTTGGGGCCCCAGACACCTGGGGAACCAATACTGCTTCCTGATCCTTCTCACCCAGACCAACTGAGTGCCTTTCTTGGGCCCCAGGAGCACTGCTTCTGGTCCTGGCCCGGCCCTCACCTCTCTCTGCGTCCTGGGACCTGCACCACTGGCTAACTCTCCTAGCCTGCACTCCTATACTTAGGCCTCTTGGGGTAAGTCTATAGCGCAGCCCTCTGCACGTTGACTCCCCAAGGCACATTCACCCTTCCATCTCCCCCGCTATTCGCTACTCCCAATTTGGGACCTGCGCCATCCCTAGTCTTGGGGCCCCAGACACCTGGGGAACCAATATGGCTTCCTGATCCTTCTCACCCAGACCAACTTAGTGCCTTTCTTGGGCCCCAGGAGCACCGCTTCTGGTCCTGGCCCCGCCCTCACCTCTCTCTCTGAGTCCCTGGACATGCACCACTGGCTAACTCTCCTAGCCTGCACTCCTATCCTCAGGCCTCTTGGGGTAAGTCTATAGCGCAGCCTTCCACACCTTGACTCCCCAAGCCACATTCACCCTTCCATCTCCCCCACTGTTTGCTACTCCTAGTTTGGGACCTGTGCCATCCCTAGACATGGGGCCCCAGACACCAGGGGAACCAATACTGCTTCCTGACCCTTCTCACCCAGACCAACTTAGTGCCTTTCTTGGGCCCCAGGGGCACCGCTTCTGGACCGGGCCCCGCCCTCACCTCCCTCTACTTCCCTGGTCCTGCAACACCTGCCAGCCTCTTGCTGGGACTGACAGCCTCTTTCTGGGGCTCCGAGGCTTACCTTTCCTCTCCCTGATCCTTTGCATCCAGTACAACCCAGCTACTCAATCCACTCCCTGGGAAATCTTGGGCCTTCTTCCCTCCCCATCTGCCTTTGCATCCCTGCTTGGCCTGGCCATGGCCAGGGTCTCAGGTCAGTCTAATACCCAAGTTCCAGGCCAAAAGCATTCTTAGAAGATTCCAGACCTAAGCAGAAAGTCTGAAAACTTCTGATCCACATTGGAGTTGGGCCACCGCGGAACTCCTGAAGACAAAATCAATCCGGCCTCGACAATATAAAATCAAAAGAGAGAACCAGAAGCTAAGACGAACCAGCTCTTCATACCCAAAAAGTAAACCACAAAGACACATAAAGCTCAAAAATAAAAGAAGCAGAACTAAACTTGAAGGCCCGAGTATCACACAAGAGTCAGAAACTACAAAAGAAATTCACATGTCAAAATCACAGAGAAAAAATAATAACATGAAAAACCAAAATAAAATATCCCCACCAAATACCAGTAATCCTCTAGAGGAGCACAATGAGAATCCCCTAGAGACAATGCAGGACATGGAACTCAAAAAAACAATGATGAATATGATAAAAGAATTCACTGAATTTAAAGAACACACAA
>NW_008341028.1:13927441-13990796 GCF_000622305.1 Nannospalax galili
AATAGCTATTATAAAACACTTATGTGTTTTCTTTGTTAAATAAAATGGGCAAATCATGATGAAGAACTTGACCAGAAGTGAACAAAACAGAGTTGTAAAAAGTGTTTACCAGGTAAAGGCAGAAGCTATGCTGATTTGATCAAACACTGAAACTACATCCTAAATAATTGCTATACTGTTGATCACACTTTATTAAACATATAACGGTCCAAAAAAATTAAACTGTTGGTAATAAATAATTGGTATACTGTTGATCACACTTTATTAAACATATAACAGTCCAAAAAAATTAAACTGTTGGTAATAAACTCTTAGATTTTATACTTGACTTTCCTTCCTAATGAAAAGATCAAAGAATCAATTCATACTGTTTTACTGTTTTCCCAGAAAGTAAATTACAGGGAACTTTTATTGCTTAGGATTTAGGCAATGAGGCCAGAATGGCCAGGGGCATTTCCTTTTGTTTTCTTTTTTTTTTTTTCGTCTTTTTGAGACAGGGTCTCTCTGGAGCCCCAGCTGGCCTGGAACTCACAATGGAGACCAGGCTGGCCTTGAACTCATGAAGATCCGCCTGCCTCTGCCTCCCAAGGAGTGATGGGACTAAAGGGGTGCACCACCACTCCCGGCCTTCCTTTTGATTTCTAAGAGTTGAGGCTTTTTCCTGTTCTTCTGGCCCTGGCTCTGGAGCAGTCCACATGCAGCTGTGGTCAGGCCGAATATTCTAAGTCAGGTGCTGCCAGGAAAGCACAGGTAGTGGGGCTGGAGCCTAGGCTGCCAGCTGCTGGGTCCTTGAGTCTGTCCTGTTTCATCCTGAAACTCTGTCAGCGCTCACTTTCCCCTCCAGCAGCTGGGCTTGTCCCTCTTTTGAGACTTGTGTGCCCTCTACTGCCCTCTTTGCTGTTTTTTGTTTTGTTTGGTTTTTTCTTCAGATGGAAATAAACTGAACATTCCATGGCTTCACATTTTCCACTAGTGGGAAAATAAAGTTCTTGTGAAGAGGAATCTCACCATGCACTTAGCAGTGGGTCTGATAAGCTCATAAATTAGTAAAATGAAGTCTCTTTCTCAAAAATGGAAGGTCATTTTGGCAAATCTGGAAGCATAAAAACACGTTTTACAGCAAGTCTATGACATTGACTACTTTGGGTATCTTCTTAAGTTTTCAACATGAAATGGCTGCACCCAGAATATAAAAATGGCGTGTTGATCCTGCAGAAGAGCACCAGGACACAGGTGTGGGTCAGGGCAAGCAGTAGCTTTAACACTAGTGTGAGTTACAGAAGATACTTTCTCAGAGGAAACAGCCACAAGCAGCTCCCATACCCCTCCCTCCTTTGCTAATTCTGCCTAATTACTGTTTCAGGAAGGGTTTTCGCTCATTGGTAGCAGGACCTGGTTGAAGATTGTCAGACGCATGGACTGTCTCCTGTTTGGAACAACAGTAAAGGCAAGATGATGTTGAGCTGTGTGGCCATGTTTAGGCTAGTACTCTCACCCTCCTTGTAACAGTGAGGGTGGTGGAGGCACATGGAGTCTTGTGGGTGAACCAGTGCTGGGAGGAGCACTTGTTGGAGAACAGTTTGACTCATAAGCAAAACACAAAGTGGGGGCTGGAGGCAGGGGCCGCCACTCGAGTTCAGGTGATGGCCAGTCATCACCGTGCATCTCAGGAAAAGCTATTCTCTGCCCTAGCACTGGGAGCAGGTGGGCTGCAGCCCTGTGTGCCTGACTAGTTAGATATGTAAAAGGCTTCACTGAATGTGTATTTTCCTTTTTTCCCTTTGTAATAGTTTGTTTAAATCCCTTGTGTTTTTCTAGCTGTATTGAACATAAAAATGATCCTTATCAAAGAAACAGACTAATAACCTAGATTTTTTTTTAATAATTGTGAAAATCGGTCTGTTAACATTCACTGCATATATAATACTGAGATTTAGTGGAAAAATACTAATTTTTAATGGGTCAATGGATCTTGACAATTAAAAGAGTATTTAGTGGAGGGCTCTTAGCCAGGGACACAGAGACCCCCCACAGGCCCAACAGAGTTCAGGGTGTCCATGAACCTGCAGAGGTTTTCAGTGACGTCTACTTGAAATTTGTCATTTTCTTCTGTTAGGAATGTGAGCCACTGATGACAGTAGTATTAAGCCTTCTCACAGTGGGGTCCCACATATGTCGCTGTCACAGTTTGAGATAGCTCAGATGTCATTTCAATTCATCAGAACTCAGGAAGGTCACTAGTCCTAGTGTCAGGCTTCTCTTCTGAACCCACTAACAAAAAGGCATTTATTATCAGTTAACAGTGTTTTAACATTTAACTCTTCACTACAATGACAGGTTTCCTCTGTAGTCTTTTGTGTTTTATATGATTAAAAACATTGTTCTGAGAGGCTAGGAGATAAGATTAGCTCAGTTGGTAAAGTGCTTGCTATGTAAGCATGAAGCCTTAAGTTTGATCCCCAGAACTAGTGTTAAAAGGAGGGAAAAAGACAGTGGCATGTGCTTGAAGTCCCAGTACTGAGGAGGTGGAAACACATGGATCCCTGGGGCTCCCTGGCCAGTCAGCCTAGCGTAATTGGTAGGTTCCAGGCCAGTAAGAGACCTTGTCTCAAAAAAAAAGAGAAAGAAACAGGTGGACAGCACCCTAAGGAATTATAGCCAGACTTGACCTTGCTACACACACACACACACACACACACACACACACGCGCCCTGTGAAGGTTCCATTGGCTGAGTCTGGGGCACACATTCTAAAACACTGAAGAACTCTTTTCACTTTACATGAGGCCTTTAAAAATATTTTATTATTTTTATTTTATGTGTATGGGTATATTGCCTGCATGTATGTTAAGTGCACCTGTGTCCTGAGGTCCATGGAGGTCAGAAGAGGGTGTCAGATCCCCTGGAACTGGAGATACAGATGGTTGTTAGCTGCCATGTGGGTGCTGGGAAATCAAACCAGGGTTCTCTGTAAGAGTAGCCAGTGCTCTTAACTGCTGAGCCATTTCTCCAGCCCTCATATGTGAAGCCTTTTAAAAGGTTAAAACATGCTGTTTGATATTTGAGTTGAAAAAGTTTGTCTAATTGCATATCTTCATATATTTAAACTAAGTCTAAAGAGCAAAATAAAAAATCAACTTGTGATTTGGCTACTCAACCAGTATTAATTAGCATTTTAGCATTTTGACTGGACATACATATTGGGATTGTGTTCAGATTAATGTGCCAGACAACTCAGCTATAATGACTTAAAAGATATGTAATTTCCTTTTTTTTTTTCACTAAATAAGAAATCCAGAATCGGGCAGTTGGCAGCATGACCAGTGTCCAGGTGACCACCATGCATTGTCTTGTCCTTCACAGCTGCACACAGCAGATGCCAGCTGCACTGCATTTCTGTTTGAGGAAGGTCACCATCACACACCACCTTCCTGCCCCCCCCCATCTCTTCTAGAATAGAAACCTGGCCCTTGTACATGCTAGCCCAAGTGCTTTGCTCCTGACCCTCATCCCTAGCCACTTCTGTTGTAGAAAGCAAGCACGAAATTCATGTAAGTTTCTCCACCTCTCTGATTCCGTATGTGTGGGATATGGCCCTCCCACACTGCAGAGCTTAGGACAGTGAGCTTTTTCAGTTTCCATCAAGGGCTGGGTGGTAGAAGTTAACAGTCTGCCATATATATGAGTTAGTTCTTTCCTTCCACCGTGTGGGTCCTGAGGATTGAACTCAAGTTGTCAGGCTTGATGGCAGGTTGCCTTTACCCACTAAGCCATTGCCCCATCCCTAGAAAGCATTCTAAATGGCTACATGCATAGTATATTACAGAGATTATTTTAAATTTTTTGTTTTTTTAAAAGATTCACTCACAGGTGTGTCCAGATTTTTGACATTACAACAGACACTTGTCACCTAAACAACCAAAAAAAAAAAAACTTGCCAAAACAGCTATAATGTTTTAGGTTTACAATCTGTGTTGGGCCACATTCACAGCTATCTTCAGCCACATGTGGCCCAGGCTGGCCTGTGGCCAGCCACAGGTTTTTGCCTGACATGGTTCTTGAGATGGAAATCCTAGAAATACGTATGTCTTTTTTAACCTCCAGACCGTTTGTTCCTAACGCATTAGTAATGTGTAGAATGTTCATTTGTCCAAATCGTCCCCAATAGGGAGAGAGAACTTAAAGTTACAAACTACTTTCCAACTTGGTAGGCAGAAATAAGCATTTTCCTTAAATTTACATTTTTTTTTTCCTTTTTGAGATGGTCTCCCTGTAGCTTCAGCTGGCCTTGGAACTCCTTATGTAGATCAGGCTGGCCTCGAACTCCCAGAGATCTGCTTGCCTCTGCCTCCCAAGTGCGGGGAGTAAAGGCCTGTGCCACCACACCCAGCTGAATTTACATTTCTTTAATAAGGGGTAAAAATGTAATTTTTATGAAACACCTCTATTTCTTCTGTTAATCATCTATATATACTCTCTTTATAAACTCTTTAGAGCATTTACACTGTATAATTTTCATAGCTATATAAGCTTTAATACATATGTGTATATATCACAGTTATACTTTAAAGATTTATTTTTATTTCAAATTATGTGTATGTGAAGCTGGAGTTATAGGTGCTTGTGAGCCACCTGATGTGGGTGTTGGAACTGAATCATGATGATCCTCTTCAAGAGTAGTAGCAAGCTCCTAATGACTAAGCCACCTCTCCACTCCTAGATGTTTTTAAACTTAAGGCTAGGAGTCTTTTGTTTTTTCATCTTTTTGAGACAAGGTCTCCCTGTAGCCCCAGCTGTCACTATGTAGACAGGCTGGCCTCGAACTCACAGAGATCCGCCTGCCTCTGCCTCCCGAGTGCTGGGACTAAAGGTGAGTGCCACCACGCCCGGCCCAGCTAGAAGTCTTTTGTCTGCTGTTCCTTAAATATATTATGTTCTCATCCCCAAGATATTGCCAGCTACTTACCATTGGATTTTCTCTGAATCAGTATAAATTTATCCTCCTTTCAAACTTTTATTAACCAGTAATTTGTTAGTTTTTTTAGTTTCTAGCAAAAAAAAATTTATCATCAGCAAATAATGATAATTTTATCTTTTTCCAATGATTCACATTTTGTGTTACTTTCTCACCTGTGATGGTTAAGCTTCATTTTCAACTTAGAATCATCTAGAAGAGAAACCTTTGGGTGTTTCTAGAGATGTTTAAGTGAGGTGATAAGACCCACCCTAAATGTGGGTTGGGTCCCGAGTGAAAAGGGCGCAGGGCAGGAAAGCTGATGAGCACCAGCATTTATCTCTGCCTCCTTGACTGCAGATGGAAGGTGACCAGCCCACATCTCCCACCCACAACATGTACTTTTTCCTCCATGAGGACTGCATCCCATCAAACCTTGAGCCGAAGTAAACCCTTCCTTCCTTCCTTCCTTCCTTCCTTCTTCCTTCCTTCCTTCCTTCCTTCCTTCCTTCCTTCCTTCCTTCCTTCCCTCCCTCCCTCCCTCCCTCCCTCCCTCCCATTGCTTTAACTCAAGTATTTTCATCTTCCTGACTTGCATGGGAATGTGGGGTGTTTTTTTCTTTTTTTTAAGAGAGGGTCTCCCTATAGCCTCAACTGGCCTAGAACTCGCTGTGTAGACCAGACTGGCCTCAATCTCACAGAGAGCCACCTGTCTCTGCCTCCTGGCAAGGAATGTGGTTTTAGATATTAATACACCCCTAGCTGTTGTCTGGGGATTTATTGTAGTTTCTTTACTAATACTTTTATTCTTTTATCAGGATTACATGATAAATTTCACAAATGCTTTTTTTTTTTTTATATTTATTTCATGGAAGGAGGCGGGACATGTGAGTGCCAGGTCAGAGGACGTGTTAGGTTAGGGGTAGGTTTCTCCTTCCACCACATGAGTCCCAGGGGTTGATTTTAGGTCAGTAGGCTTGGCAGCATGCACTTTGACTTGCTGAGCTATCTAAGAGGCCCCATCAAGTACTTTTTGACTCCTAGCAAAGTAATGGTTTTTTTCCCCCTCCTTCAATCTGTTGACTTGATGTCATACACTAATAAGTCTCACTTTAAATTTATTAAGTATTATGTAGCAAGCACTATTGTTTAAATTTATAAACAACAATGTTCATTCCTGCAATAGAATTTTAATATAACTTAGATTTTGCAGATAGTTAACACTATTTTTCTCTCTTCAAGTTGAAACACATAGATTGAGTAAATTATGGCTGGTGGGCCTCTTTTAACAGTTCTGATCAGTAATAATGGCCAGTTGTATAGCAGTAGACATTTAATTCCTATCTGAAGGACACTTTGGCCTTTAGTAACTCCCTGGAGAATTTTGTTTGGCCTAGGCTTTGAGAATTGTCTCTTGGTGTCAAAACAAGTAATACATTAATTTTCCTTCTCTGAGTGCATTAGTCCATTTTGCACTGCTAGAATGAAGTTACTGAGGCTAGGTGATGTTACAAGGAAAAGGGATTTATTTAGCTTATTTTTGGCGGCTTAAGATCTGCATCTGGTGAGGACCTCCTTGTTGACAAGTGACCTGAAGTAGTGCAGGGCACCACATGACAAGCCAGGGAACGTGCATTTGTCTAGCCTCTCTCCCCCTTCTTACAAAGCATCCAAGGCTCAGTCATGAGCCTGTCTTAATGACCTCCCAAAGGCTTCATCTCTTAATACTACATTGGATTAGTCTATGTCCTCTACAGTACAGAAATCCACTCAGTGGGGAAGAAAATGTAGTTGGAGTCTTGATAATACTAAATTTCTTACAATGTCAGTAATCTAAAACTACCAAGAAAACACACTGGCCTTGTGACCCTTCCCTGGCTCTATGTGGCACTGACTGGGCAATCATGTTTTCAGGGTATATGACATAACATCTGATGTCAAGTGGCCTAAACATCTCAGTGTCAGCAATTGGTGAGCCTGTCCCTCCTGGACAGAAAAGCCTCCGTTTTCCTGTATGTGTAGGTGTGTGTGGAGGTGCTAACCCTCACCTCATGCTTCCTCAGGGAGTCTGTTAGAGGAGGAATTTTCTGTCAGTTCTTAGAACTTGAAATTAACTATCCACTTAACATCAAAAACCATTTCACTTAAAACACTGTAAGAGTACATCTCCTTAGATGACTGAAAGTAGAGACTATGTGGATAATTCATGACTGCTATTATACTTGAAAACTTTTCTCTAGGGCCTAGAGAGATGGCTCAGCAGTTAGAGCACTTGCTGCTCTTGAAGAAGACCAGAGTTCAATTCCCAGGACCCACATCAGGTGGCTCACAACTGCCTGTAATTCCAGCTTTAAGGGATCTGATGCTCTCTTCTGACCTATATGGGCACCTGCACATACATACATACATACATACATACATACATACATACATACATGCAGACATATAAGTAAAAAATTTAAAAATCAGAACCTTTTTGCTAACAGAAAGCTCTTTTTATTGTGGCCATAAAATGCAAGATTTTCAACTTAGCAGTCCTTTTGGTTGGTGACCCATGGCACTGAGAGGATGGAAGATGGTGCATTTTCTTTCAGAACATGCCCAAATGTATGCTGGTTTTTATCTTGGGTTCATATGCACTGAAGTGTATTTCTGGCTTCAGATGATAAGCACAAATTCCATAGCCGCAAACGGGGACAACTTCATCAGGCTGTCAGACATACAACTTTCCCCTTCAGATAAACCCTATCTAAACTAATTCTTATATGCCACACATAGATAGCTCTAGACTTCACAGAATTGAAGATTTTGCCGTATCTGTTCCCTTAATATGTCTGTCTGTGCTACAGCTTTTCAGCTAGTTACCAAGTTCAAGTTTTGACACACTGTTACTCAAAAGATTACTTAAAGCACCAACACAGCTATATAAGAACTCAGAGAAACTGAACGTAGAGTTCTCTTACTACTGCTTCCATTTTTCCTCAGGGAAAGGTAGCTTTTAATAAGGGGTGATGTATTATCCATCCAGAGAAAAGGTGGCTAAATGCAATAATAAGTATACACAAAAGAAAAAATAAAGCTTAAGAAACATCTTCAACCCACATGTATAAGCAGATAAATGAAAATTTGATAATCTTTTTAACCTAGTAGGTTGACAAAAATGAAATGCATAAACATCTGGATGCTGGAAGGTACAGGTGATGGGTGTATGCTCCATGGGAGTAAACTGGTCCTATCTTCCCCAGGGCAGTGCCTTATGTGTCAAACTAGGAAACACACATATCCCCTGACCCAGCAAGTCTGCTTTTAGGCATTTTTATACATAGATATATATTTAAGAGTATTTATCAAAGCTTTCTGGTTTACAATAGGAAAAAAGGTTGGGAATAACCTAAATACTTTGTGGTTTATAATAGGAAAAAAGGTTGGGAATAACCTAAATGTTTGTCAGCAGGAGGTCAAATAAAGGAGTATGCTTCAGCTTTTAAAAGTAATTATCTGGGGCTGGAGAGATGGCTCAGCAGTTAAGAACACTGACTGTTCTTGCAGAAGACCCAAGTTCGAATCCCAGCATCCACATGGCAGCTAACAACTGTAACTCCAGTTCCAGGGGATCTGACAGCCTCTTCTGTCCTCTGCAGGCATTGCATGACATGGATGCACTTACCTACGTGAAGGCAATACACGCATACAAATAAAATAAAAATAATAAATAAAATATTTTTAAAAACCAAAAGTAATGATCTATACTTCTATCTTTATTATTTTTATGTGTATTAGTGTATTGCCAGCATGTATGAAGTGCACCCGTGTTGTGCAATGCCTGCGGAGGACAGAAGAGGGTGTTAGATCCCCCTGGAACTGGAGCTACAGAGAGTTGTTAGCTGCCATGTGGGTGTCAGGAATCGAACCCGGGTCCTCTGCAAGAACAGCCAGTGCTTTTAACCGTTGAGCCAGCTCTCTAGCCCCTATACTTTTTAAACACTTATTGTTAAATAGAAAATTACTGAACAGCCAGTACTGTCGTTTATATATTTAAAATATAATTTATATACTGTGTTCTAAGTGCTGCAAGATTTATGAGTGAGTTCTAACAGATATGTATATATATTAGAATATTCCTTTTCGTATTTCCAGTGTTAGAAGGGGTAATGATGAGTAACTTATACTCAAAAAAAAAATTAAGTGACATAAAATATGAAAAGCAGCAAACAGTGATGAGAAGAGGTAGGGTCTGTGTTCTTATGCATGGACCTGTCTCAGCCATGCTGAGAGCACTAGAATCCAAGTCCATGGCTCTGCTTAGTGAGTTGATTTAAAGAGAGTAAGCCGAGCATGAGAAAGCAAGGACTTGCCTATAGAACTTTTGGAATCTGCTGAGGTCATTCATTCAAACTCACGTGGTTTGCATGTTTAGTGAGGACATCGGCATGTGAATCTCAGCATGTGGTTTGCATATTGAATCAGGACATTGGCTTGTGAATCTCAGCATGTGGTCTGCATGTTTAGTGAGGATATCGCATGTGAATCTCAGCACCCTCATTCCTTCACAGCAGATACTGATCAAGAGTGGACAGTGCTGTTTGGTTAGCTGACTCACCTAAACCAGGCAGATTAGACTAGGAAAAGAAATTACCAATTTTCCGCTATTATATATTTTTTATTACTTTTTTTTTGGGGGGGAGTCTTTTTGAGACAGGGCCTCCCTGTAGCCCCAGCTGTCCTGGAATTCACTATGTAGATCAGGCGGGCCTTGAACTCACAGAGGTCCGCCTGCCTCTGCCTCCCAAGTGCTGGGATTAAGGGCATGCGCCACCATGCACAGCTATTACTTTTATGTGTATGAGTGTATTGCCTGCATGTATGTGAGTGCACCTGTGTTGTGCAATGCTGTAGAGGTCAGAAGAGGGCTTCGGATTCCCCGGGAACTGGAGTTTAAGGACGGTTCGTAGCCACCATGTAGGTGCTGGGAATCGAACCTGGGTCCTCTGCAAGAGTAGTCAGTGCTCTTAACTGCTGAGCCATCTCTCCAGCCCCCGCTATTATATTTTTAATAGACTTACAATCAAATAAGTTTGATATAACTGCGAGATTTTAGGTTTTTAAAATTGTATCTGTCCCACATTTGCTAATTTACCAAAGGCTGTACCTCATATAGCAAACCGAAGCAACTTTCTTCCTAAGGATAAAGCACGGCTTCTGCCCAGCTTTCCTCTTCAGAATGTTCACTGCCTCATTTAATGTGGCAACCAGCTACCTCGTTTGCTTTTTTTCCTGTTTTCTTTCATTTGTGTATGTGCTTGTGTATGTGTACATACGGGTGTTCACTGAAGCCAAGTCAGTCTTCCTCAATCACTTTCCACCTTCATTTCTGAGACAGGGTCTCACTGAACCTGGGTCTCAGTTTCAGCAAGGCTGGCTGGTAGCAGACCCTGGGATCCTCTTGTCTCCACTCCCCAGTGCAGGGATTGCAGACATGTACTGCAGTGCCTGGCTCTTACCTGGGTGCTGGGGATCTGAACCCAGGTCTTCATTTAACCCACTGAGCCATTTCTCCAGCCCTTTATTTGCTCTTTTCCTTTACTCAGTTCAAAAAAAGTTTGTTGAGCCAGAACTGTAGTATAGTTTATTGTCTTCACTGGTGAAATTAGAAGCTGTGAAACACATTTTGTTGTATGCTAACCTAAAAAGTTATGACACAATATTTTACAGCTTTTTTTTTTTTTCGGTCTTTTTGAGACAGGGTCTCCTTGAGGCCTCAGGTGGCCTAGAGCTCACTGTATAGACCAGGCTAATCTTGAACTCTGCCTCCTGAGTACTAAGATTAAAGGCATACGTCACCATGTCCAGCCTACAGCTTCTATTTTTACTAAGCCAGAGAAAACACCGACCTTCCACTGCAGTTAGCAGAATGACCATCCAGTTTTGCTGGAGTCAGTTCCCCGAGGGAAACCAGTTTTAGTATGAGGAAGGGTTTCTAAAAAAGACACAAAATAAGTCACTAGTTCTCCTGTACTTGCACAGCAAACAAGAGTGACCATTCTCTTATTCACACTGCTGGCCCCGCAGGCAAAGGGGCCACTCACTAGAAGACCCTAATATGAGCCAAACTCAAGTGATGTGCCATGGCGCTCTCTGCATAACTTTTCGTTTGTCAAACAGAACAAGAGCCGCATGTTTCGAGTACAGTTTAGTGGAGAGCACAAGGAAAAGGCACTGGAGCACTGCTGCAGCTGTGTGCAGACCCTGGCCCAGTATATCACCGTAGAGGCTCCTGACAGCGTCACCCAGGAGCTTCAGCAGACTCCAGGCCCACTGTTGGCAGGTGAAAGCCAAGGGAAGGACCGTTCAGGGACTGACCCACAGCAGCAGCAGGTGAGTGCTGGCTGTACAAGGAATCTGAGGTAATGCACTGTGGGGACCCAAACTGAACCATGGGGTCCATCAGGCTGGTGTTTAAAAGATAATGTTGAGGCTGGGACACATCTTTAATCCCAGTACTCAGGAGGCAGAGGCAGGCAGATCTCTGAGGTTGAGGCCAGCCTCTTGGCAAGTTCCAGGCCAGCCGAGGCTACAGGGAAACCCTGTCTCAAAAAAATGTTGAAGACCCTGGTTTTTCTTTTTTTTTAAACTATTTTTATTTTCTGTGTTTATTTTTTATTTATATATTTATTTTTGTGTTTAATAAGCCAGACAAAACACCGACCTTCCACTACAGTCAACAGAGTGACTATCCAGTTTTGCTAGTCAGTTTGTTCCCTGAGGGAAACCAGTTTCAGTGTGAGGATTTCTAAAAAAAAAGGGACAAAATGAGTCATTAGCTTTCCTGTACCTGCACAGCAAATACAATAACTGTCTTACCTCCATGTATGTAAGTGCACCCGTGTCGTGCAATGCCTGTGGAGGTCAGAAGAGGGCATCAGATCCCCTGGAACTGAAGTTACAGATGACTGTTAGCCATCATATGGGTTCTGGTGTAGTGGGGTGCTTCACCAGAGAAAACCACTCAAAGTTTTGCCAAATGAAAGTCATTACTGACCAGGACTACTACAGAAGGGTGTCAGACACCCAAGTGTGTAGCACCGAGCCATCTCTAGGGTAAGCTTTTATACAGAGAAATCATAACCAGGGGTGAAAATTTTAAGTCCCCAAGCTTACAAGTGGAGAGCCCCCTTAACAATTTCTATTCTATTAAGTAACAATTAGTATTTTGCTGAAGCAAGCCAAGCATAACCTATAGAAGCCATAAATCTTCAGTTAGCAGGTATACTCTGGGACAGTCTGATCTGTTCCCAAGATAATCAGGGTCCAGCTGATATATGTTCTCATACTCTGGGCCAACTGCCTGATAATTTCAGAGACTAGAGTCAACCTAAACTTTAACATGGCATAGCTATGATCAAGAAAGTGCCCTATTACACTGGGAACCTAACCTGGATCCTCGTAACTGCTGAGCCATCTCTCTCTAGTCCCCTTGAGTGATCTTTAAAAATCAAGGTCATACTTACAGCTGCTTATAATTCAGGAAATTAGAGAGGGAGAGAGTCCCAATTGTACCCCAGTGTCACTGTAGAACAGGATTTCTCAAAGTGTCCCTGGGCCCTTCTCTGGGCTTCTGCCAGAAAACCCAGAAAGTCAAGATTCTTTTCATCATAATTTATCACTTTTACTGTGGTCATCTACTTTGCAAGGCCAGCTTTGTAAACTGCTATAGGCACAAACCACACAGTGGCACAAAACTGCCAGCTGTCACAGCCTAACTTCACAAGGCACACAAAGTAAAAACCCAACCAAAACCCAGGAGCCCACGTTCAATGAGTGCTGATTCTCTCTGCAAAGCCCAAGACACTTGGATCAGCAGCTGAACTGGCTTCTCTCAGGGACCACCACTGTTGCTTAAAAAGAATCATGGAGATACTATGGTTGTTCAGGTTTGACTGAGCACTTCAAAATGAGATGACTATTTACTGACCAGAAAATCTAAAGTTTTTTGGTTTTTTTCTGAGACAGAACCTGCCCTCTAACCTGTGATCTTCCTGCCTCAGCCTCCAGAGTACTGGGATTACATGTGTACACCACTATGCTGGGCCTACAATGTAAACTTTTAAGTGGAAGATACAGAGTCCTGGAAACATTTTTGTCTGTCACACCTTCTTAACCCAGCAGACTTTTCTGAGGTCACACAAGTGGATGCAATTTACCTTTTATAATTAAATGACAAAGTATGTTGAGATCTGGAAGCTGTGTAGTGTAGTGAACCAATATTTACAAGCAGACCAGTGCATAGTACTACCAAATTTTATGTGTATAAAGAGCTATTCAAAGTGCAAAAACAGAATAACAGAATTTAACACCCAGGTATTTCAAGTTCATTTCAGTAGGTTCAGATCTTATGCTGAGGTAACTTGTAAGCAGCTTCCACTTATTGGGTTTGGGTACTGGACGTGGTGGCACAAGCCTTTAATTCCAGCATTTGGGAGGCAGAGGCAGGCAGATCTCTTTGAGTTCAAGGCCAGCCTGGTCTACATAGCAAGGTCCAGGCCAGCTGGGGATACAGAGAGACCCTGTCTCAAAAAAAAAAAAAAAAAGCCAATTATCTTTTTTTCAGAGTTTATTTTTATGGGGCCAGAGAGATGGCTCAGCAGTTAAGAGCACTGACTGCTTTTGCAGAGGACCCAGATTCGATTCCCAGCACCCACATGGCGGCTATGAACCATCCTTAACTCTCCAGTTCCAGGGGAATCTGAAGCCCTCTTCTGACTTCCACGGCATTGCACAACACGGATGCACTCACATACATGCAGGCAATACACTCATACACATAAAATAAGTAAAATGTTTCTTTAAGTTTGTTTTTATTTATGTGCGTGCACAAGCCATGTTTATGCAGGTACCTGCAGAAGCCAGAAGAGGGCGTCGGATCTCCTGGAGCTGGAATTACAGGCAGTTGTGAACCACCTGACATGCATGTTGTGAACCAAACTTCTCTGAAAGAAGTTAACCATTGAGCTCTCTCCAGTTCCCCAGTTATCTAACTAGCACACATCTGTCAGGTCAGCCAAAACGTGGCAGCAGTCAGAACACAGAGGCAGGTATGAGAATTTGGCTAGAGACTAGAGACATTTATAGAAATTATTGTTTTGCTCTGGAAAATAACTGTAGTAGTATTTTGTAAAATATTAAGTGCATTGCCTGCATGTAAGTAAGTGTACCCGTGTTGTACAAGGCCTGCAGAAGTCAGAAGAGGGCACTGAATCCCCTGGAACTGGAGTTACTGACAGCTGTTAGACAGCATGTGGGTTCTGGGAATCGAACTCAGGTCCTCTGCAAAAGCAGTGAGTGCTCTTAACCACTGAGCCATCTCTCCAGCCCCAGCAGTAGTTTTTAAATGATTAAAACAGATGTTTTAATTTCTAACATGATAAAGATCAGCTAGGCATTAACTCAGAAGTCATTGAGGGCCTCAATAATTTATGACAGCTAATTTATCTCAGCTAAAAAGGGATCATGGGATCCAAAGTTTGGGACTTAGAATTTCTTCCAGAAGTACATATTCCTTTGTACTTTGTACAGCATTTCTTTGACACAGCCCCATATATTGTTAAAATAAGCAAGTACCTGTGCTCAAGGGGAAATTCAGGTTTCAAGCTGGGTTATGTTCTACTTTGAAAAGTGATTTCCCAACTGTGACTTTCCTATCACTTCACATTAGATTCCCTTAACCAAGACAATTCATTTTTGCTGTTCGATCACAAAATTTCTTACCAGTGTTGCTAATGTGAACATAAATGACTCGCTCATTTGTAATTTATTTCAGCTAAGACAAACTTAAGCAGAGGCTACAAGACTTCCTCTCTAGTGTTCAGTTTGCTGCATTTTTATGTTTTAGAATTCTTACCTTCAAGTATGTTTTGTGAAGTACCTGAATGCTGGAGTTGCTTACCTCAGAAACCCAAATCCTGTTTCAAACAGCAGGCCTTATCTGCTACTAGATTAAGAATGGCCTCTAGGCCAGTAGAGCTAGCACACACCTTCAATCCCAGCCCTCCAGAGGCAGAGGCAGGCAGACCTCTGAGATTGAGGACAGCCTGGTATACACAGTGAGTTTAGGCCAGCTGGGGCTACAGGAAGACCCTGACTCAAAACCAAACAAGAATGCCCTCCACTATGATGGACTGGGTATAGACTTTTCTTTGCTGTGACAAAATGAGATGAAGGAGAAAAGATCTGTTCTGGCTCAGTTTCTGAACATGGTAGGCTTGCTCTGTTGGTATGGGCCTGTGATGGGGCAGAACATCATGACTATAGAAATGTTCAGCAAAACAAAGGTCATTTTATGGAGGCCAGGACACACAGAGGGACAAAAACAAGACATATCCTTCAAAGTGGCCCACTTTCTGCAAATAGGCCCCACCTCCTAGTAGTCCATTACCAATGAACTGATCCACTGATGACATCAGAACACTCAGGACACTTCCCAAAAGCTTGTCAGCTGTCAACCAAGCCTTTAACATGTGTCCCCTTTGAGGGGACACTTCATATCCAAAACCTAACAGGTGATTTATTGTAAGTTACCTTATTGCCTAAGTCTTTACCCTTGAAGTCTTATTTTTTACATAGTTTACCTAATGCACGGAGCTTGACAAGAATTCCCCAGAGTCCCAGGATTTGGAAGTCAGGTTTGGAATGCCTTCTCCAGGTCCATCAGGCTCTATCAGGCAACTCATGGTTATACTGTATAGGAACACAGGCAGACTGAGGCTATAGGCTGAACAGCAGATGAAGGCTCTGCTGTGTTGACTTTAAAAGGCTGGTCCCAGATGTCTAGGTAGAAATATCCTAAAAGTAGTGAGAAAACTTTCATGTCTTTCTTGAGTCTATTTTCAGGAACTCTTCTCATCTGTAATTTGGTGTTCTGGATAGGTGAGACAACCTGATGTTATGCAAAGGCCAAAGGCTTGATGTCACACAGATCTAGGTTAGAGTCCTGGCCCGGTTTTGTGGTAGCTGTGATCTCATACAAGCCCCTGAAACACCTCTGTAAAATGGTGACAGTGAAATGCAGGGTAGACACTGGATGCAGTGCCTGCAATTAGAACAGATTCTATTCCCTATTACCACATTTGCTAATAAGCTTGTCTTTTAGATCTGCCTTTCCTTCCAACAAACCACTAGCAAAGATCAGAACCTCCAGAGCCCAGAAAGGACAGGAAACTGCCGAAGGTGCACAGCAGAAGGCAAAGCCACTGAAGGCAGGCTTTGTGAGGCACAGCCTAGAGATTCCAGTCTTAATGACTAAACATTTCCCAGGCTGGCCCTTAACTTGTGGCGGTGCACAAACACAGATGCATGCTCTTTCAGAGTTTACCTTAAATGTTGCAAGCCATGGGCAAGTCCCGGTCATCTTGCTGCTCTCCTATGTTCAGGTGTGTGGTTCCTAATACCTACATCTTTTTTTAGTTGAAAGTCCTTGCTCCCTTCTTTGCAAATAGGGATAATTCTATGTCTTTTCTATTTAAAGTTCTTGAGTCATTTCTCAGCTCATGTTTTAGTTTTTACTCTTTCTCCACCTTGTAATTTTATTGTGGCCTAACCAGGTGTTTCTCAACCAGGGTACTCTTGAGGCAACCCAGTCCACCCTAGAGAAGGGGGACAGGAAAGACAAGGAGGATGGCAGTTCCTATTGTGACCATTTTTGTTAACACAAAAGGTCCAGAAGTAATAGTCAAGAGGTCTGCTACTGTGTGCACAAAGCCTTCCTTTTCTCTTCAGTTGGTAAGGGGAACCCCTAATCCAAGAGTCTAGCAGCCTCAGAGGTGCAGTCACACTTAGCTGCTGTTTAATGTTGGTGGGTGGTATTTTGGCTGACATTTTTCTCAGAGGGTGCAGCGCACCATGTGAGCTGAACTCAGATACCCTAGGCTCTGGAGAAACAGGACAAAAGACAGGCTTGAGCAACTTCTGCCTCGAACAGACACGTTGCTGAGGGACAAGAAAGGCCCTACAAGAGGGCCGGCCTTGCTTGCTTTCTGTATCACACCCTCAGCTCCTACCTAGCACAGGAGCACTGCTGTAGATAAGCAGTCTGGCAGCAACAAGTTCCCAGAATACAACCAGGGCCCTTGGAAGTGCAACTAGTGCTGCGCTCCTGACTGAAGCAGAAGCACTGGCTGATGCTCCCCTGCTTGTTCTCACCAGTCTTGGAATTCTAAGACAGGATCTCTATCTTACTCCTCTAAGGCCCAGCCTGTATCACCCAGTGTCTGGTACAGACACAAACAGCTGTTGGGTCTATCTAAAGAATTTTATTTAATGAGAAACTCATTCCTTCATTATGTTGAAAATGAGATTTTTTTTTAAAAAAAATCTAGTTTAAAAAATTTTTATTTTTATTTTATGTATATGAGTGTATTGCCTGCATGTATGTGAGTGCATCTGTGTTGTGCAGTGTCACGGACGTCAGAAGAGGGCTTCGGATTCCCCTGGAACTGGAGTTAAGGACAGTTTGTAGCCGCCATGTGGGTGCTGGGAATTGAACCTGGGTCCTCTACAAGAGCAGTCAGTGCTCTTAACTGCTGAGCCATCTCTCCAGCTCCAAAAGTTGTCTTACAGTTATTGTGGAATTCCCATTTGCATTTCTGCAATTAACGGGTTATCAACTTGAGTAGTAAGTTTTAAAAGGTGGCAAATCACTATCAGCAGATGCCAGGCATCATGTGCACACAGGTTAGCACAGCAGCACTACTGCTCCCCTAGGTGCTGGCCCAGAGTCCTAGGTGGGCCCTTGTGACATAAGTGTGCTGTGGTGTCTGACAAGGCCGTAACAGCCCATCAACTGCTCAGAACACCAGGTATGAGTACTTCTGCTGTGCTAGAACAAGCAAGCCCTTACCAGGACTGACCTTTTACATAAGCATGACTAATGACCACTTTTCCCAATACGTGTTTTTCTTTGAAGATGAAAATGTGCTTCCTTTTTTGGTGGTGGTGGTGGTGGGGTCTTTTTAAGACAGGGCTCCCTTGTTAGCTCCAGCAGGCCTGAAACTCCTATATAGGCCAGATTGGCCTCAATCTCAGATCCACCTGTCTCTGCCTCCTGAGTGCTGGGATTAAGGGTGTGCACCACCCCACCCAGCTTGTTTCCTCTCTAGTGGCCTGTACTGTTCGTATTGCTAGTATTCTAACTATATATTGTTTCCTTCCAGCCCCACTTGAACCTGGAACAGCAGGTGTGTGTCACAACCAGCACAGGTGCCCTGGAGGGAAGGATTTCAGTGATGCAGTTAGCTCAGGTACAATCTATTTCTGTGCTAGGTCTTATTAAAAACTGGTCTGCCAAGAATCTGTACGCCTTCCCTTGTTCTAGAAGAGAAACCTGTTAATATACAGAAGGTAAAGACAGAGATAGGTCATTACCTTTACGCTATGTTCTGCGATTAGACAGATTTGCCTAAGGAAATCAAGACTGGCTTAATAGATCACAAAGAAACCACCACCTTCTTATAAAGAATAAAATAATTCAAATTGTGCAAGAAAGATTTAGAAACTATTCCAAAACAAACTGGAGAAAGATTTGGAAACTATTCTAAAACAAACTGGAACCTACAGTGGTTCCTGCAGAAGCAACTTTCAGAACGAGGCAGTGGTCACCTCAGACCCATTTGCAAATGGCTCCTGCCTCCTTGCACCTTCATTCCCAGTCCTGTTGCTGGCTGTCCGCTCTGCTGGTGTTCTGAGGACCCTGCCTGCACCACATACCAGTTCATGTTTTCCAGAGAACCTGCATGGATAGTCATCAGTATTTAAGGACTGTGAACAGTGGTACAAAAAAGAATGTTGTTTTTTGTTTCCATCTGGCTAATTCAAAATAAATGGACCATCGTTAACTCATGAGAGAAGGCAGTGGGCAAGTACATGCTTAGCATGTGAAAGGCCTTGGGTTCAATTCCCAACCTCCACCCACAAAAAAAGAAATGACAAAGAATTCACGTCTTGGGGCTGGAGAGATGGTTCAGTGATTAAGAACACTGGCTGTTCTTGCAGAAGACCCAGGTTCGAATCCCAGCACCCACATGGCAACTAACAACTACCTGTGACTCCAGTTCCAGGGGATCTGACAGCCTCTTCTGTCCTCTGCAGGCACTGCATGACATGTGTACACTTACCTACATGCAGGCAATACACACATACAATAAAATAAATATTTTTTAAAAAAAGAATTCATGTCTCTTTATTAACTATAACAGAAAAATTCAGACACTTACTTGTCCAGCAGCAGGAAAGATTTAGCAAGGCCCCCTCTCCCCTTGCTCTGGGAGAGTGGCCAGAGACATCTGCAGAGCTTCAAGAAGACAAGTAGCAGGACAAAGTGGGATGGCCTCATTGAGGCATGCCTGCTGCTAGACAGTGTCCTAGCTCCGTTCACACACACAACAGGAAAATCATGCACAAGGTGAGAAAAGGCTCAGTGCTCAGAAACTGTTTGCTCTAACTTTTTGGACAAGTCATCCTATGCATACAAACATGGATAAACTTCTTGGGAGCCAATTATAGTATAAATCAAATTTCATTCCTTTTCTTACAACTGCATTTCAGCTACGTGTGTGCATATATATACACACACACACATATGAATATAATTTATGTATATAATTACATTATATAATGGAATCAACATAAATGTTCACTATCCTGAGTGGCTAAAGTGTAGTATAATCACACATGGGATAAAAATATGATTAGGGGGACTGGAGAGATGGCTCAGGGGTTAAGAGTACTTAATGCTCTTGCAGAGCACCAGGGTTCAGATTCCAGCACCCACACAACAGTTCACGACTGTCATGTCAGTAACTCCAGTAGAGGCTATTGGATCCCTTCTTCTGGCCTCTGTGGGCACTTCACACACATGGTACCTACCTATATATGCATACAGTTAAAACACACACACACACACACACACAGTTTTTAAAAGTGTGATTAGGGCCAGTGAGGTGGTTTGGTAGCTACAAGCACTTGCCACTAAGCCTGACAACCTGAGTTTGATCCCCAGAACCTGCATGGTGAAAGAACCAGTTCCAGGGGATCTGACAGCCTCTTCTGTCCTCTGCAGGCACTGCATGACATGTGTACACTTACCTACATGCAGGCAATACACACATACAATAAAATAAATATTTTTTAAAAAAAGAATTCATGTCTCTTTATTAACTATAACAGAAAAATTCAGACACTTACTTGTCCAGCAGCAGGAAAGATTTAGCAAGGCCCCCTCTCCCCTTGCTCTGGGAGAGTGGCCAGAGACATCTGCAGAGCTTCAAGAAGACAAGTAGCAGGACAAAGTGGGATGGCCTCATTGAGGCATGCCTGCTGCTAGACAGTGTCCTAGCTCCGTTCACACACACAACAGGAAAATCATGCACAAGGTGAGAAAAGGCTCAGTGCTCAGAAACTGTTTGCTCTAACTTTTTGGACAAGTCATCCTATGCATACAAACATGGATAAACTTCTTGGGAGCCAATTATAGTATAAATCAAATTTCATTCCTTTTCTTACAACTGCATTTCAGCTACGTGTGTGCATATATATACACACACACACATATGAATATAATTTATGTATATAATTACATTATATAATGGAATCAACATAAATGTTCACTATCCTGAGTGGCTAAAGTGTAGTATAATCACACATGGGATAAAAATATGATTAGGGGGACTGGAGAGATGGCTCAGGGGTTAAGAGTACTTAATGCTCTTGCAGAGCACCAGGGTTCAGATTCCAGCACCCACACAACAGTTCACGACTGTCATGTCAGTAACTCCAGTAGAGGCTATTGGATCCCTTCTTCTGGCCTCTGTGGGCACTTCACACACATGGTACCTACCTATATATGCATACAGTTAAAACACACACACACACACACACACAGTTTTTAAAAGTGTGATTAGGGCCAGTGAGGTGGTTTGGTAGCTACAAGCACTTGCCACTAAGCCTGACAACCTGAGTTTGATCCCCAGAACCTGCATGGTGAAAGAAAAGAACAGAGCCTACAAGTTGTCATTTGACCTCCATGTGTGCATGCTGTGGCATGTCCCCCAAATACATACATACATACTTGGAAGACTACTCACCAATGTCAGAAGTGGCTCTCTTGGACAACATGAATCCATGTTATTTTTGTTTTCTTCTTCATATCCTTAAGTAGAATCTGAAAAGCTGATTTAACTTTTAGAAAGGTAAAGTTCTGTTACAGTTCTTAGAGAAATGCTCATTGTACACTCATGTACTAAGCCGCACCATCCGTCTATAGAAGGGGAGTTAAACCACCTACCTGACAGAACTAATGTGGAGTCCACAAGATAACTGAGCCAAAGGGCCAAAAGTAAGTGGATCCCAACAGAGCTGTAGCTGTCAGCACGCTGGTTAAGCACTGACCCATCTTCTAAACTGTCAAGCAGAGTTGGACTTCAGTTTGAACACTAATATTTAGACAACTTAATTGGTTTTAAGGGTTGAAGATGTTGCTCAATAGAATGGTGCTGTCTAGCATGCATGAAGCCCTGGGTTCTAACCCTAGCACCACATAAACCAGGTATAGTGTGGCACATATCTGTAATCCCAGCACTCAGGCGAAGGCAAGCAGGATCAGAAGTAAGTCACTCATGGCAACATACTGAGTTTGAGACCAGCCTGTGATACTTGAGACCCTATGTTAAAAACAAAAAACAGGCTGGGCGTGGTGGTGCATGCCTTTAGTCCCAGCACTTGGGAGGCAGAGACGGGGATCTATGTGAGTTCAAGGCCAGTCTGGTCTACACAGTGAGTTCCAGGCCAGCTGGGGCTATAGGGAGACCCTAATCTCAAAAAGACCAAGAAAACAAAACCAGGAAACAATTGGTTCATATGTGTACGCATGTAGAGGCCAAAGGACTGCCTTGGGTGTTGCTCTGCAGGCACCATTCACCTTTTAAAAAAAAAAAAAAAAGGTAGGGTGGCTTACTGGCCTGGAATTTGCAAGCAAACTAGGCTGCGTAGCACGCTCTACCTTTTTTTTTTTTAATGTGGGTTCTGGGGAAATCAAACTCAGGTCTTTATGTTTGTACAGAGAGCACTTTGCCAATTAAGCCATCTCTTCAATCCTGTAGCTTACTTCAAAAGCCATAAAAATGGCAAATAAACACATGAAAAGATGCTCAACATTATTTTGTGATTGAGGAAATGCAAATTAAAACTAGAATTAGAGCCCTGCACATTTATTAGAATGTATAAAATTCAAAAGCAAATTTACAGGGGCCTGTAAAATGGCTCACTGGGTAAAAGTACTTGCCAAACAAGTCTGACAACTTCAGTTTGATCCCTGGAGCCCTGTAATCCCAGCCCTCTTATGGTAAAATGGGAGGTGCAGACAGGAGAATTTCCCTGAAGCTCAAAGACCAGCAGCCTAGGGGATGCAGCATGGAAGAAACAAAAGAGCCCCTGCCTTGACAAAATGAACGAGAAAACAGACTCCTAAAAGTTGTCCTCTAACCCAATACACACACCATGGCACACATACACTCAAACATCATACACACGTAATAAAAAAAAATTATGATACTAAGTGCTAGACTTAGGAAAAGCAACTGGAACTCATGTACACTGTTGATGGAATGTAAAACAATATAGCCCTGTAGCAGTATAAGGTTAAGTATTATACTAACTATAAGACCTACCCATGTCACCCACTCACTCCCTGGCTATTTGCCCACATAAAGTGAAATTCTTATTTTGGCATGGTAACAAACCTGTTATCCCAGTGCTTAGGAGGTAAGAACAAAGGGTTGTGAGTTTTCATAAAGCTTAAGACATCACAGTGAGATCCCAAACCCAAACAAAACCCTTTCTTTACATAAAATCCTATATATGAGGGCTAGAGAGATGGCTTAGCGATTAAGAGCACTGGCTGCTCTTGTGGAGGACCCAGGTTTGATTCCCAGCACCTACATGGCAGCTAACTTCACAACTCCAGTTTCAGGGGATCTGACATCCTCTTCTGACCTTTGTGGGCATTGTAGGCATGGGTGCCTTAAGTACACCATGCAGGCAATACATTTATACACATAAAATAAAAACAAATCCTGTATGTGAATGCTTAACCCAGTTTTCATCCGGAGAATACATTAACTGAGGTATATCCACAGAATGGAATCGTTAATAAAAAAGGAAATGAGTTACAGATATACTTTTTTAAATTTATTTTTATTTTGTGTATGAGTGTTGTAACTATGTAAGTGCACCTGTGTGGCATGCAATGCCCACAAAGGACAAAAGAGGGCGTAAGATCCCCTTGAACTGGATTACAGGTGGTTGTTAGCTACCATGTGGGTGCTGGATTTGAACCCAAGTCTTAACATTAATCCATGTTAAATTCTCCTCAGCTTATGACATGGTTATTATCTGTACAAACCACTGAAAGCTAAAATATATCAAAAGTGCATTTAATTCACCTAACTCTACGGGACACTGTAGCTTAGCAACACAACACACTCTGAAATACAGACCGTTTTACCTTTTTGTGTGGGTGAGGTGACAGGAAACTTCAGCTCATCATGCTGCCCACTGTCATGCTAGAGAATACCTTGCACTGCTACCAAAGGAAAGGTCAAAATCTCAACTGCAATTTCTACTAAATATATACTACTCTGGCTCCACTATAAAGTAAAAAAATCAAGATGAACAGGCCTGAAAAAAGGACTACTGGCACTGTGATTTAACCATGGCATTTTGGGAAGGGCAAAACAAAGGTATGCAAAAGTTGTCCAGCCTTAGGGGTTGACAACAGTGAATAGCATGAGAAAATTTTAAAACATTCTGTAATTTGACTGTGGGATCTGTATTTGTCTGCTTCTGTCAAATATCTCAGATGGCTGCCACACACAAAGTGAGCTACTTCTGTCTTTTGGATGGTCATCAGGTTCTCCCCATCCCTCCTTTTTGGTGGTGCTAAGGATCAAACCTAGCACTTTATCCATGCTATGCAAGTGTTCTACCACTAAGCCATATCCCCCAGTACCATGATCTATTTTTTCCATTTAGAACCCAGCTTCCACATGAAAGACTACTCATACCCAAATAGCCAACTATGTGCTGGTGAAGATGAACTTTAATTAATCAGTAGGGTATCATTAGCATAGTTTTTGGCAAGACCTCAATTTATCAACACATTTCCTTAAGGATCCAAGTTATCTTACCTTCTGTATGTTTTCAGAAAATGCAGAGGGGAACACAGTAGTACCAGACCAGTGGTTTGAGAACAGCCTGGACTACATAGAGAGAGACAAGTAGGATGAAGGAGGGAATGTAGACACAAAAACATTAATGTAATAGTAAATAAGTAAATCTGTGAAAGGACTTTTGTGAAGCTAGTCACGTTACATTTAAGTTTCTTGGTGTGTATTTCTCTAATTTTAAGGCAGTGTTTTCTGTGTTCTGTTATTTGGGATAGTATGTACACCTGTGAATATTTCTTCATTTGGTGTCCTTGCAGACTTTCCTGGCATCGGAGGAGCTGCCCCACATCTATGAACAATCTTCATGGGGTTCAGAAGAGTTAGGTCCTTTTCTGCGCTTATGCCTCATGGATCAAAACTTCCCAGCATTTGTGGAAGAGGTAGAAAAGGAACTTAAAAAGCTGATAGGGTTGAGAAATTGAAGTCTCTCATACACATGTAACTAAGGAACTTCAAAATACTGAAAATTTTCCTTCTAAAATTAAAGATATTAGAATAAAGAGTTTTGTTCCAAGCACCTTTTATCAATGTTTTATTGTTAAAAACAGGTGAATCCACTTTTTATACATCATTGCACTTCAATAATTACACAAAACACAAGAACATGCATCTACAGTTAGTACTGCATGAGAACCTGGTCAGGTTATAAAATCTATTGTCAATCATTAAATCAATGTGAAAAATACAGTGTCAAACCAAAAGGTGTAAATAGAGTTGCATAGAGTATCACCATGCTATTAACATTTCAGGTCATTGAAAACAAAAGGGAAATTATAAAAGTTTGCCTTGATTGAATGTACAAGAATAAGGTTCAACACATCAGTGCAAAAGATTTCAGAATTTACATGATTTAACAAAAGAAAAAAGTCACTTAAAAAGCAATCATACATATATACTGCAATTCATTATATCCATTCAATGGACTGTTCCAACTTCTTAAAGTTAGAGGTTAAGCCCTTAAAAGTATAGACTTCAGTTTAAATTACTCATCTTTATGTACCAGAACTGCAGTTTCCTCATCTGACAACATACAATAAGGAATGAGTATCAGCAGCTTAAAAATGAAACAAGCGGTTACTTTATTTTGGATTTCTCCCACCCCAAAAAATATAAATATATATATATATATTTATATACTGTATATATCTGTAGGTTTTGCTGTACTTTAAAAAATGTATCACTAGATGGCAGCAGTGCATTTTAGAGCTTTGCCAATTTAACAGCTGCAGAAGTAAAAATGGCGCATGCATGATCTGATCCTCAGAGGACCTTTTCCACTTCTATTTAAATATTTTAACAAAGGGGGAAAAGCAACATTCACAGCACATCAAGCCCAAAATAGTTTACACCTTCTACACTGAAGCATTGTTTAAAATGTACCTGGCTAGGTCACCCTTACAGGAGAGGCTAAATAAGGCATGCTTTAGACGATCATTGTGGTGCTGCTCACTTGAGGGGAGAGACCAAAGAGGTCCAAGCAGAAAATTTAGCAGGTCATGTTGCCATCAGTTTCAGGACCCTAAAGAACTGGAAGGAGAGAAATATTTGGAAATTAAAAAATAAGCACTCTCACTCAGGACTACACCCAGTGGCATCAAAAAAGCTTTGTATCAAATAGCATGCTCAGAGATGTGGCATGGCATTCTGATCTCCATGTGCCTCAGAGGATGGCATGCTGGCCCCGCTGCCTTTTGGCCATCTTTGTCTCATCTTCAGCAGAGGTCAAGTGGCACTAATAGGCCTGTGGGAATAATCTACCTAAGAAGATAATTTATTTTTCACTTCTTTTTTTAAAGATACAAGTAGGGTGCAATGCAAAGTATTTATTATGACATGGTACCAATATAAATATATGAATCAACGCAGCTGAAAAAATTCCTTTCCAACCACTGAAGTGAGCAGACAAAATCTGTTCCACCAGTATCAATTATTCTGAAATGAACTATAAGGTCTACATCAACTATTTAAAGAATTTGTAGTAAAGTGAACAGAGTTATATTTTAAAATATAACTTTGAAAATCTTTTTAAAAGGCCATACTTACATTATAAGCAGTACTTAATTTGTATTTCTCTGGCGTAAGTTTTTATCTTTGTGATTGTTGGTCGAGTTGGTTTTCCTTTGAAGGAAAAATTGCACTTTATGAGTTTAATTAGTCACAACATTTCAAAGTGTTAACACATGGAAATACGGACTCTTTTCACTTAATGCCATCCCTGTTCCTTCTGTAAAGTTAGGACATCTTTTTTCATTCCTAGGGCAGACAACATACAGATAACTCTCCCTTACATTTCTAAACTGAATTCAATTACTTACAAAGGGAGGGTTACTTCTCTGAACACTACTTTCTCAACTGCTCAAAGTGCTGAGCCATCAACTGGCCGGCCACCTGTTTCTTCTTAATCCTCAACTCTAGGAAACCCTGGCAGTCTTGGATTCATCCCATACTTGCAGTTTATCTAATTCTAGTCCAGCTTGAAATGACTTTCAACAGAACCTGAGGTACCAGATATACTGGTCACCTTCACTGTAATATCAATTTAAGCATTAACAAACGTACAAAATTTTAATCAATCTTTTTGTGCATTATTCACTTGCATGTCTAAAAATGAGACCAGGCAGCCTGGCCTAGGAATCAAATGCTCATCAGTCAGAACCGTGGTCAGGCTAAAAAGTATATACTGCAACATTCATTGTAAGGGAAATGTCTTCTCTTACAATCTGTAATACTCCATTTGACTAAATTGAAAACGTAACAAAATTCAATCAGAAACTGTTAAAAATCAATGTCCAATTAAGTACTTACATTGGCCCAGCTGGTTCATCGTCTATGCGTGTTCAATTTTTAATAATCCATGAGATACAAGAGAAGAAAGGAGAAAACTGTTAGATTCCACATAAGAATGAACAGGACAGCTAACTCCAAGTGGCAAACATGGCTATTCATAGCATTTATTAAAGGCCATTCCATCTGGAGGTGCAAAACACTCATGAAGTTATTTCTAGATTCAGTTTTAATGGCAGGTATGCTGTTTCAATGGTTTTAGTTAACACTTTGAATGCTTGTCATGAAAAACTGCAACTGTAGCGGACAGATAGGCTGTAATATCATTGAACTCATCTTGTCCCCAAGTTCCAGTGGTTCACTCTTAAATAGATGAGACGACAAACCAACATCTCAGTTGTAAAATCCTGCTGTTTGTTTTCTTGTGGGGAATGCATGCAGTTCTTGTTCAATCCTACAATGTAAATGGATGTGCACATGCTACACATTTAACCACACATCCTCACTTCCCCAGAAGACACTGTTTTTTCATCTGTATGAGAGTCATTAGTCTGGAGAATAAGACTTGAAGAAGAGGAAGCCATAATAGTTCAACCTAATACTGGGTTAGTCATGCTGGGCTAGACCAGCAACAGGCATGTGTGAACCAGAGGATACCAGGGAGAGCTGAAAAGTAATATCCCTCTAGAAAAGACTTCACACAGAAAGATGGGGCTCACTCTGGTGCCCTGGCCAAAACCAGAACAGCCATGAGATAGCTCTTTTGTCTCTCTCTCTCTTTTTTTTTTTTTTTGTAAATCAAAAAGCTTTCATTATCTGGGTTTAGAAGCCTTGTTAAATTGATACTTCATAATTCTGATTTATAAGGTTTTCTTTCTTGTTTAAACTAAGGGCAACTTGATCCCCTCTTTTAGCAGATATGCATACATCAAGAAATTTTTTTTTTAAAGACCCACAAAGGGGAGGAAACAAGTGCTCTTAGTTTTTACTATACAAAATTGGACAAACTGAAGGATTTGAGAACAGTTTGATTTCACTGAAGGCTTTTAGAAAAACTCTCAGCAGGATTCCACAAGGGTGCTTTGGTGCACATGAAGCAGTTATGGAGATTACATCTGAGTGTAGGCATTGGCAAGAGCACATGTCAGGAGTAATGTCTGTCAGACGGAGACATTGCTCCACCTGTTCCTTTCAGGCAACGGAGAGGCAAAGCCACCGCCAGCACACACAGTGACTGGAGCAAAAAAGGACTTCAAAAAAAAAGAACCAACCACAAACCAATGACTCATCAGCCAAAACAATACGCTAGCGACACACCAGTGTCCACAGGAGTCCACTAACAGTACACTATTCAAACAGGTACAGAGAACAAACTAGGACTTGAGTACACCCAAGACATCTGTGTGCTGTAATGCAGTGGAGAGATACAAAGACAAACCAAGTACTGAGTGAGACATACAAGCCCAGCCTGAACCCTCCTCCCCTCATCACAGCCTACTGCTTAGCACCCCAGCAGGCCAATCAAATACATGCTAGAAGCTAAGCATCTTGGGAGTTTAAAGACAACATAGAAGCAAATGACCAATTTTAGTGTTCTGTGCACCCTAAAATACAAAATTCTAATGCAAGATAGCCGAATCAAGGATATCACCAATCTACCCCCAACTTTAAAAAGCAGGAGAGGGAGAATCACACTAGCAAGGCTAATCTTCATAGCAGACTACGCACCAACCTAAGCACTTCCTACCACTGACTTTTTTCTGTTGGCGTAGGGGTGTACCCTAGTGTCTTATTAGAAATGCCACTTTCCACTCTAACAAGCTGGCCATAAGCAAAGGATTGCATATAAGTATTTGAGCAACTGTGTCTCTGTAGTAGGTGCTGTGCCTGAGTGGGAGCAGCTGTGACTCATGTGGGGTTTAAATCCCAAGAACCCTTCATCTCATTCCCAAATCCACTTGGACACCACAAAGAAGAGGGCTCTCTGCCAAGCCACTGACTGCGGCATCACTCTCCCTTACAGATCAGACAAGAACAACTTGACCCCTAACAGGGAAGTCAGGAGAGAACAGAACTACAGAGAAAGGTACAAAAATCAAAGTAAATGAGGATTAAACAGCAAACTAAAATCCAAATTAGTTGTGAAAGTGAATGAAGTAAATTTGAAGAAAAGTGTTAACATTATGAACTGTGCATTGTATAGACTGAAGCGGAGATTAAACAAACTCCAAAAGCATGCATATCGCTCACTTACCACCATGTTTTAAGGGTTTGATGCAATTGAGGGGGGAAAAAAAAGAAGTCACAGTAACCGACAAATATCAACATACCCCAAAACCCTCAGGCCAAAGCCATCTTAAACAATGACTGTTCTCTCCACCTGGGGATTACTCACAGCCACTGCCTAGATGAGAGGAAGAGGACTGAGGGGAGAATGAAACAAGATGCTTCTGGAATCCATCTGATGGGCGTAAAGCTCCTAGTGGAGTTGGTGCACACACTGGTTTGTCTGCATGTTGTTTCCCCACTGAAGGCACTACCACCTTCACGCCCTCATTTTACACCTCATGATATAGGAAGGGCGCTCTTGAGATACCTGGTACATAATATACTGCTTCTCACAGTGTCTCCTCCAAAATGACGGCCTCAGAGTCAAATAACCAAGACCTGATTCTGGTGAAAGCTCCTACGCCATTACATTCACCTCACTAAGGATTCTGTTTGGTTTTTAAATAGCGTCTTATATTCCAGACTGGCCTAACTCCCCATGCAGCCTAGGGTGACTCTGAACTTCGGATCCCCCACCTTTACTTCCTGTGAGCTGGGATTACAGGCATGTAACCATCAAGTTGGGTTTATATGTTGCTGGAAATCAAACCTAGATCTTCATGCATGCCAGGCAAACTACTCTACCAACTGAGTTACATCCCTGGCTTTTGTCTCTTCTGACACAGGTTCAGTATCTAGCCTAGGCTGGTCTTAAACTCACGAACCTCCTGACTCAGTCTCTCAAATGCTAGGATAATTATGGTTTCCAAACTTACTTAAATTTTGCCTGATCTCAGCAGGGTAACTACCACTATACCCAAGAGAGATGTAATGGTCACTTCCATCAATCTCTTTGTTTCATCCAACTACATAAGGTAACTTGTGACTGACTCAGATGACACAGAGTGTTTTAAACATCACATCTCTGGCTTGCTGTAAAGCTCCATATGCTACCAAATGTTTTGACCAATTAATAGAATTTGTAATATTGAACAGGTCTTCAATTTTAGTGTTTCTAAAAGAACTCATGTCACAACTACTAAAAAAAAAAAAAATACTCCTCCGCCACTGTCAAACCTGCCAATACCTTCAACACCAGTAACTTAACTTCCTTTGACTACTTATAAAAATTACATCAGTGTGAAAAAATTCTTTAGTGCTGTCACTTCCTTTCTTAAATCAGCTGTTGTGATTTAAATTAATGCCTGTTGCCGGGTGTAGTGCCGCAGGCCTTTAATCCCAGCACTTGGGAGGCAGAGGCAGGCGGATCTTTGTGAGTTCAAGGCCAGCCTGGTCTACAGAGTGAGTTCCAGGACAGCTGGGGCTACAAGGAGACCCTGTCTCAAAATGACAGGAGAAAAAAAAAAAAATTAATGCCTGTTAAGGTAAACAAGATAGCCAGTAGAACTGAAGGCCCCCCATACTGAGCAGGGTGGGAGGAGCTCTGGGACACACTAACTGGGCTTTGAGCTGAGTCAGCAAGGGAGTCAACACAAAGGTAGCGTGCTCCAGGCAGGAGTTCAGTTGTATCACGGATGGAAGACTAGACCATTTAATATTTTCAAGGAATATACAGTGAAAGGGCAAAGCTCTTATCTGACTCTATTTCTGACTTTTTTTTTTTTTTACTGAAAACACTAAAAGTGAAAGCAGTATGTATATAATCTACCTACAACATAAGTAACTTATTTAGCACTGATTCTTAGTGATCAAAACAGGTTACTAAAGATTGTAGGTGTGAGGTTTCATCTGTACAACAGCCTGAGGACAGTCAAGGAGATAAAAAGACCAGGGTGTCCTTTTTTAAAAAAACAGCCAACTTCAACCTTAGGCACTTTCATTGTGAAAAATCTAAAGTAGTATGTGCTTTTCTAATTAAACACAAGCTAAACTGTGTGGTCTTCTATATTGTTGTACTGTTCACTTAATGCTTATTTTTCTAGGTAAGGGGATGAGCGACCAGTAACTACAGACTGCCTAAAATATATACATGAGTTTATATACATATATATATTATTTTTATTTTATGTGTATGCTTGTAGGTAAGTGCACTCATGTCGTGCAATGCCGCCGAAGATAGAACAACCAATGTTCTTAACCACTGAGCCATCTCTCCAGCCCCAAGAGTTTATATTTTTAAAAGTTCATTGAAATGAACCACGGGTGTTGATAATAAACTACGTATTTGACAGAGAAAAAGTATACCAGGCCTACAAAAAACTTCCCATTTTCATACCGGCATAAATTAGGCTACAGAGCCACATAAGATTTTAAGTAAAATTTTACTGCCGGAACATTCCAAGTCCATATCAGATAGTGTACCTCTTCACTCATCTCAACACAGTGTGCAAATGTATGTACCAGTAAATTTAGAGGAGCAATGGGAAGAAAGCACATCAGGGAGTTTGTCCTCATGAACTGAGCTGGAGCTGAGGAGAAACTAACAAAGAAAAGGCCAACAGTGTAGGCAAGCTTACTGAAGAACAGTTAACTTAAAAATATATATGCTGCTTCCAGAAGAAAAGCCAAAACAGAGGAGGATGGAATCAGGGAGGAATCTGAGAGAGGTAAAGACAAAGGAAACTATGGGATGAAATGCTGGAGGTAGGGCAGGGGTGTGAAGATGGAAAACGGACCCTGGACCACACTGGCTATAGGGAAGGGACGGAGAGAAGGCCAACAGTGTGATCATTCCAGAATCCCACACTTCACCCAATCCAACAACAAAAAAGTAAAAGCTGCTTGCATGATAGTATTCTCCCAAGAGACCAGTGCAAGGAGGTTTTACTTTGCACTTACCCTGCAGTCATCTCTTTTATGCAGGATTCATTCTAGAATTTAGTCTAAGAGATCTTTTTCCCTCCAGGAAGCTGTTCAGAAGACTGCCCTCCCCCCCATCTCAGTTCAATAACCAAGGAACTCTTAAGAACTCTTCAATGAACAGGCATCTGCACTTGTCAGATACAACCAACACTAACCATTTCTAAAGTCTAACCTGAAATGTGCTGGAACAAAAGCATCAACAGAGTGGCTTATGAGAAGACTGGAACTTCTGGCGGAGACATGCTAAGCTAGTGTGTCACTGTCAGGAGAATGGCGACGACCCTTAAAATTCAAAAATCAGGCTCTGAAACCCACCTGTGCGTTTTCTTAGCTGACTTTATGAAGGTTAAGGAAGGTGACAGTGGGCACAACTAATTCTCTCTCACTGGTCTTGTGTTTTTTGTTTTGTTTTGCTTTTTCCACTCCAGTGCTGAGACTCAAACCAAGGGCCTTGTGCTCTAACTAGCTAAATCTTAACCCCAGCTCCTATCTGGCAAAGCTTTAAAGCATTCTGAAGGGATGAAAAGTCCCATCCCATCCAGTCCTGTCCTCCCCCATCATCTTTTTTTTAGAGACAGGGTCTCTTTAACTCTGGTTGGCCTGGAACTACATAGACCAGGCTGGCCTTGAACTCCCAGAGATCCACCTGCTCCTACCTCCAGAGTACTGGGATTAAAGGCATGTGCCACCATGCCTGGCAGACAAGGCCCTTTTCAGAAATGAAACGTAACTATTTCCAAATAGCCAAACTTCAAACACACAGGAAACAAGCAATGTTCACCCTCCTTCTCCCACCTCTCCATCCAGCTCACTGGAAAAGTATATCTGGAGGGGAGTCCACCAGGTCTTCCCGCAGACATTATAGTCTCATCAATCTCAGTACTCACTCTAAGAATCTACTTAGTGCAGGTAAGAGATTTAATGTAAATCTTTAATGTAAAAAAAAGAAAAGTAGCTGTTGCTCTCAAACATGTCCTTCCAAGAATCTTAAAAGCTTGTTAAGAATCTAAAATGCTAGTGATAAAAGTTCCATTAAGTAAGTTTCCTTTGAAATGAGTATTTATGATCAAATTTATATAAGATTTTCTCAAAGCCGTTTGATTCTAGGCATGTCCCATAATGTAAGATTATGCCTTTGAGGGGGCACTCTTTCCAAGGGAGTACAAGACCTCACTTAGTGCGCTCCACTGACAGACATGGTATGGTGTGGGGAGAGTGGGACACTGTAGTCCTATGCTCAGTCATATGAATTCATCAACTCTGGGGCGGGGGATTCTGTACAAGTGCAGATGGTAGCCCAGCACCACCAATGCTCCAGTGTGCACTGACCTTAGGGGCACACACTTCTACTCTAGTCAGTGACAGGTAAAAGGTAGTCATGGTCAAGTGACCAACTTCTATTTGCTGATAATATTGTAGCCCACAGGGTGGAGATGAGGAGCTTGTTAAGAATCTAAAATGCTAGTGATAAAAGTTCCATTAAGTAAGTTTCCTTTGAAATGAGTATTTATGATCAAATTTATATAAGATTTTCTCAAAGTTGTTTGATTCTAGGCATGTCCCATAATGTAAGATTTCCAGTCTCATTCTTTCTATACTTAGGGGTTCACTGCAGTTCTATTCCCATTATACCTTCTGTAACCCTGGGCTACCTGGGAGACAACCTGGGGTGTAGGCTGGAGTCAACACTTAGCTGTCTTAAATCTAGAAGTTAAGCTATATCCTCTCTAGCACTCTTGAGACAGAAAAGCCAGAAGCCTTGAAAACCTATCAAAGGGACCAACTAGATAAACCAAAGTCTGGCTTCTTCTAATAGCTTTCTGGACACAATCTAATTAGTCTGGGGCAGTTACCTACAAGGGCTACACCAGGCAACCACGTGACAAATTAGATACCTTAAATCTGCCTGAAAGGACAGGTGGCCTGTGATCTTGGGGTGGCTTCTAGGCTTGACTTGGATTCTCCTCAAGCTCAATCTGCCTGATGATCTGTATTGAAGGAGGACAGAGCTGAACAAAGAGATTGGCAGCTGCCCATTCACCACATGGCCTGAAGGGCAAGGTCTAGGGTTTGGAGAACACCTAAACAGGGAGAAAGCTAATTATATTTCTAGGTGGCTAATACAAAAAAATCTTAAGGGTGGGGATTAATAACCAGTGTGAAAGTTTTCCTCTTTTCCTTTAGGAATGGAATCCAATATCCTTATATTCCTCTTGGGTATGTGGAAACCACCCCAAGGAACCAACCCCAACTTTACTCTTAGGGATGCTCTTACCATCAGGAACTTCATCTGGCCTCTTCCTCTTCTCATACACAACAATGATCACCACAAGGATGATGATTTCAGCCAAAATTCCCAAGAAAGGCCAAAGTGGAGCAAGGTGGCTCCGTACCCTGAGGACGGTGAAAACGGAAGCAGAGCCAATGGAGTTGGTAGCATTACATTCATACTCGCCAGGGTCTTCTGTGATCTGAAGGTTCATAATACTCAATTCAGTGTAATTCTCCTTGTTGATGATAAAGAAGCGACCAGAGGTATTGACAATATCCTGCAAAAAAAAAAAGTAGAAACACTCAAAGGTCAGAATAGATGAGCTACTACGCAAGGGAGGGTGGTAATGTCCTCCATTCTTATCAGGACACTGGCTGAAATGAGACAACAGTGTCTAGAACCAGGTTTGTTCAAAGAATTTTGAGCACTTGCCAGGCGTGGTAAATTAGCAGGCCTTTCATCCCAGCACTTGTGAGGCAGAGGCCAGCCTGATCTACATAGTGAACTCCAGACCAGCTGGGGCTACAAGGGAGACCCCGTCTCAAAACACCAAAATCAAAACCAAAAAGCAACAACTATAAAGTATAATTTGGAATTAAAAGCTATGGAGGATATATGAAAGGAAATTGGTTAGAAATCACTGAGTCAAGAGACATAAGAGAATCCAAAGCACTATTTAAACACCATCGAAAATCACTCCACAGGGGCAATAGATTGTTCAGTGGTTAAGTGTATTTACTATGTAGTGAGAATTCAGATCCCAATACCCAGCGTAACAAACTGGGTGCCCTGCACATGCCGGTTACCCCAGAAAAATAGGTGGAGCGTGACAGAGGTTGCTCTTTGTCTCCTTAGTGTGTCCTCAGTCTTTTTATCAGTATTTTTTTTTTTTTGTCTTTTTGAGACAGGGTCTCCCTGTAGTCCCAGCTGTCCTGGAACTCACTATGTAGACCAGGCTGGCCTTGAACTCACAGAGATCTGCCTGCCTCTGCCTCCCGCGTGCTGGGATTAAAGGTGTGTGCCACCACGCCTGGCTTTTTATCAGTATTTTATAAATTCTCAGTCCATTGTCTTCCAAAAATCAAACAAATGAAAAAAGAAAAACACAACAAAAAAACACCATTCAAGAAAGCAATGTGATCCCTTACCAGACAGACAAAAGCTGAACACAGACTGTCCTTCAGCTTCATGGTGGAAACTGACTCATTCCACAAAGAGTGACCCAAAGCATTCCCACACCCAAAGGAATAGCTATTGCAGTAACTGGTCCAGATATCTAGACCCTCAGAGGAAAAACTCCATGAACCACAGAGACCTAGGCATAGAGGACCAGGGCTGCCTCCTACTCACCAAGAGCATACCATTCTCCTTCTTGCGCCATATCCATTCTGGGTGGGGGTAGCCAACTGACTTGCAGTACATCATGGCATCCTGCCCTTCATTTTTGTTCTCACTCCGTTTATGGCCAGTGATATCAGGAGCAGCTGTGGAAAGTATTTAAACAAAGATACCATCTAAACAAAATACCAAGGGTCTTAGGGCTTACTATCTCAGAGCCCTGTCGGTCTTTAGGCACACCATCATATTCAACTTTGATAAAGAGACTTTCAAGTCAGAATAGAGTAATGGGGCCAATCCCATTACCTATCTCTGCTTACAAGTAAAGTTCTTAATATATGAATTTTCTATGAATGTAGACCCATTGGAAAAAGACATAAGCCCAAATGACCTAAGTGCCCAAATGCCTTCCTCAAAGGCACTGTCGCTTCTACTAGTCCAAGTTTTCTTAAAACACCTGCAGTGACAATTATAGATCATTTCAAATGTCACATATTTGCTTAAGGAGATGAGCAATCCTTGAGAGCTAAATATATAAAATCAAGTCCTACTATAAGGTACGTGAAAAGAATGAATACTTGAAAGTACTATCCAATGGATTCCAAGGACCAAAGCTCTCCCAGGAAACAGGGCAACTAGCCCAGAGGGCTTCACAAGAAGAAAGGAATGATCAAGAGCTTCAACCAATGTCTCCCAAAGGTTTTGATAGCCTAATAAAAATCTGATGTGAGCTGGGTGTGGTGGCACATGTCTACTGGGAGGCAGAGGTAGGCATATGGAGATTTCAAGGGCAACCTCAGGTTATACAGCAAAACCTCCCACAAAAGGGCAACCAAAACAAACATGACCACCAAGCCTCCTGACTGGAGTTAGACTGGAATTCACAAGATGGAAGAGAACAGACTCCTCCAGGCTGTCCTCTGATCTCCACATGTATACACAAAATAAATAAATGTTATGGATGGTTTTTTTTTTTTTTTTTTATCTTTTTGAGACAGGGTCTCCCTGTAGCCCCAGCTGGCCTGCCTCCCAAGTGCTGGGGCTAAAGACATGCGCTACCACACTCAATAAATAAATGTTTTTAAAAAAGGAAAAAAAAGAAACTTTAAAAAGAGAAAAGGCTGGGTGTTGATGGTTCATACTTGTAATTTCAGCACTTAGGATGCAGAAGAATAAGTTGTTCAAAGGCAGCCTCAGATGGGGGGAGGGTGGAGCAAGGATATATATGACTAGACAAATCTGTAACTACCTTAGCCCAATCTTGGGAGAATTTTTAGATATGCTAGAGACAGACTGGTTCTCTACCTTTAGGGATCACCTAGGAAGAAACAAACAGATAAACATTAACCGATGGTCTAAAACTAAACTGTTTCAAGGATCCAAGAGCATGATATGGGGTTAATTCTTTGCATTTAAGCTTGTTTCATCTTAATTATATTTTTCACTAATGCCTGATTAGTTCCAGTAAACTGAAAGTAATAAAACTCAAAAGTGGCCAGCTATATTTTTATTGTCCAGACTGGGAAAGGGAATCAAAATTGGTGCTAGTTCCAGTTCTGTTGGCTCTTTATTCTTTGCTTTAGTCTATACTTATCAAACAGATAATTTTTGTCCGTCTACTTCTCACTGTTCTTAAATTGATAAGCTGTCAAAATATCCATTGAGGCTATAAAATCCTGGAGAATTATATCACATTGTGGATCATGGTCTGATCCCACATACCACTTTTGAATTGCTTGGCTTTTTTGCTTAAAAACAATCCAAAGTCCTACAGTGCACAGATTCCTAGGCAGACTGGGCTTGCACATAAATTTCAGAGGCACCTGGACAGGAATGGAATAGGTAAGCTATCTTTCTAACCAGTTCCCAGAAAGCTAAGGTTTGCTCAGTACCACTCTGTGAAATGCTTTCTAGAGTGAATGTTACAAAGGAAATGTCTTATTTTTCCATAAAAAAATTTTTATCACCAAAGGGAATAAGCAGACTGCTTCTATTGTGCCCACAAAAGCCACATTTCCCATAGCTACTCTGCCTTTTCTCAGGTCTATTGATCACCTTTTCTCAGAGATTTTGTCAAAAAATATTAAGCATTTCAAGGCAAGGAGTAACTTTCATAGCTATACCATCAATCAAAATACCATCAGAGACTATGGGGCCCAAGCAGCAGACGAGGTCTAAGCAGCAGAAGGGCTAACACAACTTGCTTTTGTTGTGTTTTACTCACCTGACAAACACGATCTCTTTTACATGCCAAAAACGTGTCTTACAGGGAAGGCAGGTAAAGCCTTTCTGTTTAGGTATATTTAGCACAGTTGTGAAAAAAGGGAGTAGGTCACATATCTTGTAGGAAGAACACAATAGCAAACAGAAGTTTGGTTGTAATACATGAAAAGGTATGCCCATTCATAAGGCTAGTCAGGATCTGGACAAGGAAAGTGTGCATGACAGAAGTAGTTGTAGAAGTGGGGAGAGGTAGTGAGACTTTGGATATATTCTGTATGCTGAGTTCATGTATTTGTTAATGAATTGGATGTGTGGGGCATGAGGAAAAAGGGAGTCTAGGATGACTCCAAGGTTGAGTAACCTCAAGAACAAGAGCTGCCAGTCACTAAGATGAGGAAGACTACAGGAAACTTTTGTTTGTTAAGGAAGAAAATAATAATGATGGTGAAACTCAAAATTTCAAGATTAAGATATGTTGGGGCTGGAGAGATGGCTCAGCGGTAAAGAGCACTAGCTACTCTTGCAGAGGCCCGAAGTTCAATTCCCAGCAACCACATGGCAGCTAACAACTGTCCTTAACTCCAGTTCGAGGAGATCTGATGCCCTCTTCTGACCCCTGTGACCATTGCACAACATGGGTGCACTTGCATACATGCAGGCAATACACTCATATACACAAAATAAATCAAAATAATAAATATTTTATAAAAGATTAAGGTATGTTAAAGGCACATATTTAACATCAAAGTTGAGTTGTAAGGCAGGATCCTCCGGAGCTCAGGGGAATGGTCTAAGATAGAGATACAAATTTTAGAAATCAGCTGATATATTTTTTTTCACATTTTTATCCTCCTTTGACTCAGAGAATACCCCCCATCCCTGGCCAAATTATTTTCCTAATTTCATTAGCTATGTGAATTCAGTAGTATCACAGCTTTTATTGTGGTTTGAATTTGAACTGTCTCCCATGGGCTGTTTCAAATGCTCAGTCCCTAGCCTATGAAATTATTTAGAAAGATATAGGAAGAAAGGAAGGTTACTAGAGGAAGTAAGTCACAAAGGGTTGGCCTCTGAAGGTTTTATCTACCTCTGGTTGGCCTACATTCTACTTCCTGTCTGCTACCATGTGAGTTAAGTCACTGCCTCACACATTTTAAACCACTGATGGAACAATCCCATTCTGCCTTCCAGGCTACGAAGAACTAAAATTACGAGTAAAATACACCTTTTCTCCCTTAAGTTGTTTCTGTCTCTAGAGTACATCAAAACCACCTAGACGGCTGAAAGCTAAATTGGCATACAGCTCCACAGTTTCTATAAAAAAAGAAAATCATAATTTGAAAGGACTCAGACAAATGATCATAACATGGAGAAGGATGGAGATAGTCTTTATTTCCTTTTCAGTCATCAAGTAAAGGCATTCCACAAAGGCTTCTATTTCCATATAGGAACATGGCCTTACAGGCTACTTCTAGATTAGCTAACCCCCGCTGTGCTTCACTGGTCCTGTTTGTAAGCGCCTACAAAAAAGTCTTCAGTACTTAGACCAACTGCTGCTTTCTCCTCATCTTATCAAAGAATACTACATTAAAAAAATGTGTTCCAAAAAATAATACCTTTGGATGCTGGAAGCCCACCTAGCAGGAACTAGAGGGAAGGGGAACCCAAAGCTAAAACATCCTACCCCTGAGTAGGGCGTGGTAGCCCATGCCTTTAATCCCAGCACTTGGGAGGCAGAGGCAGGTGGATCTCTGTGAGTTCAAGGCTAGTCTGTTCTACATAGCAAGTTCCAGGTCAGCTGGAATTACAGAGAGACCCTGTCTCAAAAACACCCCCACCCCCCAAAAAAAATCCTACCCTAAAGGGTGTAATTATCACGTTCCTTAGCCTTTGGATCCATTAAAAAGTCTATCACTATCTTTTATGGTAGTGGCTCAATCAAAGTGCTTGCATCACCAGCTGAGCAGGACACTATACCCACAGCAAGGAAGGTAACCAGGTATTCAGAGTACATGTCATTAGTGAGAGGCCTGTTGGGCCCAACTACATGTGATGACATACAAATAGCTCACAAGTTCTTTGATATGTTGCCATTCAAAACTGAAGCTTGATTTCCCTTATGTTGAGTTGGAACTGAATTTAATAACTCCCATTTTAATAAGTATTTGCATTCTGTATTACTGAGGGGAAAACCTGAAACCAGAACAAGTTCCAAAAATGATGAAAACATACACTGTATAACTGAAAATTGCATAGCAAATTTCTCGCATTATTTTTACTTGTCTATGTGTTGGAAAAACTCTAGACATGAGATGAAACTGATTTACAAGCTCAGAGTTGAACAATATAAAAGGCCAAGCTTTAAATTTAGGAATCAAAAATACCTAGATTCTCTCAAGTCTCTATTGGTTATCAACTGGGCAATCCAACAATGGTCACTTGAAATATTTTATTTCAGTGTTCTCTTTTGTAAAATGGGAGTAATGCATACACATTATTTCACAGAAGCCTTGAGAGGGCTAAATCACGTCTCTATACTAAACTAGCAAAAGTTAGAACTCAGAGTCAAAAATAAAACGCCAGGGCTAGGTATATACTATAAAGAAGGCATGGTGGTACATCCCTGCAATCCCAGCACTTGGGAAAACAAATCAGGAGGACAACACTGAATTCAGGGCCAGCCTAGTCTACACAGTGAGATATAAGCTAGGCAAAGGTACTGTGCTAGTTAGTTTTTGTTAACTTGACACAACAAACCAGAGTAACCTGTAGACAGAACCTCAATTGAGGAATTTCCGCCATCAGAACAGCCTGTGACCATGTTTGCAACACATTTTCTTAACTGCTTCTTGATGTAGGAGCACTCAGTCTACTTTGGGCAGTACCATCCTTGGGCAGGTGGGCTTGGGCTATATAAGAAAGGTAAGTGACCATGCTAGGGCAAGCAAGCTAGTAAGCAGCATTCCTTCAGTCTCTGCTTCAGTTTCTGTCTCCAAGTTCCTGCTCTGTCTTCCCTCAATGATGGACTGTAACTTCTAAGATGAAATCTTTTCCTTCCCAAGTTGCTTTTGGTCATGGTGATTATCATAGCAAATGAAGGCAAGCTAGAACAGGTACATAGGGACACTCTGTTTCTAAAAACAGAAGAAAATGCAACAATAGCAAAAACCCACTTAACTGAACCATCAGTTAAGGAAAGAGAATACCAAGGCTTAGTTAGACTCCAGAGCTGATAGTGGCAGTAAATCAGATGATGGTTTTTATGCATTCTTCTCACTTGCTCATATAAATAGGACTTTCACTGTAGCTCTAATAAAGCTTACTTTAAAAACATACTGACAAATTATATCAGTTAATGGCCTATTTCTAGTGTTTCATATGATCTTGCCACTTAATGCTTACCTAGTTCCTGTTGATCTGAGAAATCTAAACCTTCAGTGTTTAAGACAGAGAAAACCTTCCTTCCCTTTACCCTTCTTCAGGGAGGGCACAATCAAGTGCAAAGAATGATGGGAAGAAAGCAACAAAGAGTTCCTTTGAAGTGATTATTGACCTAACTTGGGAATTAACTTGCTCTCTGCCTCCTTAGTCACATGCTCTAATCACATCACTTCAAGGGTATCCTAATAAACAGCAATGCAGGGTCCCAAAAGAGACTTGGTTACCAACAATACTTGACATAATTTCATCACCTGGGCAGCCTGAGCCTTTGGGTGAGGAAAAACTTTCCTACCTATATTCTCTTAAAGCAAAGTGTTTAGCTTTTCTGTCAAGTTCGAAGCTGGAGAAAACGGTTACTCAGGCAAACAAGGCGCGTTCAGACAAAACTGATATTAAGTAACAGAATATACCTGAGAAAGGGATCAAGGTATGAGGTTTCACGCATAAGACCTTTCAGTGGTCACCTTTCAAAGCAAATTTATAACCTACCAAGCAACTCATTTTCAAAGAAAATCTGTCAATGAGTGAGCAGTTTTCAAGTAAATACAGTCATTCTACATAGAAAATCTTTCTGCTTCCTTTATGCACTCTACCCTGTCCCCATCACATCTCTGTTGCAAGCAAAATAAAGGCTTGTTGGAAGGCAGAGAGAGAGTTAAGATTAATGTTAGTCAAGGACTAAGCCCCAGAAGGAACATGAGATTGGTGCACATGGAAGCAAAGACATAGGCTTTTGATCAAACCAGCCTTCTCCACACAGCAAATTCATTACTGGTTATGAAGACTCAGAACAGTCTAGGGCCTGTGTTGCCTTCTGTAGCACCATGGAGATGACACAGAAGTTTCCTCTAAGGCAATGGTTCTTAATCTTGATTGTAGATTATAACCACCGGGCGTTTTGCTTTATTTTATATTTTATGAGAAAGGGTCTAACTATGTTGCTCAGATGTTCTTAAACTGGTAAACTCACTGATCCTCCTGCCTCAGCCTCCCAAGTAGCTAGATTACAGGCATTGGCCACCATGATTGGCTTCCTGGAATGTTTTTAAAAAGCCTGAAGCTCAGGCCACATTTCTGATGAACTAAAACCATCCCTTGTCAGGAGGTGTGGCTCAGAAAACTGCTTGCTAAGCATGCATGAAGTCCTGGGTTCAATCACCAGCACAGCATAAAACCAGGTATGATACATTGCAGGCCTGTATCTCAGCCCCTGGAAGACAGAGACAGGAGGATCAGGAGTTCAAGGTTATCCTCCACTACACAGTATACTAGAGGCCACCCTGGGATACATGAGACACTACTCCTCTCCCCCCACATCCCCAGGCAAAAATAAATGGATGGATGGATGGATGGATGGATGGATGGATGGATGGATGGATACCATTCCCAGCACCAGTGCTACAAGTTACAAGACAGAAGTGTCCTATTAGACAGGAAGACAAGTGAGCAGAGGTACAGGGCACATTAGGTTAACATTCCCCACATTAAAAAGCTAGTATTTGCCATTAGGAAAACAAGCTCAGAATTCATTTCTTTTAATTTCAAATTCTCATCTGTGTTCAACTGAGGGAACCACAGACTATCAGAGCCAGACATAAATAAATGAACCTTAAAAGATTAGCTATTTAATCTTACTTCACCTGACACTAGAGGAAACTGAGAGAAGTGACTGGTCAAGGTCATGGTTAAGTTTAATGACAGGGCAAGATTTCCTCTCAGTCCAAGGCCCTTTAATTGTTCTATGCTGAACACAGCAGCATGACCTGGTGCTTAGACAAGCTCTGGTGCTAGAGTGCCTGGGTGAGAATCTGGCTCCACTGGTTTAGCGTCAACGCTAAACCTCAATTTTCTCACCTGGAAAGTAGTTATAATAATAGTATCTACCCCATACCATTGTGAAGACTGAAGGAGTGGAAAAGATCAAAGAATGCTTGGCATATAATAAGTGTACAATAATGGTAGCTGCTATTATTATGAAAGGTCAGCAGCACCCTGGAGAGAAGAGTAGGAATAGTTATTTTAGTTTAAGATGATGCTCATTAATGCCCTAGAGTTTCATGGTATTAAGATCATGCTTTCAAAGACTTCTTATGTAGACTAAGACTTTGAGTCAAAACCAACTTTTACATCACTCGCAATACAAAGGATGTTACAACCTCTAGGTATTCTCTCATGCTCAACTGTTTTTGCTGAATGAATGACTGTGAAAATGCTGCTGTTGTTAAAGGTGCTATCCAAATGTGAGCTGTATGTTATTCCTTTCAATGATCATTCGTACTCCACCACCCAGTATCTCATCAAGGTGGACGACGCAGGGCAAGTCCTTCAAGAAATCCTAACATTTCATCCTAAAAAATATTCAAATGCAAAGAAAGCTAAGTAGGGAGGAAAAAAACAAAATCCATTTTAGAAAGGAAGGAAGGTCAAGAGGAGAAAGGATCAAAGAATTGAGGAATTACATTGATAGAAAATTCCAACACCTATTTCTCAATGAATCCTCTATGTGCAGTTCCTAGAAGTCATAATCTCTATAGTCAAGAAGCTAGAGAGATGTGCACCCCCGTCTGAATGAGCTTTAAAGATCTCTGGGAAGACAGACTTTGGGGTAGATGTCACAGCTCCTTCTGCTCTCCTGGCCAGCCAGTCTTGGTCCTCCTTCTGTTCTCACACTTGCACAGATTACTTGTTGAATACCTAAGATATGTGCTGGAATGCTGAGGCAAGAGGCTCACAAATTCAAGGCAAGCCTGAGCTATAGATGCTAGAGAAGGGGAATGGGAAGAGTAATATTGCTTTGTGGGGGTGGAGGGAGGGTGGACACTGGGGAACTTCTGTAACTCTCCACCTTAGTTTTTGAGGACAGGGTGTGTCTCATTGAACCTGGAACTCACAGATTGGCTAGACTGGCTGATCAGCCAGACCCCAGGGAATCCTTTTGTGTCCATCTCCCAGTAGTGGGATTACAGGCCTACACTATTACACCCAGCTTATTATGTGGGTGCTGGGGACCTAAATTCAGATCCTCAGGCTTATGCAGCAAGCACTTACCCACTAAGTCATCTCCTAGCCCTAAGATTACTTAGCAGAGTGAAAAGGCCTGGTCACCAAACATAAGTCCTTTCTTTACTGTGAAGAAAAGGACTGACTACAGAATTAAATATTGAAGAAATATGTATACATGGTCTGAATCACATTGCCTTCAGGTGCCAATTTAGTTATACAGAAGACGACTCTGAGACTTCTTCAGTAAAGAGGTCACATACCATCTTGAACATAGCAAATTTCTCAAGTATAAGCACCTCTTATTTTTCAAATTCCTGCAGTTATAAAAAGGTAACTATCTTTAGCCGGGCGTGGTGGCACACACCTGTAATTCCAGCACTCGGGTGGCAGAGGCAGGCGGAGCTCTGTGAATTCGAGGCCACCCTCTCTACAAAGTGAGTTCCAGGATGTCTGGGGCTACAGGGAGACCCTGTCTCAAAAAGACCAAAAAAAAAAAAAGAAAAAAGGTAACTATCATTAACCCTACTCTGGAGGCACTGCGGAAATAAAATGAGAGTACCTATGACAATGGTTTGGAATTAAAACACACTCCACTTTAAATGTAAGTCAGTTTTTACACCCAAAAGCAATTGGAAACTAGCTTGGAATATGAGCCTGGGTATGCAAACCTTTTTAAACTTAACACAGAATAGGCCAAATGTTCCTAATCTTTACCAAACTATACACATCCCGAAAGACTTAAGACATTACATTTTGTTTTCTAGCTAGATGCTAAGACAGTATTAGAACTCCTTACGAATTTTCTTGATAGACTATATATGCTTATCTATTCAATGTGATCACAAACCATGCTTTACAATTTCATTTAACAGAACTTCTTAGTCCTTAAAACAAGGATACCACCACCATCTACTCTGTCTTCCTCACAAGGCTACAGTAAAAACACAACAGTCAACAATTTAACACACTAGCATATAATATGATAGCATATCATCCAAGTTGTAACTTCTTTTGTGCGTCTACATTCATGCGTGTAGGCACCTGTGCAAGTATGTAAGTACAGAGTATGTATGCAAGTACAGAAGCTAGAGGTAATGTTGAGTTTCTTCCTCCAATTTTTTGAGACAAGATCTCTCACTGAACCTGGAGGTGGCAGACTCACTTAGACTGGCTATAGTCAGCAAACCCCAGGGATCCTCCTGTCTCTGCCTTCCCAGAGATCGGATGGAAAGGGCATGATACCATGCCCAACATTTTTATGTGGGTTCTGAGGAATCAAAGTCAGATCTTCACTTATATGACAAGCCCTTTACTAACTGGACCACCTCCCAATCTACAAGCTGTAACTTCTATCTCAAAATACTCATCCAGCAGCCCCCTATACCCTGTCCCTTCTCACTATTGATCCATACCCTCTAGAGAAAGATGAGAAAGATGCCTCTGGGGCTGCTAAATCCATCTTCTTAAAAAAATTTTTTTTTAATTTATTATTTTGTGTTTGTATGATGGGGAGGGAGGCTCCATGTTATGCACTTTGTGGAGGAATTGTTTCTCTCCTTATACCTTTATATGGGTTCTGGGAATCAAATGCAGGTTCCCAGGCTTGCACAGCATGCACCTTTACCCACTCAGACATCTCACCAGTTTTCTGAACCTTACGCTCTAAGGCAGCCAGACCAAGAACAACAGAAAAACTGTTTCCTCTTGACGTGCTACTTAGAAATCACTAACACCAAATCTGTAAGATTATAGTTACTTAGAATTTAAATTGTTTATAATTATTCCAAAGGCTCAAGGAGGATCCACAAGCTAAATACACCATTCTCCCCCTCCCTCGCCTATCCTGTCCACTGCACTTGGGACTTTTTATCAAGAGCTCAGTCAGGAAAGTTGAAGACCTCAAATCTCACAAAGTGAGTCTCCCCATACCACTCAGTCACTTACAGTGGTGAAAGCCCATTACTGGCTTGAGAAAATGTTTTTCCATACCTTACATCCTCGTGTTAAAGTGTGACATTCTTCTTTTAAAAAATTATTTTATTTATTATTTTTATTTTATGTGTATTGGTGTATTGCCTGAATGTAGGTAAGTGCACCCATGTCATGCAATGCCCGCGGTGGTCAGAGGAAGCTGTCAGATCCCCTGGGACTGGAGTTATGGACAGTTGTTAGCTGCCATGTGGGTGCTGGCATTCAGGTCTTCTACAAGAACAACCAGTGTTCTTAACCGCTGAGCCATCTCTCCAGACCCAAAATGTGTCACTCTTTAAAAGCAGAATTTGTGACCTGCAACTACTGAAACTTCACTCAGCAGAATTCAATCTGGCAGCCAGAGGTGGCACTGGCAGTACCTGCATTAGCTCACAAGCTAGGATTGCATTGCCAATATATTACTTTCCCTTCATACTATCTAGTGGAAGCTCAATATGACTGACCCTTTCTTGAATTTGCCTTTGAAATCTTCCCAATAGTCTTCAAGGAAGACTATCTTTCCAGCTTCTAGAGATGATCCCATGGATTTAAAGAAAAAATTTGTGTCCTTCCTGAACAAAATAAAACAAAAAGAATAAAAAGTTTCTCTTCAATTATAACCTTTAACAGTAGCTCTGCCTCTCCTTAGTCTCTGGGATTTTTAATGTTTTTTTTGGTTTTGGTCTTTTTCAGACAGGGTCTCCCTGTAGCCCCTGCTAGCCTGGAACTCACTGTGCAGACCAGGCTGGCCTTGAACTCACAGAGATCCGCCTGCCTATCTATGCTTCCCAAGTGCTGGGATTAAAGATGTGCGCCACCACACCCAGCCCTCCCTAGTCATTTTATAACAGTGAAAACACACTGTACTGGTAGTAAAGACCGCGACTCTAGGCTAGCTCTGACACAGACACATTATAGGACACAGAGCCTACGGTTTCACTTTTCAGAGTTACAGTTGCTTCTTTTGACTAATGAATGAAAAATGAGATTAATGCTATTAGGTAGCTCCCAATTTATATAGTTCTATTTGCCCTTCTTGAAACTTTCTATAGCTTTATCTCAAGGATGTTACACAAACCCCCAAAGATTTTCTGTAAAGCTTTTAACAAATCATCTATAAATAGTTTATTAATCTTGCACAATGTACTTTTACAAATAGGCTCACTATAAGGCATGGTCTAATGTTGGGTCATATGATGCTAGTATTTAAAAACTCTGACATATATAAACCAGCAATTTCACATAGTCCAATCTACTATAATAACAACCCTCTTGACGAACCTATGGATAAGTGCCATTGATATCGTTATTTTACAAATCAAGGAATGGAAACACAAAGAAGTTAGTAACTTGCCAAAAATCATAGCACTAGTACACAATGGAGTTTGGATTTAAACCAGGTAGCCTCCTAGTTCTGTGGTCTAGCCATAAATTACACTGATCCTCAAAATGAAACTAAGAAGAGCCTGAAGACCAGGAGTCCAGGGCAGAAAGATATTTCACGAGGGATGGGCGGCTAATACTGAAGTCTCTGATAGGTTGTACCTTTCACTTCAATGGTGGCATTTGCTTTAGGAGCGCTGACAAAATGATAAACACAGTGGTATTCGCCTGAATCCTCAGCTCTTGGCTTATTGATCCTGCAGAGATGAGAAGAAAAATAAAGTGAGGCAACTAGGAATGGTCAAAACACGCAACAAAAGGCAAATCCAGGGGCCACAAGGGACCACACTTTCCAAATCCTGTTCCTAATTATAACTCACCTCTTCCTAACTAAAAGCAGAACCCTCCCTCTGTGTACCCCTACTGGGTGTTAGGAATAGAAATAGAATGGGGCTCCTGACCACCAATCTTAATGTTCCAAACTATTGGGAGAAAACTAATTATAAAACAAATCATCAAAAATGAAGGACTGAACTTAATTTACACTGAAATACAGAAGGAGGAACCATCAATAAAAACTTGCTCTCCTAGAGGTTCTAGTCATTTTGATAAAGGAAATATTTTCTGTGCTTCTCTAAAAGGCTTTATTTAGTAGCATGCCTTTTAGGAAGTCACATTCAAAGGGCCCAAGCTTAGTTTTCTTTTGAAAAAACAAACGATCAACCAAACCTGCCAACAGAGCATTAGCCAGAGCCAGCTTGGGGAGGGGGGGGGATCCCATGCCATTTTCTAGCTCCGCTAGTCTCTTCAGTGTTTCACTGTGCCAAGCTTGGACCTACCTCAAAATATCCACACATGATGCTTCGTCTTCCTATCATTCGGCTTACCTAAGCCCTTTTCTGTCAGGTCTGGTCTTATATCTCATTTCCAGCCCCCATCTAAATTTCTTCCTCCTCCATTACACACACACTCTCTCATTGTGGTTCTTAATAGAACTTACCACAATATGTAATCATGTATTTATGAGATTGCTTGATTGATATCTGATGTCTCTGCAACAGACCAAGTTCTATGTAAGTGAGCACTGTTAACTGGTATACAATTCTATACTCAGCCTCATCTTGTGCTCACACTATAATAGGGAAATGAGTAAACAGTGAATAAATGAACAAATAAATACAAAGTCAGAGTAAGTATCTGTGTGCAGACCCAGACTAACTAAAACAGTTACTGTAAGAGGCATGTGTGGCCAGCACAGCACATCCTCACAATCTCACTGGTGATTCCAATCTCACACAGCATCAATACACTCCATCACACACACACACACACACACACACACACACACACACACACACAGGCGCGCACACGCACATGGGGGTGGAAGGGAGGGAGAAAGAGGGAGGAAGGGAAGGAGACAGACAGATTGGTAATTACAGAAAATAAAAAAAAATCAACTGCAACTGCCCCTAGATTAGAGAATAAATATGGATAGACGGCTAGATTCCTATTTTGTTTAGTGGTTAAAATATGATCACTGTGATGATCTCCACTGTAGTGATAAAAGCCTAATAAAAAACTATTATCCACTGACTGATCCAATGCAATTATCCACCTCATTGTTCATTCCAAAAGAGAAACATAAATTTAAGAGAATACAGATGAGAACTGTCTCAGCATACATGTCAGCACATTAGTCTTTTTTTTTTTTTTTTTTTTTTTTTTTTTTTTTTTTTAAAAAAAAAAAAAAAAAGAGGACGATAAATCTTTCACTGTGATATATCAAAATAATCACAGAGATCCGCCTGCCTCTGCCTCTGCCTCCTGAGTGCTGGATCAAAGGTGTGCGCCACCACACCTGGCCAGCATATTATTCTTAAGAGGAGTAGTCAAGATGTCTTCTCAATTGGACACAAATATCGCATACCTTGAATCTATGTTCCCAATAGGAAATATACACAAATCAGTTCTTAAGTATTCTAGAATCTGAGGAAGGAGCCTGAATCTATGCCTATGGGTTCACAATCTCCTAAACCATTCCCTTGAACTAATAACTAGGAAGGAATTAAAGCAAACAGAAAATGTTCTCTACAGACTATGCAGGGCAGGCTTCTGAAACTGTTTCAATGGCTTCCTTTGAACTGTATCAGCCTGCTAGCTAGGATTAGCTGATCCTTTTCCAGGTCACTTTTCAACCAGGAACAAATTCTGAAAGACAAGGTGCCATGCATTCTGCACATTCTAAAAAGCACTAAATCTTTGGGTTGCAGGTAGCTCAAACAAGCAAATATTCTCCTTTATTCAGAGGACATTTCTAGGCCACCAACATCACCCCATCATTAGTGAGCTGTGTGCCCACTGGTCCTGATCAGGTTATGATGTTACTCCTAAAAGGCAAGTCATTAGGACATCTACCTAGTGGAAAGCTTCCTTAGGGAGATGTCTTACCTCAACAGTCTCAAAGCTGACTTCAATTTGTGCTCTAAAAGCACTGGAATAAGTCAAGGGGGCTGTATTCTAATTGTGCCTTGACTGACATTGTTACCCTGAGCAATGACTACCATTTGTTCTCAGTTCGTCTATTATCGTGAGAGGATACGGCTGTCAAATTCAACTGCTACCGGAATCATTTAGAATCTTTTATCAATTCCTGAACTTGTCTCAGATATATTGGATTAGCCTATCCAGGAGAGGGCCAAATACATCCTCAGTCAAAGTTTGGAGTTTGAAAAATAATTTCAGTTCACTGAAATAACTGAGATTATAATGAATTTTAAGAAACATTCTGAAATTCATCTTTTTGACATATATGTGTGTAAATTACTAATGAGGCTTGTGATGCACTAATAAGAAAGGCCCTTAGAGAAGCATGCAAAAAACCACATAGGAGGTTAAAGTTTAGTAAACAGTCCATCATACTGGAATAAAATAATTCACATTGTAAGTCTTTAAAAAACACTTATTTAGGTGTTAGAGAGATGGCTCAGAGGTTAAGAACACTGGATGCTCTTGCAGAGGACGTGGGTTCAATTCCCAGCATCCAAATGGAGGCTAACAACTGTCTGTAACTCCAGTTCCAGGGGAATCTAATGCCTTCTTCTGACCTCTGTAGGCACTGCATGGCATGGGTGCACTTCCACGCAGGCAATATACTCATAGACATAAAGTATTTTTTAAAAACATTATTTATTTATTTATTTATTTATTTGGGAGGGCACAGAGGACAACTTGCAGAGTTGCTTCTCTCCTTTTACCATTTGAGTTTCAGAGACTTAAATTCAGGCCATCAGGCTTGGTTGGTATCAAGCATCCTTACCTGCAGAGCCATGTCCCACAATGTATCTTTTAAATAACATTTTCACATTTGTTTCAAAATACATATGCAAATTCCTCATTATTATGAAATTATAATACCAAGTCAACTCAGCCACACACCCCTTATTTCCAAGAGTTGTTAGCTCTCTCACCTGTATTCCATATTGCTAGCATTCTTACGAGTGGCAGTCAGTTCTACTCCATTCTTTGTCCAGTAGCTGTGTGTAAGAGTGTGAGAGCTGGAGGTGAGGTTACACTGCAGGGTGACAGGGAGGAGGCTGTCTCGAATAATGACCTCTTCACTCGTGACAATTCTTGGCTCTGTAATTAGAGTGCACAATGATAGAGTGCCATAGCTTTTCACTGGTCGCAGCCCTGGCCTGGAAGTTGGACGGGGTAGGAAGGGGAGACTAGAAGAAGAGGGAAGGCAGACAGGACCACATTAGGACTTTCACTTTACCACTTTGGAGGAAGTTAAAAAAAGAAAAACAATGATTATAAGCAAAATGACCACTAGCGCAGACAACAGCCTGAAGACCAGTTGGCCTAGACGTGAAAGAATGGGAGTATTACATGTGCTTGCACTGGCAACAATCCACTTACAGTTCTGAATACCACAATTTTATGAAGTTAAGAACCACCAGGCAATTCAGTGTCTATTTAAAAACAAAACAAAAAACAAACAAAAAAAAACAAGCTCCACCTTGCAATTTATATAAGAAACTCCCTATGGAGCCACTGGGCCTTGGAACAGCAGTATGTATGGCTTTTCCCAAAATGAAATCTGTTAAGCCTAGAGCAAACCAGCCATGGCTATTACACAGAAAAAGTGCTAGATTTAAAAGCAAGCTTCCCATTGGAAGTCTCTTGCATTTTTTTTTTTAATTCTGAGGAGGGAAAATTCTTAGGAATTATTGATTCTTCTCTCTAGCCCATTATTTATTCCCAAAGCAGCTTTTTTTCTTTTCAGAATTGCACTTTAAAACACATTCCATTTCAAGATAATATAATTATACTGGAGTGTGAGGTCTTGGTTGTGGGCTCCTCGATGTTAGAACTACAAGGCTGAATTCCTCTTATTTTTTAATGAACTAGAAAAGTGAAATGACTTATACAAGGACATAAACTATTAGTAGCAAAAGTGGCCCTATAAAAACACATCTGACTGAATTTCCTATCTCTGTAACCCAACGCCTCCCACACACACACACACACACAAAAAAAAAAACCAAAAAACAAACAAACAAAAAAAAACCCCACAAAACACTTCTACTCTGATGCAAGATACATATACTACTTTCTGATTCTCTCTTTGGCTTAAATAATTTGGGATACCACTTTACCTACAAAAATAACCTGTATTAGTTAAATATAACACATTAAGCAGAAAATTTCTAAATCATATTGTATCATTTCTGGAAGGTTCATCTTAAAAGCATTTTGAAATTTTCACTGGTATAGTTAAAAGTCAGGACATTTCCATGTCTGTTCCTCCTACTGTTGTATTATATCTTTTCTCAGGCTTTGTTCTTTTTCTACTTTTGAGCAAACTTTTCAGGTGAAGTCTCAATCATCTTCTCCCATTCACATTTAGAGGTTATTTGCCATCCCCAGAGCCCTTTCTCAGAAACCCAAGCTTCATTTCCCCACTCCCTGTATCTAGCTACTTCCAGTCTACCCTTCCACAGCACCTCCACTCACCATTTTATAAAGGACGGTTCTAATTCTTGAGGACAGAACTGTCTTTCTCTACTGAAACTGCTTTATTGTTCAAGGAGGGGGAGGATGGAGAAGTCATGAGGTATTTGGAAAAATTTAAGGGCTTAAAGACTTCCTAACCAATAAAAGTAACATTTCTGATTATAATGTCAGTATCTTTATGATCTTAATGATAAAGCAAATCTTGGTGTTTTCCCAATTAACAAACTGAATGTAACTAATTTCCAATTCTGGCAAAAGGATAATGGTTATCTTCCGTTCCGCAACATCAAACAGGGTCTCTGTATACAAATAATGGAGGCATAGCAGCCACTAAGACAAAAGCAGATGCATGTAAACACGTTAGCGCAGTGGTGTCCCATGGCTTCAAGACACACTGGACAGAAGCCAAATCCCTGGGCTTTAAGAGTCGAGCAGAACAGCTGCAAACCCTGCAATGGAAGGCGCACATACACCATCAGCAGAAAGCATCACAATTCCAAGAAAAATTAAAACCAAGCAAAAACAAAAGAGAAAAAGATAGAACCAATACTCCACAGAAGAGAAATTAAAAATATCAAGGCAACATTAAAACCCAAACACACTTTTAGGTTTTCACTGAATTTTTATTGTCCAATTTCATTTTCTGTCCCACTTGGGACTCTCCTGGTTCTTCCTCTCAGATTGCACTGAGAAAGGGTGAACTCTGAGAATGAGGCCAAGAGTTTCCAGTTGTGTACAAACACAAGGCCAAAGTAAATGCTACTCTTACCTGTGACGATGCAAATGATCACTGCAGCTCAGGGGCATTAAGAAGGTGATGAAAGCAATCTGGTAGACTTTCTGCCAAGAAATCTTAGAAGGCATAAGAAAGCACTTCTCCCCTCAAGTGTTAAGGATCCAGGAGAGAGTCAGCTGGGAGCAAGTGGATAGTTTAAATAGGATTCTGTACCATAGGAGGGTTGTGGAGTGGGGTAACCTGCCTCCTATGATTACAGTACATGAAACCAGTGCTAGACTGAGTTCCTTGGCTGCAGTACCACATTGTATTCTGCACCAGGATGAAGGTGGGGCATTTATTTCTGTGGCCCAGAGCTGCCCAGTACCAGTCCAAGACAGATGATGTTTAGGAAAAGTAAACATTTTTATACCTGTCACTGACTCCTAGTTAGAAGCATCAGGTAGGAGACCTTTACCCTAACCATCATAGTATAGTATATATAAAAACATACTATGGCCAAAGAAACCCTAAAAATTGGACCCATTTCTGCTTTACAGTATTCAAGGAAATTTTGGGAAAATATTGCTGGTAGGTAATTCTTACAAGACTTCAACCTCCTCATGGAGGCAATGTCTTTGGGGATGTCTGAAATCACAAAACAATCAGAGTTTAATTCATGGTGCTGAAGCAACAGTCTGGTGTTCTGGAAGGAGTTAATTTGTATTAGTCAGTCGACTGATGCAGATATCCAAGGAGAGGACATACTAGCCAGGATGTGGTTTAGTCACACGCAAATACCCCTAATGTAGGAAAACTGGCCTTTTTTACCTACAGGTTAGGCTTCTTGGAAGTAAAACTACCAAATGCCCAGTCCATGCCTATAAACTTCTGCAGACCTTTGTGGCCATTTGGATAATTCTGTTTTATACATAAGGAAAGGAGCAAGGGGGCAGGAGAAGGAGACGTGCAAGGGGGAAAATTTGTTTAAAAAAGAAGAAAAAAAAAAATCACTGGGTTAATGTTCTCCATTTTCACACAGACAGGTTTTCTTTTTCCCTCTGCAGAAGCAGGTTCTCTGACTGAGCAGTGCCAACTGCAGCAGCCTCTTCTGTCTCTCCTCTAAGCCTTCCCTGTCCCTTACCCTCACTCCAGTTTTCCAAGTGGATACGAAACAGGCATTAATTTGCTATATTTCCATTTTTAAGTCTATATATTCAGGACCCATGTCATATTCTATTATTACCAAATTACTCACAAAAATAGACTTTTACAACTTTTTCTCACTCTACAGCAGTCAGTTCTTTCTGATAAAAGTGGCTATAGCTTTCTCACTGAACCCTTGAAGATCATGTGAAAATAAGAAGTCCTTTCCATTAAACTGAGACTGCTCCCTCAATTAGAACCAAATCTAATGCAGGACCAGACCTCTTCCCAGCTAGGAGCACTGCTTCTGTGATAGCCTCTCTTCTTCCTACCACACAAGTACCAAGTTACTTTCCAGAAAGAGGACTCACCACGGGAGAGGCTCTGCCAGCATTTTACTTATACCTGATACAATACAGGAAAGGGAACCTTCTAATACTGCTACTCAACTCATTCCATCACAGAGAGGAATGTGGTTGGGATTTAATTTCCTCTTTTTTTCAAGACACAAGGAAATAGTGTGAATAGCTTCCAAGCTATTTCTGAGTTCGTCATCCACTGGTAGGTATAAGGCAACATCGAAGTCAAGCTGTCTATGAACAGGAATCAGATACGACTCTGACTTTCAAGACAATATGATTTAGGGGCTTAAAAAAAAAAAAGAAGACCTAGTCTGCAGCTTGAGGCTACCTAGCTCCTGTAGGCAAGACATATGGAGAGAATCACAGGTGGCTGCTTTGGAACAGGCCCAGTGAGGACTATACTGCTGCATTGGAGGGCTGCTGTCAGAGGAGCACATGCCACTGCTTTAGAAAAGAAAGAGCTGGAACTACGGAAATATCCAAGCTTACATGCTACCCAACAAAACACACTACCACACTGCACCCATGGCAACATTCCCATCAACAGAACAAGATGACACCAAGTTACAGTGAGGGAAGAGGCAGGGCAGACACAAACTTAAAACCATAGAGGTAAAGGCAGCTACTCAGAGAGCTTCAAACAGATGAACAGATGCAATAAAAAGTAGTTAGACTGGGGAAGAAAAAAACAAAAATAGAAAGGCACCAGAGAAGAAATCAGCAAAAGGATAGCAGGAAACCTACTACAAAATTAAGGAGGGAAAGAAACAATTTCAACACTACCCTCGTTCCACTGCCTGGCTTTTTCTTTTTTTTTTTTTCCACTTCCCCAGTTCTCCCTCCCCGCCTCTTCCCAACGCAGATGCCTTTAGACAGTCATGGATTTCCTCAAGTTCTTTGTTCCTGAGGAGAAAGACACAGAGAAGGGTTGGGGGATAAGGGAGGCAGAGGACGGAAAAAAAAAAAGTTGCCACAGATGTTTTCGTACACTACAATCAGAAGGGTCATGGGTTTGAAAAAACAAGACAGGGGGTGGGGTAAGTGATCATACTAGGGTAGAGGGAAAGGAAGCAGAAGGGAAGGGTCATCGGGCCACCTCTAATGACTACAGTACTACTACTGTAGGGTGCTGGACTCACTCTGAAGGACGCTTATGGTGGCCTGGGCTCGAATCCATGTTATAGAAGGGTTTTGCCTCAAGTCATTCCTCTTGGGGTCGTTGCTGGCCCTGCACTCGTAAGTCCCAGAGTCCTCCAAGGTGAGCCGGGTTATTCTCAGCACACTCACGCCGTTTGACCCGTAGGCGGTGTTTACGGTGACACGGCGCTTCCGAGCACCGTCCCACAGCTGTCTGAAAGACTCTGCCCGGTTGACTTCTGCGTACCACCACTGGATCTCTGGCGTGGGGCTCCCGACCACGTCACAGTACAGCTCAAAGGCGTCCCCCGTGAGCTTAGTTTCTGACATGGGCGACTTGACAAACCCAGCTAGAGGGAGGGGGAGCAGGGATGCAGTGACAGGCCAACCAGAAAAAAAAAAAAAAAGAATCAACAGGTGTTAATAATAATTTAAAGGAAAGGAAAGAAAAGAAAAAAAGCAAATGAGTTGCAGAGAACAAAAAAAGATTCATTTTTAAACTATAAAGAGACAGTAATAGCAATTCATACAAGCTTTTAGAAGAAGAACCACCCTGAGAAGCTTATGAAGCAAAGGCAGGCCAATTACAAGCTGGGGCAGCCCAGGTGCTGGCCAGGCAGAAGCAAGTCCACTGAAAAGCATTTTAGCAATGGGCCCAGCTGGTAGGAATGAGAAAGCCTCGGGTCTTAGGGAAGAGCATCCTTCCTTAGAGCACAAACCGTTACCTTTCCAAACTCGGCCAAGTGATGAAAGATAACGGGAAGTGGCAGTAGGTTTACATGCCAAGCATTTTGTTGGAGATGCAGTGTCTTTTCTAAACCACAACAGAAGTATTAACTAACCTACTGGTACCTTTTCTTGTTACTCAGAATTCAATATTCAGCTGAAAGGCAGATTTCTCACAAGTAGGATACTATCCTACTATACTTTCTAATCTTTCTTAGAGCGGTTTCAAACAAACAACCCAGTTTTCTATGCATCTTATCTGAATATATAGACCCTTGGGGCACAGGAATACACAGGGCGGTCTGTACTTCATACCAGAGTGAGAATTACTATTAAGGTCAGTGCTCAGGAGCTGGACTAACAGTAACAGCAAACCAGCTCACCACCAGTTAAAAAAAAAAAAAGAGAGAGAGGGACAATGTCTTTAATGATCCCATAAATTCTATTGGAAAAATCTCCTGAAAAACCAGTCCTTGAAATAACTGTTTCCTTACAGGCTCTCTCCACAAAGTTTAATTGCCTGGCTTCTAGCAGTCAGCTCTAAAAGGATGAGAAATGTACACTGATGAATTAAACTAAACTGTATTACAGGGAGAAGGCTATGCTTCAACCAGCATGATTTGCAAAAGACAAGGTAGAGAAAGAGAGTAAAATCATCACCACTATCATCTAGGCTTATTTTGAAAACATGGAGTTGGGCCCCTAGGAAAAGACACCACTGTGTAAGCATATCTCATTCACTCTGCATAAGGTTTGTACAGCATTTCTACCAATTCAGAAGCTCCCTAACGTATAAGGCAAGAAGTTAAAGGAGTGTTAAGGAGGGCATTCTAAGTGGCTTGGCAACTTCCCTTGGGAGGCATGGCTCATGAGTTAAGTACATTCCTCTGCAGTGAACAGATAATAGGGTCAGGATCTACCAATATCAGACTAAGAACAATCTTAGAGGAGAGGAAGAACAAAATGGAAGTTTTCCTATAATCTAGAAGCTAAGGATATAACTGGCTAACTGAAACACGAAGGTTGCTAAGTGGAAAATTTTCAGCTTATAGCCACAACGATATTTGCCTTAGGAAATAAATTCCACTTTACGTATCTAAGAATGCTAAGAGGTATTTAGTACATATACTCAAGTACAGGTCAAGACATCCAAATTCATACTTGTCTTTCATTTCCTTAAACTTTGAGAATCCGAACAGTACAGAAATACAGTAATAAACAGGCTTAGACTAAATGTTCTCTTGAATATATTTGAAACTACCTGTTCAGGTCTAGAATTTATTCTTTGTAAGGAACTACCTGACAATACAAGTCCCAATGAGTCAAAAAGATGTCATTCTCAAACACAGAAATTGTTTAATACAGAAAGGAGGCCCCAAGGTCCTGTATAAAAGCTGAGCTTGCTGCTAGATTAAAGTGGTGGTCTCTCAGTCAACTGGCAAAGTCAATGCCCATAAATACAAGGGGAGAGAAATACAGAAGATGGTTTCTTTCATTTTACGATCAATTTAATCACCAGTAAAAACCAGCTATCAATAAATTCTTGAAATATTGTGAAGATTATGTTTTGATCATATTCTTGAACACTAAGTAGAAATCACAACATCTTACCAGTACATGGTCCATGAGTATTGGGAAGTTATATCCTACATGATTATGTCTTAGAAATCTATGACTGGACTTGGTTTGTGTTTTCTACTTTCTTTTGAACTGTAATTCAAAGCAGGTTTACACTTATGCCTGTTGCCCATGCTAATAAGATAGGGATGTTCAAGACCACACATGACCCATGAAATTCCAACGTAACCCCAAATCCCAATACTACACAATTCAAAGATACCCGAGAAAATTATCTAAACACGATTCTCACTGCAAAAAACTAAGCAAGTTACTCAGCCTGACTGTACCACCCCAGACAAGACTTCCTACCAAGGAGGAAAAAAATGTTAATTCAGTTCAAATGCCTACATATACTGATGAAATTGGGACCAAGTCAAATTTATTATTTGAATTGGTAAATTCTCAAATGCAATTTAAACTTTTTTAAAAACAAGATTAAGGGCTGAAGAGATGGCTCAGTGGTTAAGAACACTGACTGTTCTTGCAGAAGACCTGGGTTCAAATCCCAGCACCCACATGGCAGCTAACAACTGTCCACAACTCCAGTTCAAGAGGATCCAACAGCTCTTCTGTCCTCCAAAGGCATTGCACAACACAGGTGCACTTACCTACATGCAGGTAATACACTCATACACATAAAATAAAAATAAATAAAATATTTTTAAAAAAGATTAAAAAATATCTTCAAAAAAATAATTCTTCAAAGCATAAAAATTTGCTGCTTATAAATTAGTAGATGTGAAAAACATTGCCACTGAACTCTACCTGACTTATATCCACACTCAGGTGCCAAGGTTCTCAGAAAGTAACCGACTATGAATAGTAATAATCAGATAGATTAGAAACACACATGCAAACATCTAAGCGTTAATTGCATTAAAAAATAATTTTTCTGTATGAAACTGTATTTTAATAATGAAATGGAGATCTTTTTTATAAAACCTCATTCAATTTCATATCTTATACGGTTTATACTGAGTACAATATTGTATAGCTGTATTAATTCAACTGTAAACCTAAAAATTTACAGCCAATTTTGAAAGAGATGCATCTTAGCTCTGGAAACTGTTATAGACTATGTCAATGCTGTTGTAATGAGATGCTTCTTCTAATTATGTGGTTATTAAACAAATAATTTTTTAAAAATGGCCTGCATTATGGTCATCCCACTAAACACAAAAAAAAAAAAATAACATAAAACAGGCCAGGGATATATATCTTTCTGCACTCTCTTCAAAGTCATTATTATTAAGACATACTAACAGGCACCACTTTTAATAAGACATACTAACAGGCAACATTCTTAATGTAATTTTTAAAAATATTTCATTATTTTCATTTTTTTGTTTTTTTTAGAATCATTTCATTACAGCGTTAATATACTCAGTAACAGTTTCCAGAGCAAAGATACGTTGCTTTCAAAAGTGGCTATAAAAATTTTAGGTTCGCTGTTGAACCTAAATACAATATTGAACGCAGTATAAACCCTGTAAGACATAAAATTGAATGAGTTTTTAACCTTTAAAAATATCTCCGTTTCATTTTAAAATATACTGTTTCTTACAGAAAGACTCTTTTTTTTTGCTAATAACACTGAGATGTTGGCGCATACGTCTCTAATCTGTATGTATCTGATTATTACTAGTCATAATTAGCTCCATTCACATCATTGGCACCTGTGTATGTATAAAAAGTCATCGGGTAGATTTCAATGGTAATGTTTATCACCTCTACTAATTAACATGACGTAAATTTTTATGGTTCCTCCTCAAATATAATTCATTTTTTTAATCTGTTGATTTTTTGGTATGAATATATCACACAGAACACCCCAAACCATCTTATTCAACTATACCCACTTCCCAGATGGCACCCTTCTATGGCCTCCTTCCCCCCATTTGAGCCCTTATACTGTTATCCCTGCGACCGTCCACTGTGTTGCAGGCACCCCCAGCTGTTCCCCACTACTTGTCCATCTGGTGAATCTAGTCAGCCCATCTAGAGGGCTTTGTTTTAGGAAGGTCAGCTGTTCCTCATCCAGCAGATATCAGTTGTCAATAGTCCCTTAGATAAGATTGGGGTCTGCTGTTCATTTTCCCAGCTCTATGCTGGGTTAGTATCTGGGAGTCCCTTGGGCTACCCTGGCCAACAACTCAAAAGAAGGTATCTCTTATCTGGCATTGTTGCTTGTTATGTAGCCTTTAGCTATACATATGGACTCTTAAAATTATGTTGGCTCCATTTAATCTTTGGTTATACTTTCCTTTTGGGTGTTTAAGGCCATACAGTTGGCCCAGATAAACTAAGTTATTTTTACTCTTAAGGCCGTTTGAGGATCTGTTCCTCAGGGGTCACATGGGCTTGGGAGGAGCCCCTGGCTCCTTTCTTTTACCAGTTCCGCCTATGTGAAGATAAGTCAAAGGTCCTGCTCCACCATGGTTGACTTCGCTGGTAATCATGGAGGAAGTGATTCCTATGTGCTGACTCTCCTCTTAGTACACTGGACACTGGTTCAAGTCCATCTCGTGGGGTCTCCTCAGCCTCCTTGATCAAGAGGATAGGTGACCCACCACAATTATAGGACATTTTGAGAGATGCTAATAGTCCCCCGGAACTGGTCGACCTAGGAGGGCAAGGAGCAAAAACTGTCCTTTATGTCCCTCTGACCAAATTAGTATAGGCCTCAAAGTATGTCTGCTAAACATCTAAAAATGTTAGTTCCACCAGTCTGGTACTTTTAATTACTGTGTGCCATGTAGATAAATCTTGAGCAAAAACCAATTGTTCTCAGATAAACCTTACCTAGACATATATTTCTTGATTTGCTAGGTATAAATAAGTAGGTTGTAGGAGTAATACGGTTCCCTCTGGTTTTCAAAACTAGGCATTATTTATCTCTTTCATTGTCTCACCCCTCCACCATAGATTTCCCACTTAAGGTGCCCCCATTTCCCCCCTTTCTCTTACGGTCCCTACCTCTCTTGAGCTCCTTCTTTCCCCTTATCCCCTAGGTTCCATGTATACCCTCCCCCCCCCCTTAAACTAACCCAATTTTTATCCATATCTCTCTTATTAACGCGTTTCCTACTGTTCTTCTCTTTCAGGGTCTTACTTTTCCTTTATCTCCCTGGTTCCTTTCCATTATCCTGGTTCCTGTAGTTATGTATGGATACATACTCACTTATCAGGATCTGGTTATAGGATCCACATATGAGGGAGAACATACGTCAATTTTTTTCTGAGTCTGTGTTACTTCACTTAGTATAACAGTTTTGCATTCCATCCATTTACCTGCAAATTTCATGATTTCATCTGTCTTTATTGATGAGTAAAACTCCATCGTATAAATGAACCACATTTTCACTATCCACTCGTCAATGGAGGGACACTTAGGTTGCCTCCATCTCTTAGCTACTGTGAAAAGAGCAGCAACAAACACAGATGTACAAGTGTCTCTGCCAACAGGATGAGTTCTTTGGGTACATGCCAAGGAGTGGTACAACTGGGTCAAATAGTAGGTACATTTGTAGTTTTTTAAGAGTTCTCCACTGGTTTCAATAGAGGTTGAATAAGTTTGCAGCCCCACCAGCAGTGGATGAGTGTTCCCCTTTCCCCACTTCCTCTCCAACATTTGGTATCATTTGTTCTCTTAATCTTTGCCAGTCTGACTGGGGTAAGATGAAATCTTAACGTGGTTTTAATTTGCATTTGCCTAATTACTAGTGATGTTGAACATTTTTAAGGTGCTCCTTAGCCATCTTTACTTCTTTTGAGAACTCTCTGTTCAGCATCTTAGACCATCTTTTAATTGGGTTACTTCTTGTCTTGGTTCTGTTTTTTGAGCTCATTATATATTCTGGATATTAAACCTCTGTCAGATGAAGACTGTCTCCCATTCTGTGAGTTTTCTCTTCACTTCCCTGCTTGCCTCCTTTGACGTACAGAAGCTTTTCAGTTTAATGAAGTCCCATTTGTTGATTCTTGACCTTGTTTCCTACGCAATTGATGTCTGGTGTAGAAAATCCTTTCCTAGACCTGTATCTTGAAGGTTTTTGCGAATGTTTTCTTCTAACAGTTTCAGAGTTTCAGGCTTTACATTGAGATCTTTGATCCATTTGGAATTGACTTTTGTGCAAGGTGAAAGATAGGGGTTTAATTTCATTCTTGTACAGGTGGAGATCCAGTTTTGCCAGCAGCATTTGCTGAACATGTTGTCTTTCCACCAGTGAATGTTCTTGGCCTCTTTGCTGTAGTGGAATTTCTTAAAAGGAGGCACACCAGGAACACACTCCTCTCTCTTTTCTCATGCTCATGGGTCTATTTTTGCGCCAGTACCATGTTGTTTTTATGACGGTAGCTCTGTAATACAGCTTAAAATCTGGTATAGTAATCTCCCCGGCATTGCTCTTAGTGCTCAGGGTTGCTTTGGGGATCCAAGATCTTTTGTGCTTCCATATGAATCTTAGGATGGTTTTTCCTTTTCTGTGAATGTCATGGGGATTTTGATTAGGACTGCATTGAATCTATAAATGGCTTTTGGTAGGATGGTCATTTTCACAATATTAATTCTTCCAACCATGAGCATGGGAGTCCTTCCATTTCCTGGTGTCTTCCTTAATCTTTAAGGATTTCAAATTTTCATTGTAGAGCTCTGGTCTTTAATGTCTTGGTCAGATTTATTGCGAGATACTTTTTTGCAGCTATTGTGAAGGGGAGTGTTTCCATATGCTCTTTCTCTGATCGCTTGTTATTGCTATATAGAAAGGCTACAGTCTTTTGTAGGTTAATTTTGTAACCTGCCACTTTACTGAACGTGTTAATAATTTCTAGAAGTTTTCTGGTGGAATTTTTGGCATCTCTTAGATCAATGCGATATCATCTGCAAAAAGAGGATAATTTAAT
>NW_008341028.1:13991205-13992160 GCF_000622305.1 Nannospalax galili
ATTAAGGATATGGGTCTATAGTTTTCTTTTTTGGTTGTATCTTTACCTGGCTTTGGTATCAGAGTGATGCTGGCTTCATAGAAGCAATTTGGAAGTTCTCCCTCTGTTTCTATCTCTTTGAATGAATTAAGTAGTACTGGATGTAAATCTTTAAATGTCTGGTAGAATTCTGCTGTAAATCCATCTGGTCCTGGGCTTTTTTTAGTCAGGAGGTTTTGTATTACTGTTTCAGTTTCCTTATATGTTGTGGGTCTGTTTAAACTGTTGATCTCCTCTTGATTTAACTTTGGTGGTTCCCACAATTTTAGATATCCACCCATTTCTTTTATATTTTCAAATTTAGTAGCATATAGGTTTTTAAAGTATTCCCTTATAATGTTCTAGATCTTTTTGATGTCTGTTTTGAGTTGTGATGTTTCCCCTTTCATCTCTGATTTTGTTGATTTGGAGGTGCTTTCTTTCTTTTGGTTAACTGGGCTAGCAGTCTGTCAGTCTTGTTGATCTTTTCAAAGAACTAGCTCTTGGATTCTTTGATTCTTTGTATTGTCTTCTTTGTACCTATTTCATTGATTTCTGCTCTGATTTTTGTTATTTCTTCTTATCTGCTGGGTTTGGGTTTCATTTGTTTTTGCTTTTCAAGTGTCTTGAGTTGCAACCTTAAGTCACTTATTTGTGTTCTTTCCGATTTTTTCATGTAGGCACTTCAAGCTAGAAACTTGCCTCTAAGGACAGCTTTCAGCGTGTCCCAGAGGTTTTGTTGTCTTGTATTGTCCTTTTCATTTAGGTCCAGGAATACTTTAATTTCTTAATTTCTCTTTTGACCCATTCATCATTCAGGGATGTGTTGTTTAATCTTCATGTGTTCGTTCATGTGGTGACTCAGGCGTCTTCCGGTGTTAATTGTAAGCTTTATTGCATTGTGGTCTGATAGAATGCATGGAATTATTTCAATCTT
>NW_008341028.1:13992234-13992779 GCF_000622305.1 Nannospalax galili
ATACTCGGTAGATGTCTGTTAGGTATATGGTATTGTTTAATTCAGATGTCTGTCTGTTAACTCTCTGCCCTGTTGACCTATCTAATGGAGACAGTGGGGTATTGAAGTCCCCTCCTATTAATGAGTTGGAATTAATCTGGGTCTTAAATTCCTGTAGTATTGTTTTTAAGAAGTTGGGTGCACCAGAGTTTGGTGAATATATGTTTATGATTGTAATATCTTCTTGGTTTATTGTTCCTTTGATCAGAATGAAGTAGCCCTCTTTATCTCTTCTGATTAGTTTTAGTTTAGTCTATTTTGTCAGATATTAGAATTGTAATGCCTGCTTTTTTCTTAGTACAATTTGCTTGGTTTTTTTCCATCCTTTCACTTTAAGATAGTGTCTGTCCTTGAAAGTGAGATGGGTTTCTGCAGACAACAAAAAGATGGGTTTTGTTTCTTAATCCATTCACCTAGTCTGTGTCTTTTGACCGGTGAGTTCAGTCCGTTAATAGTTAAAGTTATTAATGAATGATGGGTATTGAATCCTGTCATTTTTATTTCTG
>NW_008341028.1:13993836-14036843 GCF_000622305.1 Nannospalax galili
CATGTAAATTTCTTTTGTAGTTTCTGATTCTTGTGTGAGACTCAAGCCTTCAAGTTTAGGTCTGCTTCTTTTGGTAAATTTTATGTGCCTTTGTGGTTTACTTCTGGGGCATGAAAAGCTGGTTCCTCTAGGCTTCTGGTTCTTTCTTTTGATTTTATATAGGAGTGGCCAGATTGCTTTTGTCTTCAGGAATTCCCACAGAGGCCCAAGTCAGATGAGGATCAGATGCTCTCAGAGTTTCTCCTAAGGTCTGAATCCTTCCAAGGCAAGATGTTGTCCTCAGGAATTTGGGGGTTGGACTGGCCTGGGAGCAGGGCCCAGGAAAGATGCTGGTCTCTGGTAGCTTGTGGCCATGCCCAACCCAGAGATGCAAAGGGAGATGGGGGTGGGAAGAGGCCCCAAGGGCTCCTGGGGACTGGAGTGAGAAACTGGGTTGGTCTGGTTGCAAAGAATAGGGAAGCCGAGAGGTCAGCCCTGGTGTCCAGGAAAGCGGCTGGTGGGTTGTGCAGCCCAGGGAAGCAGGAGGAGGTGAGGACAAGACCTGGCCCAGAGGGCTCCTGGGGACCACAAGAAGGAACTAGTTGGTCTGGATGCAAAGGATCAGGAAGCAGTGGTGGTTCCCCTGGTGTCTGGGGTGCCAAGACAAGGAACTGGACAGTACCCAGGCTAAGAGGAGAGATGGGCGGGGGAGATGGGAGGGTCAATGAGGCTGGGGGAGTCAAGGCATGGAGGGTGGGATGGACTTACCCGGAGAGAGACCTGGAGGTTGTGCAGGCCCAGAGGGATGCAAGGAAGCAGTGGTGGCCCCGGGCCAAGAGATCAGCCCCAGTATTCAGTAAAGAGGCTGGTGGAGCCCACACAGCCCAGGGAAGCAGAGGGAGGTGAGGGCAGGACCAGGCCCAGAGGGCTCCTGGGAGAGAGGCTGGTGGGTTGTGCAGCCCAGGGAAGCAGAGGGAGGTGAGGGTTAATGTAATATTTTTATTAATTCTTTGAGAATTTCATACAATGCATTTTGATCACACACACACACACACACACACACACTCACACTACTTGCCATAACTTCTTCCAGATTCACTCCCACCTCCCCACTCCCTCCTTTTAAAAGTAACCCACTAAGTCCAATTTGTGTTGCCCATATACTCATGGGTGTGTGTCCATTGGAGCATGACCAACCTAACAGAGGCCACACCGTAAAGAAAACTGACTCTTCCTCCTCCAGAAGCTATCAACAATCAATAGCTCCTGGGTTAGAGGCAGAAGTAAGTATGAGTTATATCTTAGGCCTTTATATACTTTATCCCCAATACCACTTTACAAGATAGGTGCCATTACAAACACCTTAAAGATGTGGAGACTATGGTCCTAAAGAAGCATGCACAAGGCCTTAGGTTCAGACCCCTAGCACTGGGGTATGAGGTATTTTGTACATTATTACAGGCTAATCAGTGTCCAGCCTGGAACCGGATGTGTCCAAAGGCAATGTATGGTCTCTTAACACTGTTCACAACTGCAGTCGTGTCTTAAAAGGCTAGAAGTTTTTGTGATCATTTAAAAGTTAAAGATATGTTTTGTCATCATTTAATCTAGTAAATTAATTCATTGGTAATTCATGCCAAATCAGACTTGGTAGGAATCTTCCACTGAAATGTGCAGCACACGGTGATCACTAACTCCTTAAAATTATAATTACTAAATGATGGGAGAAAGGAACACAGGTTCAAAGACTTCCTAAAACAAATCAGGGGTGGGGAGGGTGTCTGAACAGTGAGAAAGTAGAGGTGGTCCTGAGGCAAGAATGCTCTAATTCTGATGGTTCTAATGCCCTGCCTTTGAACACACTAGGTGCAGAGGAAGAAGGAACCTAAAAGACATTAAATATGCTTTTTAGTGTAGTCAGAGGTCAAATTAAAAAAAGGTAGCACCTGAAACAGTTAAAACTCTACAGACTGCAAAATGCTTTCACCCACATCTTATTTTATTCATATAATTTTGCAAGATCCATAAAGCAGATGCACAGACAGGTTCATGACTTTTCCAAGATCACTTAGATGGCTAATCCTGAGGGGACCTAGGACTAGAGTATTTCTTACACTTGGATTCTTTCCAACAAACTGTACTGGCTTTACAGAAACTAAGGGAATCCTTGATAGCTGAACCTTCATCCAAAAAAACCATGTAAACAGATCTATTTCCCCTCTAAAGAGAGGGGGAAGGAAAAGGAGGAGGAATTTCTCTACACAGCACTGTGGAATAAATTGCAATTAGCATGGGAAAGTTATTAGCAATCATCCACTTCATTATCTATCCAAAATTAGCTCCAGTTCAGGAGAAGAACCAGCTTTCAGAAGCAGCAGGCGGTTAGGCAGCTCAGAACCTGACTCACTGCCCTGCCTTTCATCACCAAGGGCTTTCAGACAAACTGTGCCCTCAACATGAAAGAACACAGTTGCCTAAAGCTGGGGGGACCCGCAGAAGCATCAATTTGAGCAATGACAATACAGGGCTTTAAGGGAGGCAGGGCTTTAGATGCTGGTATTGAAGAGGGGTGAAAAGGGAGGCAGCAAAACCGATGTAACTGTAATATAAAATTGCATAACTGAAGTTGGGGGGATGGGAGACAAAGATGACAGCTGGGGCTAGCAGCCGGAGAAAAGGAAGAGCTCTCTGGCAGGAAAACTAGATGTGTAGATATGCAGCAGAGAGTGAGAAGAAAAAGGGAACACAGAAGAGCAAGTTGAGCCCAGTCTCAAGAAAATTGCTTCTACATATGCCCTAAGGAGGGGGAAAAAAAAAAGGTTTTTATATCCAAATTCTATTTTACTTCCAGGGCAACCACTGCACAGGTAAAGAGACTAACTTTTCTCCCTCAGCTGTCTACTGCCAAGGACAGGCCTTTAAATCCAGCCTACTCTTGTCACTTAACTTTTTAAAAAACTAAAAAAATTGTAAAACCCCAGCTGTTCCCTTCAAGCCCACTTTACCATTAATTCCCTGTGCGTGGCTCATGCTGTTCTCTCCCAAGTCTTCACAATAAAGAGGAAATGACAGCTAAGGACGTTAAGAACATTCCCTTCCCTCCATCCATCCATCCCTTCCTTCTTCTTTCTCTCCCTCTCCTATATTCACACAAATTCAAAACACCTACCTCAAAATGAAGACTGAGTAAGACTCTCTGATATCAAAATATGGTTACAGGGTCCAAGTATTTCAAATCTGTCTGAATGCCCAATAATTGCAGTAAAACTGTCAGAGACTTGAGCTTACACAGCTTGCCTATCCTGTTAATTACGAAGCAGATCATGGGGCTGGAGAGTCGGCTCAGCGGTTAAGAGCACTGACTGCTCTTACAGAGGACCCAGGTTCGTTTCCCAGCACCTATATGGCAGCTACAAACTGTTCTTAACTCCAGTTCCACGGGAATCCGAAGCCCTCTTCTGACCTCTGCAGCATTGCACAACACAGGTGCACTCACATACATGCAGGCAATACACTCATACACATAAAATAAAAATATTAAAAAAGCAGATCATTTATCACTATTGCTTAACATCAAAAAGGTCAGAAATCCATAGTCATTTGTTTTCTGTACAACCAAGGGTAAGGTACACCTAAAGCCCTACAGTGGATGGAACCAGGGTAACCTTATTCTCATTCTCTCCAACAGAAAGTAGGTATATGGGGGGAGGAATCCTAATTGAATGGATTCACCTGATCACTAGGCAGAGCTGGCAGTCATCATAAAGCATTTTCTACGATCAAGCCATCTCCTGTCACAGTTCCTTCAACCAGGCAAACATGTCAAAAGTGTGGCTGTTAAGAACATTCTAAACCAAGGCCCACCCTTCATTCTGAAATCATACCATCCATAATGGCAATAGGATTCCAGTGGCTCATATTAAATAGATTTCCTACTTTGGTGAAATAGGGAAATCTGGATGGTGTAAAAAAAAAAGTCTACATAGCTTGGTGATTAAGTTTAAAAACCTTAAAATCAGACTGCCTGGGTTCCCATGAGGGTCTGTCACTAACTGTATGACCTTAGGCAAATGGCCTAACCTCTCTGAGCTTCATCTGCTTAATCTGTAAAAGGGAGCTAATAATAGCAGTTTCCTTATAGGGTTGTTGTGAGGATTACATAAGACAACATAGTGTAAGGGCTGGAGAGATGGCTCAGCAGTTAAGAGCACTAACTGCTCTTGCAGAGGACCCGGGTTGGATTCCCAGCACCCACATGGCGACTACAAACCATCCTTAACTCCAGTTCCAGGGAAATCCAAAGCCCTCTTCTGACCTCTGCAGCACTGCACGACATGGGTGCACTCACATACATGCAGGCAATACACTCATACACATAAAATATAAAAAAAGGACAACATACTAAGCACTGAATAATGTTACCTATTGTATGCCTCCATAGAAATAACTGCTAAAGAGGTCATGTGCAGCAGCTTTCAGGACTGCTCCACAAAAGCATGGGAAACAGAACTTCACATCCAAAACAACACTTAGAATCCAACTTCAAAAAAACTAACCATAACATTCCAAACAAAATGAGACACGATGTGGAAATGTTTACTGGGCAATAAAGAGTAAGGGCATTCTTCACTCCTTCCCATTCTTGGTGCAAACTAGAGGAGGGGAGTGGTAACAACAGACACACATACCCAAACTAAGAGAATTAGTTATTACAGTTGTAAGCCACTGAACCTGAGAAATTATGAAAAATGCAGTAAATCCAGTAAGAATAGAGACAGTGGGCTGGAGAGATGGCTCAGTGGTTAAGAGCACTGACTGCTCTTGCAGAGGACCCAGGTTTGATTCCCAGAATCCATATAGCAGCTAACGAGGTTCTGTAACTCCAGTTCCAGGGGAGTTCGATGCTCTCCTGCCCTCCATGGGCACTGCATGACACCGGTGCACTTACAGACTTGCCGGCAATACACTCATACTCATACACATACACATACACACACACACACACACACACACACACACACACAAATTATAGAGATAGCATATTCTAGGTCAGTATGAACTACAATTAAGACTATCAAAAACACACAAAAAACAAACAACAAAAGAGGCAGCACATATTCTCCTTAAAAAGAAAAACAAAGTACAGGTTTGTTTTTTTAAACTTATTACATTTATTTATTGGGATATGGGAGGTGTGCCATGGTGCTCATGTCAGAAGACAAGTCGTATGAGTTCTTTCCTTCGATTATGTTGGTCCCTGGGATTGAACTCAGGTCATCAAGCTTCAAATCAAGTGCCTTTACCTACTGATCCACCTAGCTAACCCAGAATAGGCCTATTAATTACAAGTTCGTTTAACAATTGAGATACAGAAAAATATTGTATATTGGTTAGGTCAAATGAAATTCACAAAACTTAAGATACAATCAGTTGTAGGATTTTGATTCGTGTCAGATTAGTTTATAGCCTGAAAAGAGTCATTTTTTGGGTCAGTACCTCCAAACACTTAAATTCTCTTAACTTTGAATAGTTTCTTCAAATGGAAATGCTGCTATGAAAATCCTGTGTGTGTGTGTATGTGTGTAGAATAGTTCTGCAAAACCGTAAAGCATTCTATCCACACAGTAAGAAACACATCTGATCAATCGTCTTCAACAGCATTCTGATTTCAGTTTTCTTGTCAATTCCCACTGACAAGGTAAGCAAGCATGATCTTCTTAAGATGTGGGGGTTTAGAAAAGTCATTGACACCAAGCACGATGGTGCACTTTTAACCCCAGCACTTGGGAGGCAAAAGCAAGTGATCTCCGTGAGTTAGAGACTACCTATGTCTATATAACAAGTTCCAGGCCAGGTTACATAGTGAGACCCTGTCTCAAAAAAAAAAAAAAAAAAAAGGCATTAGGAGTATAGGCCTCTCTCATACCAGAAAAATGCAAACATAGAATTTCAGGGGTATTGCAGACCCAAAGTTTGGCACCCTGAAACGTAAGGTCTCTCTATTAAACCAAGCGCTCACCTTATAGGAAAATGGATGGGATTCTTCAATTTCTTCAACCTCAGCTTCCTCATCTGGAAAATGGGAACAATAATTCCTATCTTAAGGTCATGATGAAGTTCACATGAACCATGTATGTGAAACACCTGTAACTTGTGAAGCTACAAATGTGGTACTATAAATGGTGGATCTATGCAAGCATTCTGTGCTGTAACTTAAAGTAGTCTAAACCAGTCCTAGGTGTTCTGTGCAAATACTTCAAAAGCAGTTGGGAAAAGACTCACCCATGGGAAAAGAAAACTTATTTTAAGTACCTGAAGTTTTTTTTAAAAAATTATTGTTTATGTGTGTGTAGGCATACACATGCTATGGCATGCGTGTGGAGGCCAGAGGACAACTTTTGGAAGTTACTTTTCTCTTTCAACTGTGGATCCTGAGGATCAAATGTAGGCTGTTAAGGTTTGTGTGGCAAGCTCATTTACCTACTGATCCATCTTGATGGCAGGACTACCTGAATTTTAATTTTTCAATTTTGTAAAAGATTAAGAGCATTGAAAACCACCAGCCAAAAGAATTTCATCATGTTTCATATAAAGATTGACCTACATTAAGTCAGGTAAGACTTAGCAAAATAAAAACAATTTATAATAAATTCTAGTTTCTAAAAAGTTTTATAAATATAGGATTTGACACTAAATCCAAGAAACAGAAGGAATTGAAAAAATTTAATAACAAAACAATCAACTCTTGCATTTTTTCCTTAAATGCCTGTCGTGTTCCAAGGGCTACCTTAATATCCAGTATCCTTGGCATAGGTTCTACAAGATTGAACATTTTATGTTATTATTAGTACAGCCTAACCACTTAAGTCTATGCTTTATAGTCTTGAAGCAAAGTTTATTAAAGATACTACTTGAGACTAAGAAACATTTCCTCCTCACCCCAGAGAGCAAAGAAAATCAGATTCAAGAAAGTGAGATCAAATGTAGCAGATCAGGTTCCATTTGACTTTGACATCAAAAAGATCTTGACTTCTTTAAACTAAGGATGTGTACAAGTGGGAAAATACAATAGCCACAAGCAGTTGTCAAGTTAGTCTTCTCTGGAATCATAGGTAATCCACTTTCTTGAACGGATTAGGGGGTTGATTTTACTTCCCAGGCTGGCCCTGACCTCACCATTCTGCTTACGTGTCCTGAGTGATAAGATAACAGGTGTGGCCCACCAGGCAAGAAGGTAATTTACTCTTTAATTCCACAAATACTCAAGCTGCACAAATGTTTGGAAAGTCAGTTTTGTAATCTGTTTGAATGTTGAAGAATATTCTTAATGAAAGGTCTGGTTTAAACAGTAAGGCCCTCACATATTTAAGCAAAAAAAAAAAAAAAGCTATGGACCAAAATGGTGCTTTGAGAACAGATGGAATTTAAAAACAAACGAACAACAAAAAATAAGCTATAAAGCATTTTATAAATGTACTTCAGCTGACTCTGTCGTTAGGTTTTATTAAGGGAAAAATGTGAACAACACACTACAAATGTTGATTACTCAAATTTGAAATTTTTCTGCTTGACCATAATTAGGTCAGGCTCTGAACCTCCTCTAGGGTCAGCTGTGTATAAGCCTGTAAGAATCTTAAAAGCAAAGAATCCTACTAAGTCAATCTAACAAAAAAATTACTCATCCTCAACATCTGCCCACCCTCAGTATCTGATCAAGCATCATCTACCAGGCCTACGGTCTGATCACTCTGATCTGTCTTCAGTAAGAATCCTTTTAGGATGACTTAAGTTAAAATTGCCCTTATTCCTAATGTTTCCATCCACTGTTTCCCATCCTGCTTGCCCATGCTGTATTCAGAGTGGAGACTAATCCCCTATTGTGAAACACCATTGATGTGGTCCCCATATCTATTGTGCTGGTCTGAACAAAGTCTTCTTTATCATGCTTTAACAAATATCACTGAATAATTTTTCCTAAGTTAAATAAACCATTCTCAAAAGCTACAAGCAATTACAAACAAAAGCTAATATCCACTATATACTTTTTGTGTAAAACACACCTGTCTACAGTGTAACTTCTGATACCAAGTTCACTATCTCTGACAACTATCCACAATCAGTCTTAAATGTCAAAGACAACACAATTTAAGACGAGCCTGATGGTTTACACTTGTAATCCCAGCATTATGAAGACTGAGGCAGGAGGACTGCCATGAGGCCAGCCTGAACTACAGAGTAAGATGGGCTCAAAAAAAAATCTCACCCTTCCATTATGTCCATTAGCTCATGAGTATGACAAAACACACACACACACACACACACACACACACACACACACACAAATTCACGCTGGTCATCTGAAAATAATCTAGAAAATACTTTAATTCACAGACTTTGTATCAAGCCCCCTTACTTATCTTTTTTTCTTTTTGGTCTTTTTGAGACAGGGTCTCTCTGTAGCCCCAGCTGTCCTGGAACTCATGATGTAGACCAGGCTGGCCTTGAACTCACAGAGATCCCTTTGCCTCCCAAGTGCTGGGTTAAAGGTGTGCGCCACCACACCCCGCCAAAGTCAACTACATTGAAAGAGGTAAATTTTTATTCATATTCCAGGTGTTCTGTAATATTAATCCTATTCTTCCCAGCTGATAAATAATTTCTAATGCATAAATAGCCTGGGAATTTTGTTATTATATATCAAAGGCAAAACTTTACTTAGATGATACAATCCTAGCACAGTATTCTTAAAACTTTTGCATGTATCAAAATCGTTCTGAAGACTTACTAGAACAGAGACTGCTGGCTCCAACCCCTGAATCTCTGATTCAGCAGATCTGAAGTGAGGCTGAGAATGTGTCCAAATTCTGACAGTAGTACAGCTGGTCTAGGGACCACACTTTGACAACTATATCTAAGACACTCTGAAACTACTACATTTCTAGCTTACTCAAAGAGAAGAAGAGAGAATAGGAGAACTTACAAACCATACAGATTTGGCCAGCAGCTGATATCCCAAGGACAACGGCAGCAACAAAAAATGGTTGCTTAAAGAACGTTGTCACTCACTATACTCTAAAACAATGACTTTTACCTTGTATTTTTAGTTTTTTGCTTCTTTAGATTTTGACTCAATGTCTCAGGTACCCCCACGGCTGTCCTCAAATTCCCTATGTAACCAATACTGGCTCTGAACTCCTAACCTTCCTTCTTCAGTCTCCTGAGTGCTGGGATTACAAACATATGCCACCATCTTGGCTTGCCTTTTATTTTCAATTTAACTAATCAATAAACTGAGAACATACCTTCAATCTAATTTGCCACTTACAGAAGGCCTACTTTCCAAAAACTGTACACAGGGATAGCTAAAACTTTGTTCCTTAAAACATGAAATACAGCATCTCAATAGATACAGAAAATGGTTTTAACAAAATCCAACATTACTTCATTACTTAAAGTCCTGAAGAAACCAGGAATAGAAGGAACATTCCTCACTATTATGAAGGCTTTTATGGCAAACCTACAGCATCATATCAAGTGGGGGGAAATACTCAAAACATTTCCACTAAAATCAAGAACAAGACAAGGTGTCACTTTTCCACAATTCAGTACAGCCCTGGAGAGCAGTAAGATAAGAAAATAAAAAGATTACAAATGGCAAAAGAAGTTGTTCAAAGTATCTCTATTTGCAGATTATGTGATTCTATACACAAGAGACCCTAAAGACTCTAGGTGAAAACTCTTAGAACTGATAAACACTGAGCAAAGTGGCAGGATCCAAAATTCACACAAAAATCAGTAGCCTTCCTATATATCAGTAACAAACTAAAAAAGAAATGAGAGAACTAATCCCATTTTTTTTGTAAAAGAAAAAAAGGGGGGGGTGTGGATCTTGGGGATTTAGCTCACTGGTAGAGCGCTTGCCTAGCAAGTGCAAGGCCCTGGGTTCAGTCCTCAGTGCCAAAAAATAAAAATAAAAAAACTTTGGGATAAACCTAACTAAGGGCATGAAAGATCTCCAATAAATATAACATTAAACTGAGGAAGATTCTAGAAGATAGAAAGAACTCCCATGTTCATAGATTGGGAAGAATTACTATTGTGAAAACAGCTATCTTACCAGAAGCAATCTACAAATTCAATGCAATCCCAATCAAAATTCCAGTGATGTTCTTCAAAGAAATAAGACAAAACAATCCTAAAATTCATATGGAAATACAAGACACCCTGGAGAGACAAAGCAATCCTGAACAAAAAGAATTAATACTGCTAGAGGGATCACCATATCTGATTAAGTTATACTACAGAGACATATTAATAAAAACAGCATGGTACTGGCATGAAAGCAGACACATAGATCAATGAAATATAGAACAGAGGACCATACACCTGCAGCTACCTGAATTTTGACAAAGATGCTAAAAATATGCATTGGAGAAAAGACAGCATCTTTAATAAATGGTGCTAGGAAAGCTGGATAAAGAATAAAATGAAACCTTATCGCTCACCTTGCACAAAACTCAACCCCAATGGATCAGAGACTTCAACATAAAATCTGATACTCTGAACTGCAAGAGGAAAAAAATACAGAGTATGCGTCAACATACAGGCAAGGGAGATACTTTCTAAATAGGACTCTGATCACTCAGAACATAAAGCCAATAATCAACAAATAGTATATCATAAAATTAAAAAGCTTTTGTATAGCAAAGGCAATTGCCAATCAAGAAGCAGCCTACAGAATTAGAGAAAATCTTTGCTAGCTGTATATCCAATGAAGTAGTACGTAGAATATATTAAGAACTCAAACTAAACATCAAGAAAACAACTCAATAAAAAAGTAGAAGTGAGCAGTGTTAAGAAGTGGATGGCCAGTTCTAGATAAAGTTGAAAAAAATTTCAACATTTTTTGAGTGCTATTATAACCTAACTGCTAACGTTATTCAGAAAAATAAGAGGGACTGTATCTTCCAGACTTTCTAATCAAGAAGAATGAAAAGGAGGTTGGAGAGATGGCTCAGCAGTACTGGTTGCTCTTACAGAAAGCCCAGGTTTGATTCCCAGCACCCATGTGGCAGCTAACAACCATCCTTAACTCAAGTACCAAGGAATCCAACGCCCTCTTCTGGTCTCCATGGGTACTGCATGAATGTGATACACTTACATATACACAGGAAAAACATTCATATACACAAAATTTTAAAAATTAAAAAAAATTTTTTTTAAAGAATGAAAGGCATCCTGTAGGTTCTAAGAGCAGCTTGGGCTTCTTTCCCTAGAACAAGGAGTGTGACTGATCTGAATGGCAGAACACAAACAATATCAGAAATAAAGAACAAAGTCAGAAGAGAGGTATGAAGTTCCTTCAATAATCCAAATGAAAAATAAGTATCAACTATTTAAGAGTGGTTGTGGGGGTGTCAGGAAGGTGAGAAATGTGAAAAACATTTACCAAACAGAATCAAAGGAATCTGCCAACCATGTAACAGAGTATTATTCCATGAACGCGAAGGAGGAAGGGAGTCTAAGATTTGTGTGGCAGTACATACAAGGTAAGCTGTCCTGTTGTGGCATCCAGATGTACAAAAATAAGGAACTAAAGTTCAGGAAAGAAATAAAGGTTGGAAACACAGGCTAGAGAATCATTAGGTTAGGTGAAAGATGAAAGCATTTGAAGAGATGACATGATTCAGGAAGGATGAAAGTGTTCTTACTGCCTCAACCTCGAACTATATTACCAGGCCTGGCTTACTCTGATCATTTAAAAATAAGTAATGATGGGACAGCCAGATGGCTCAGAGGGTAAAGGAGCTTGCCGTACAAGCCAGGCAACCTGAGTTCAATCCCCCATGCCCACATAAAAGTGGGAGGAAAGAACCAACTCCTCAAAAGTTGTCCGACCTTTACAATATGTGCCCCTGCAATCAAACAATAAAGTTTAAAAATGTTATGAAATGAGAAAAAAAACTGTCTCCTTTATGTATAGTCCACATTGATAATTATGTTGAAATCGCATTTTCCACAACTTAAGTTATGATAACAGCAAAAAGAAAATTTTTAGATAGTGAAATTAAGTAAGATTCCAAGGAATATTTGGTATTATATACTATTTAGGAAGACCTGTTATTCAACACACTATTAAAAGAACTAAACAAGGGGGCTAGAAAGATGGCTCAGTGGTTCAGAGCATTTGCTGTTCTTCCACAAGACCCAGGTTCAGCTCCCAACACCCACATCGTGGCTAACCATCATCTGTAAACCCAGTTACAGGAAAACTAATGCCCTCTTTTGGCCACTACAGGCACTGTACTATGTCATGCACTTACATACATGAAAGCAAAACACTCATACACACAAAATAAAAATGAGTAAAATTTTTTTTAAAAAAATTACACCAAAAGGCATGGAGAGACAGATACTAGGGATTCAAACTCAGGTTCTCATGTATTCCCAACAAGCACTCTAATGACTGCATATCACCAACCCTCATTATTTTATCTTATATCTTAATTTAATACAAGGTCTCACTTCATAGAGCCTGGGCTGGCCTGTGTAGACTAGCTGACCCTGAATATATGATGGCCCTCTTGTACCTCTGCCTCTCAAGTGCTGGGATTACAGGTGTGAAGCCACCACACATACTCAATTATCTTTTAAAATATTTTACTTTAAGTGTAAGAGTGCTTTGACTGCTTGTATATAAGTGCATCACATACATGCAATGCCCTCAGAAGCCAGAAGGTGTTTGATCCCCTTGAACTGGAGCTACAGGTGGTTGTTAGCTGTCATGTGGGTGCTGGGAACCAAACCAGGTCTTCTGCAAGAGCAGTAAGTGCTGTTAACTGCTAAGCCATCTCTCCAGCCCCAGTTTTTAAATTTAAAAACATTACATTGGGGCTAGAAAGATGGTTCAGAGATTAAAGGTGCTTGGTGTTCTTTCAGATGACTACAGTTCAGTTCTCAGCACCCACACCAAGCAGCTTACCAGTGCCTGTAACTCTGGGTCCAGTCCAGGGTATCCAATACCCTCTTCTAGGCTTCTGTAAGAACTTACATACATGTGGCATATACATATATAAAAAATTAAAAAATAAAATCTTTTTAAAATTGTAATGCAAAAACTAAGTGTGAACCCACATTAATTATAAACTTTTAATGATAATGAATTAAGGTTCCTCAATTGTAACAAATCTACTGGGGAATGTTGTAATAGGAGAGGCTGTGTATGTGAAAGGACCGGGGGGGGGGGGGATGTCTGTACCGTCTCTATTTTTTAATTTTTTGTGAACCCCTAAAAATTCTTAAAAATTAAGCATTTTTTAAAGACTAAAAAGCATTAACTGAAAAAATATTTATGTTCTGAGAGTTATTTTGCCTTGTGTCTGAGTATACTGATTAAAAGATTATTTATTTATTTATTTATTTTGGTCTTTTTGAGACAGGGTCTCCCTGTCCCCCAACTGGCCTGGCCTGGAATTCACTATGTAGACCAGGCTGGCCTTGAACTCACAGAGATGTGCCTTCCTCTGCCTCCCAAGTACTGGAATTACAGGTGTACGCCTGGCCCTATTTTCTTATTTTTTTAACTCTGTGTATGTGGGGGGGGGGTGCACATGAGTGCCGTGCTGGTGTTACAGGCTGCTGTGAGCTGAGCTGCCTGATGTGGGTGCTGGGAATTAAACTCAGGTCCTCTGGAAGAGCAGCACGTGCTCTTAACCACTGAGCCAGCTCTCCAGCCCCAAAAGTTAAGCTTTTCTTAAATGCAAATCCATTTTACAGCAATGAAAATATGCTTCTCCTGAGACAAGCCAGTAATGTCCAACTACTAAGCACAGAAAATGGTGTTTTTCTCGTCTTACTCTACAGAGACAGGATGTTCACCCTTATAATTCCAGAGTTTATAACACACTACACTACACTGGCCTGATAGCAATGTTTTATTTACTACAGAACCAGAACTAAATAAGATCCTTCAGACACTAGATTCAAATAAATTTTATCTTAGAATAAGTAATACACAGTATATTATACTTCCTTCCTTCCTACAGGACTTTAATAATCTATCCAGAACTATCTAGGCTGCTTATACTATAGACATCCTGGAGCTGGAGAGATGACTGAGTAGTTAAGAGCACTGAATGCTCTCACAGAGGATCTGGGTTCCATTCCCAGCACCCATATGCCAGCTAACAACCATCCATAACTCGTTCCAGGGGCTCCAATGCCCTCTTCTGACCTCCACAGGCATTGCATGACACGGGTGCATTTACATACATGAGGCAACATACACATAAAATGAAAATAATAAAATATTTTTAAAAAGAAAAAATAAAGGCCGGGCGTAGTGGCGCACGCCTTTAATCTCAGCACTCGGGAGGCAGAGGCAGGAGGATCTCTGTGAGTTCAAGGCCAGCCTGGTCTACATAGCGAGTTCCAGGCCAGCTGGGGCTACAGGGAGACCCTGTCTCAAAAAGATACCCCCCCCCAAATAAAAAACTAGAAATCCTATGTAGGCCTAGAATTTAAAGGGTACTTGGCATTACTAATCCCAACCAATTTTTTTTCTTTTTCTTTTTTTTTTGGTCTTTTTGAGGCAGGGCTCCCTGTAGGCCCCAGCTGGCCTGGAACTCACAGAGATCTGCCTGCCTCTGCCTCCAGAGTGCTGGGATTAAAGGTGTGTGCTACCACACCAGGCCAACCAATTTTCTTAAACTATCATTCTCATTAAGAGGATGACAGGCCTAAAAGGAATGGAAGGGACCTGGGGATATAGTCCAGTAACAGAGTACTTGTCTAGCATATGTGAAGCCCCAAATTAAAGCCAGTACCACCAAAAAGAAAAACAATTTATTGATTTCATATGCATGGAATTATTTTGTGCTATTCTATAGATTCTACCTTAGCCTTAAAAGTTTGTCTTGCTCTTTTGTTCTAATGCAACCACGTACATAAGTATTTTAATCACTGACTTGCAAAGTATGTATTAAGGTCCCTTCTCTGAAGACATAAAAACTGATGAAATAGACCATGAACCAAAGGTACAAAACAGCCTTGTCCAACAGCTTTTAGATGTAGGTCTGCAAATGAGTTCTCCATTTCCACAAATTAAAAATCCTGTTCCTCAGACTCTTTGGAACACCACAATACCCCAGACATAATTTTATCTAATCAACAAAATGAAATTCTACTTATTAAAAAAAAACAAACAAAAAAACCCCCAACACTTTGTTGCTGAAAGTGTGGCACTTACTCCACAGGTTCTAATTAAGTTGTGAAATCTAGCCCCTAAATAACTGACTCATTCGTTCACTGATGTTCTACCTCCTAAAACTTGCTGCTGCCTTCTTAGTTTCTTGGAAATTTCCAGATTCAGCCAACTATCCAAATCTATTTTACTTACATAGTTACTTCTTATTTGCACTTTTTCAGGCCTTCATTACTTCATAACCTATACACAGAATCTCCACCTCTACAATGAGGTAGAGGGTCAGGTTTTCTTTCTTACCTAGTACCTCAAACACCAACAAAATATTACTGTTTCTCTTGAAAAGTGACAACAAATTTTTTTTTCTAGAATGCTTTTGCTAAAAATTAGCAGAATTGCCCCAGAGATTATTCACATGACTAAGATATTAAATTTGTTTCAAGATTTCTGCCCCAAAGGATAAAAGTCAGTCTTAAGGAGGTTTTTTTGATCAGAACGTGAAAGACCCTCTCAGTAGGCTGATGTGAAAGACCCTCTCAGTAGGCTGATCTCACCATCAAGAATACAGTCATCATCAGCATAATCTCCATTAGTGACAATTAGTAACATGTATTTTAGTCCTGCCCTAAACGTAAGTGAAAAATACCTGCCACTACAATTACTATATTCAAAATAACAATATGAATTATAACATAATTATTATCAAATGTAAAGCACCACAGTATGTAAATGATGACTACATACAACAAGCTTTGAAAGCATACACAACAAACCATTAGCAGTGTTTATTCCAAAGGAATGATAATCCAGGGAAGAAATTAAGCTCAGTATTTTATTTTAAGCACCTGAAGATTCCATGGTAAGTTCCATGTTGGGTTTTTCATGCATGCATTCATAGTTTTTAGAAATCCAATAACCTTTCCCCTTTTTTAAGAGAAAGCAAGGTATGTTGAGGGTTTGGTTAATGCAAGAGGGTTCATCCTTCCTGTCTGCTAATATTCCCTTCTGCAGTTAGTTACATCTACTCTAAAAATCCCAACTTGCTGAAGGCTTCAAGTTCTATGCACGGAATTTAATGAGTGGAATTTAACGACAAGTTCATGTATCTGGTTACCTAAAGCTCATGTAGTACTACTAGGCCTGTTAAGTTCTTCCAGCGGTATTATTTAGAGTTTAAGACAATACAATTCTTGAGTTCTTTCAGTGATAGTGTTACAGAAGGGTAAGGTGACACTCTACTAACCACCATTAAAACACATTCCATAGTTTCCATTCTGGCTTTTAAAAGATGCTAAAATATGCATAGCTGTTACTAAAATACAAATGCCAAGGAACTCTTAATTGTGATCATTTGTTTTGTTTGGGGGTTTGTTGGGGGGGTAGCTTTTGTTTTGGGGGGGTATTTTGGCTTGGTTTTTTCAGACAGGGTCTTTCTGTAGCCCCAGCTAGCCTGGAACTACAGAGACCAAGGTGGCCTTGATCTCACAGAGATCTGCCTGCCTCTGCCTCCCAAATGCTGGGATTAAAGGCATATGCCACCATACCTGGACTATAATTCTAATAATTTCTGAACACTATTTTTACAAGAACTGGCCATAGTCACGTGGATTTTCCTTTCTTCTAGTGTGTATCAGAATTTGTCCTTTTACTCTCCAGCTACAAAACTGGGTTACCCTCTTACATCACTCCCATTCCATAATTTGATTTTAGTATCTATACCTGCCACATGGTAGCAAATTATATGCTACATGGGCATACAGTTCATATACAAACCACAGTATATGATAGCCTTATAGGGAAACACTAAAATTTACCAGCCCACAGCAAGCACCTCATAGCTCACAATCAGTATTCACTTCTAGTGGCCTGCCTGGAATTCTTTCTGCCTTGATGTCCTTAGTTCCATCAGAAATTAAATTTCCTTTGTGACTAGGCCTTGAAGACTAGCTGAGCTGTTTCTGAGAAATATGAGTATTCTGACTCTGTGGGGATTAAAAGATTTTAAAAAAGCATGCTAGAAAAAAAACTCTACCAAAATAGAAACCATTAAATACTTACTAGAAAACAGAAAAATATCCAGAAGTGTCAATGCCCAAGCATTCCAGTTCAAATTAAACTTTGATGTTGCGAGTGTAATACAATGTCACCCTTCTGCCTAAAACATATTCAAATAAAACAAAATAAAAAAATTAGGTGAGCGGGCATGGTGGCACACACCTTTAATCCCAGCACTTGGGAGGCAGAGGCAGGCGGATCTCTGTGAGTTCAAGGCCAGCCAAGACAGCTGGGGCTACAGGGAGACCCTGTCTCAAAAAGGCCAAAAAAAAAAAAAAAAAAAAAGTGGCAAATCTTTACCTAGAAACTGAAAGTAACAGAAGAGAATCAAGTAAATATGGGAAAGAGAATAAAATTAAAATATGAAAAATAAGAGGAAAAAGCACTTCTAAAAAGTCTTATGTACATGTAACTAAGAGACAGCTCTATAATAGGACTCAAATATACTGTGGAAGAAACAATGAACAACAGAAATATGGGAACAAGAATAAAGTTTCTTATGGCTTTTATCATTTAGATCATTGTCTTAAATACTAAAGTAAACATTTTAAAGAAGGGGCTAGAAAGACGGCTCAGTGGTTAAGAGCACTGTCTGCTCATGCAGAGGACCCAGGTTTAGTTCCAGCACACACAGCTAAAAAGCCAGTCATAATTCCAGTTCCAGGAGATCCTACGCCCTGTTCTGGCCTCCACAAGCACTGCACACACATAGTGCACTTACATATATGCAGGTAAAACACTCATATACATAAAAGTAAAAATAAATCAATTAAATTTTTTAAAAGAAGAAACCTTTCTGCTGTTACAATTTGAAAACAAAATTTATAGCAAGAGATACGCTTCTATAGCATTTTACAAAAACCAAGAAATGTTATTTCAAAACATTCACTAGATAACCAGAAGAAAATTGTACACAAGGCTTTGCTAAATTTCCAACTCATATAACTATAAAAACACTCCTATGGCACAATCTAATTTTAAAAATTCAATAAACTACCTGAAACACTGGCAAAATTACCTGCTTCAAGATTACTTCAAAAATAAAGATAACAGCAAGGATGTAGTGGTACACACCTATAATCCCAGCATTCAGAAGGATTTGAGTTTGAAGCCAGCCTGGTCTACATAGTGAGTTCCAAAACAGTCAGGGATACATATTGAGACCCTGTCTCAAAACCGAAAGAAAAAAGGAGGGGGGCCTGGAGAGATGGCTCACTCCTAGCACCCATATGGCAGCTAATAACCTTCCATAACTCCAGTTCTTGGGGATCCAACACCCTCTTCTGGCCTCCACATGCACTGCACACATGGGTGCACTTAAAATATATGCAGGCAAAATACTCATACAGCACAAAATAAAAACAGGCCAAGAGCCGGGCGTGGTGGCACATGCCTTTAATCCCAGCACATATCTTGTACAGTGCTAGGTTCTTTGTATGTGCAATCATAGTCTAACCATCTGATGAAGTATGTATTATGCCTAATAAGCCTATCAGGGAAGAGGCCAAGAAAGATTAAGAGATTTGTCACAAATCAGGGTAAGAAAGTCAAAATTTTATACCCTTTTGTGCAGAAGCTGCAAAATGAGAGCCACTGATAGCTTTATTTAACCAGCAAAGTGTTTTTACAAGTCTCAATTTTTAGTACTTTTCCATCAAAGTGTGTACACTTTCCAGTCTAGCAAATGGCATTTTTGCTTTGATCCTAAGGTAAATGACTTTGCAATCCCTGTTTTACTGCAGTTAACAAAAGGAATAAAGGCAAATGAACAGTTTTCTTTGTCTTTCCTAGAAAAGACGAGACTCCATTCTGCATCTGAGAGTACTTACAAATATAAAGATAAAATGGAGTTGTTCTCAATGGGAGATGCTTTGCCTTTTATAGGGCATTTTGGAAATTTGTGCATTTTTTAAATTATTATTCTTTTTAAAATATTTTATTGTTTTTATTTTATGTGTTGAGTATATTACCCCGCCTGCATGTGTGTAAGTGCACCTGTGTGGTGCAGTGTCCAGGGAGGTCAGGAGAAGGCATCAGATCCCCTGGGCCTGGAGTTACAGATGGTTGTTAGCCACCATGTGGGCACTGGGAATTGAACCTGGGTCCTCTGCAAGAGCAGTCAGTACTCTTAACCGCTAAGTCATCTCTCCAGCCTTTTTATTTTTCTTTAGCAGACAGTCCCCAAGGATCCCCAATATGTCACAAAGAAAGGAAAAGTCTTATACAACAAATTCTCCCTCTTCCATCACAACTTCCAAATGACAGTCAAAAAGATGAAAATCTTGTTTGGAGCCTGGAACATAACCCTGTCTTAAATACAAGTATTCTTACTTAGTTTTAATTATCACTCAATTTTCCAGGAACACAATCCCCAGGACTGACTTTGTTGCCCAGAGCTATTCACCTTAAAAAAAACAAGAAAAAAAAAAAACAAAAAAAACCCCATACATTATTAGTAATACTACCTGCAGAATGTGGGTCACCATTAGAACCACATGCTGCTGCCATATTCTTGGTTTTCTAAGTAACAGTGCTGCTTCATCACCTTCCCATGTAGTCATTCTAAGCACTTAAGGAATGATCTAATATTTTAAGTTATTTTCTCCTTTATATTACAATTGAAATACACTGTTTGGAGTTTTCTTTGTATAATTTAAAAAAACTTACAAATTTCACTTCAGGATTGTTAAAGGGAGACCCTTTCTTAGTGAAGGAGGATAATGGAAAGATTAGCTGTCAGAGTTTCAGCTGTCAACTTCACGAAAACCTACAGTCACCTGGGAAGAGGTAACCACAATTAAGGAATTTCTCAGATCAGATTCACCTGTGGCCATGTCTGTGAGGCATTTTCTTAATTTCAAATTGATGTAGGAGGGCCCAGTCCACTTGAGTGGTACCATCCCAAGACAAGTGGGCCTGGGCTGTTTAAGAAAGGCAGCTTCAGGGCTGAATATGGTGGCTCATGCCTTTAATCCCAGCACTTGGAAGGCAGAGGCAGGCAGATCCCTGCGAGTTTATTAAGGCCAGCCTGGTCTACAAATCAGGTGCTCGAGTTAAACTGGTTGTTACCACATCCACTTTTTAAAAAAAAACAAAAAAAAAAAACAATTGATGATAGTATAAGGACTTATATTTTAGTGGTTGTAAGTAGACTAATGTTCAAGTCTGTTTTTTGTTGCTGTGATAAGCCCTATAACCAAAAGCAACTTGGAGGAAAGGGTTCATTACACTTCAGTTAACAGTTCATTATTGAGGGAAGCCAAGTCAGGAACTTGATGGCAGGAACTGAAGCAGAAACCATGGAGGAGTGCTGCAAGTTCAAGGCCAGTCTGACCTACATGGTGAACTTGTTTCAAAACACAAAGAAACAAACACTGAAATCATCTGGTCCTCTTCAGTGCTTTATTTTCTCTTTACTTTCCTATGTACTATCAGCATTGCAGTGAACCTAGTTTAGGGCCCGAAATTCAAATTACACAAATATGCCACTTCACAATATCTGGAGTTTGAGCACTTTTCTATACATTAACATTTACCCTCACAAAAACTTTGTAGATTATATTAATTTTTAAAATGAACATAGGAACTGAAATGGAAAAAATGCCATAGTTTCAATTGTCAACTTGACACACCTGGGAAGAGGGACTCTCAACTGGGGAATTTCCTATATTGGCTTGGCCTGTGGGCATATCTATGAGGCATTTTCTTTGATTGTTGAGTGATGTAGGAGGGCCCAGCCCACTACGGGTAGTGCCACCCCTGAGCAGGTGGTCCTGAACTGTATAAGAAAGCCAGCTGTGGGGCTAGAGAGATGGCTCAGCGGTTAAGAGCACTGACTGCTGTTGCAGAGGACCTGGGTTTGATTCCCAGCACCCACATGGCAGCTACGAACCGTCCTTAGGCCCCGTGCCGGGGAACCTGAAGCCCTCTTCTGACCTCCGCAGCATTGTACAACACGGGTGCACTCACTTACATGCAGGCAACACATTCATACACATAAAATAAAATATTTAAAATAAAAAATTAAAGCAAGCCGATTGAGCACAGGCGAGAGGAGCAAGCCAGTAGGCAGCGTTCTTCCATGGTCTGTGCTCCAGTTCCTGCCTCCAGTCCTCAGTTATGGACTGTCATCTGGAAGTGTGAGATGCAATAAACCCTTTCCTCTCCCAAGCAAAACAGCAACAGAAAGCTAACTAAAACAAAAGATTTCAGGGCTACAACCAAACAGTCCTTTTTCTACTCAATTTCGCTGCCCCACAAGTTGATCTTTTTGTCAGAACTCTTGCTTATGTGTTATATTTACAATGGTTATAGAGTATATTAATTTATTTATTCTCTAACATTTCTCCAACTGAGTTTAGACAACAAATTTAAACTGTAATTTCCTAGTGTCATAAAATACAAATTTTTACCTAAATATTTAAAATTGCCTTTAACAGAGTTCAAATAAACATGTATGTTCAGTGGTGATTATTGCTTCGTGTTATGCTTAATCCCATTCTTCCTGGAGTCTGTTACATCACTTATACTCACCACCCTTGGTCTGGTTCTCACCAAGACAACAAAGGGTAGCTGACATATGCCATCACTCAAAAGACCTTATTAACAAAACTCTTGAGGACAGGGGATAACTCAGTGGTAGAACATTTGCATAGCACATTTAAGAGCCTGGTTTCAATCCCCAATAACAAAAAAAAAACAAACAAACCCCAAGAAACCATAGTTTCTTAATGTTGATATTTAACTGTAAAGAAATTATGCCCCCAGTCAGGAGAGAACATCCACTTTCTTTAAATCATGTAGCTATAATTCAGCAGGTGAATGTTACTCTGTACCCACTAGAAAGAAAAAGGTGCAGTCATTCACGTTTATGCAAGCCAAAATATAAATGTCATATTCCAACCTTTAAACAAAATGTGAAAAAGGACAAGCCTTAAGTCAATAATCCCAGAAATTCTGCTCATATTGAATTTACTTTAGAAGGACTTCTGAGAGTTGGTTTTATTTTTGTTTTTTGAGAATCTCAGGTAGCCCAGAGGCTGGTCTCAAACTTGTGATACAGGTAAGGATAACCATGAATTTCTGATCCTCCTGCTTGTATTTCTCAAGTGCTAGAACAAAAACACATTTCCTTAATACACAAAAACAAGTCACAAACTTCTGTGTCTTTTAAGTTCTAAATGGAAACACCAATATAGAGACAGATAAGCCTATAATCCCGGCACTTGTAGTGAGGCTGCCACAAGTTCAAAGCCAGCCTGGGCCACACAGTGTACCACACTTAGCTAATAAAATCTCTTCCCTGTTTATTTGAAATCATATATAACTAGGCAGCCTACATTTATCTCTACTCTTTTTTTGTTTGTTTCGGTTTTTTTTTTGTTTTTTTTTTTTTTGGTCTTTTTGTGACAGGGTCTCCCTGTAGCCCCAGCTGTCCTGGAACTCATTATGTAGACCAGGCTGCCCTCGAACTCACAAAGATCCGCCTGCCGCTGCCTCCCAAGTGCTGGGATTAAAGACGTGTGCCACCACACCTGGCTTATCTCTACTCTTTTATAAGTTAGAATGAAGTGCTCTTTTCCAACTGGTACCACTTACTTGCTTTCCTTTTTTGGTTTTGTTTGTTTGTTTTGTTTTTCATCTTTTGAAGCAGGGTCTACCTGTAGCTCCAGCTGTGACCTGGAACTCACTATGCAGATCAGGCTGGCCCCGATCTCACAATGATCCACCTACCTCCGCCTGAGTACTGGGATTAAAAGCATGCAACACCTTGCCTGGCATGGTACAGTTTTTTTTAATGATACACATTTACAATAAAAAAAGACCTAATTTATAACAGCCAAAGAAATTTTCACTAGGTCCCAACCAAGGTCTAGTAAACTGGGTATGCCATTGTGCATTCTGTGCGTTCCACACAAATTAGAAGAATTTCATTGTTAGGTTTCATGATAACTAAACAAAAAGTTGCTTATGAAGATTATAGTAAACAGAATCCTGTGTTAAGTACTACTAATAGTTCATAAAAACTCATGAATTCTTGAATTCTTAACTGTAGAACTTTAGAACGAGAAAGAAATTTTTGACCCTTTAAAAATTTGGGAGTTCATTTCATATTCACTTTCTTAGTGTTTATTTTTCTCCTACTTAACTTCAAAGCAAGTCTAGAAGTAACAAAAAGATTTTGTTAAAACAAAAGCAGCTCTTTGCACCCTACTTTCAGTAATTCTGACAATAAATGCAAATAACTATTCTACTACTTTCATTAAAATCATCTAAGACAAACCTATGCTTTTCTTCCCTGAGCTCTTTGATACAGCCCATCCATCTTTGGAGACTGCCTAATTCCCTTACTTCATTTACACTGCTACCTTGAAGGTATTAATAGATAATCACATTCCCCAGACGCTCCCTTTTCCTAACTTTAGCTCTTAAATCTTAAACTACCATCAATGCAAAATTATCTGTATCATTTCCTAAATGTGGTTAGAATGTATCCTTTATTATTTGGAATTCAATCTTAAGAAGAAAACAGTAACAATGTTAACAGTACCCTAACTTAGCTATGTGATCACTATGCTACTTGTCTAAGAGTAATTCAATGACAGTTCACTCAGAGCTATCTGAAACCTCTATACTTTCTCTTTTTCAGGTAGCAGTTTCCTGGTTTGCATTAAGGCCATTTATTTCCCTTGGTGAAAGACTTGAGACACAGTATTAACGAATATAATTTCAATGCTGAAACTGCTGTGCTACTTTTTCCTGTTGCTCTGTAATGGTCACTAAACCTGCTAAACTTCTCTAATTTTAAAATCTCAAGGTAAATTTAACATATTCCTTCAAAGTCTACACTGAGAAGTATGTCATTGGCAGCTACCAACAAAGGAGGACATCTGTCTTTTTTCCTTAGCATCAATGCCCAAATAAAGAAAATAACCCTGCCACTCTAAGACCTTAACATGAAAGGGGATGATTTTTCAATGATGACTGTGCTTCTCTCTCTCTTCCCTTGGCCAGTATTCAAGTCAAAGTCAATCTGTACATAATAGAAATGTACCTCAAACAGCATCCAAGTGAGCATTCAGCTCAGATAAAACAGTAATGCTCCCAGTCCTACACTCACTCAGTAACTCAAAGGCAGCAGCTCCAAGGGATCCAAATCCTAACTTAAAAGGGCAACTAAACACACTGGAAGAAAAGTTAGGTTTTAATTACAACACTGAAATTACTGTGGCTGCTATTCAGCTATTCAACTACCCACCCCTGCTCTGGTTTAAATGGGGAAGGGGAAATCAACTATACCTTAAAAAACCTATACTTTACTAATAATAACTAGTAGCAGTATGTGCTAATATTACTGGTAAATGCCTTACAAAAATTACTTTCCTATCTACAAAAATCATCAGATTATTCCAGACCATGAAGACATATAAAGAAATAAAAAATAGCTGGGCGTGGTAGCACAGGCCTTTAATCCCAGCACTCGGGAGGCAGAGGCAGAGGCAGAGGCAGAGGCAGAGGCAGGTGGATCTCTGTGAGTTCAAGGCCAGCCTTGTCTACATAGTGAGTAGTGAGTTCCAGGACAGCTGGAGCTACAGGGAGACCTTGTCTCAAAAAGACTTAAAAAAAAATTATTGGCTTTTGTATTTTCACACACACAAAAGAAAACCCATAAAACTGAGTATGTACCTAGGTACAAAAGTTCCAGATCCCAGCCTGCACTATAGACCCAGTCTTGAAAAAAAAAAAAATTACTCCATATCTGAAAATGTTCTGTTTCAATCTGTGTGTCATGGCCTATTAATGAACTGTTAAATCAACTGAGGTGGTCACTACAATTTTCTTAAAGGACTGCTTCACTAAACATTAAATATATTACATACATGATGTCACATATTTATATTAGTCACAAGTAAACTTTATTACATTTATTTCTGTGTGTATGTGCATGTGTATGTGTGTGCTATGGCACTACTGTGGAAGTCAGAGGACAATTTACAAGGAGTCAGTTCTCTCCTTCCACCATGTGGATCCCAGGGACTAAATTCAGGTTGTCAGGGTTGAAGGCAAGCATCTCTACGCACTGAACCATCTCATCAGCCCAATAAACTATTCTTTTCAGTCACAGATGATTAAAAGCCTTTTCCTAAAGGGTGCATACAATGAACAAACATATTTTTGAGACAGTCTTGCTATGTAGCCTAGGCTAGCCTCAAACTCCTTATCCTCCTGTCTCAATCTCCTGAGATTCTTCAGATTACACACATATACAACCATTCCTGCCAACAAGAGTTCTTATATTCTCGAAGTTATTTCAACAACTGGTGACCCAAACACTCTATGGTGCCAAAATTAAATCCATCTAACTACATTTTAGGTCATGAAAAATTCTAGTTTTTAATGCTTGTTTAGGCTATCTACAGTTAATAAGCAACAATGATATAATTGACAACTGTTGAAACTACAGATGTTTGGTTATGTCAGGGTTTATTATATCCTCTTTGGTGGTGATTGTTTAGGGTTTGTTGTTGTTTTTCCCCCATCTGTCTGAGCTCAGGCTGGCCTCCAACTTGTTATGTAGCAAAGGATGACAAATTCCTGATCCTCCTGCCTCCATCTCCCAAGCACTGGTATTACAGGTATGCACCACCATATGCAGTGTAATTGCTCTATTTCTGCATGCTTGCAATTCTAACAAAAATGCAAAAGAATAGCAAGAAAATGAACCTAACAGACTGGTACAAGGAATAAGCTCATAATTTAAGCCCTTTAAAATTGTTGGTTTGGGCTGGTGAAATGGTGAAATGGCTTACTCAGTAAGCCCAACAACCCGAATTCAATTCCCAGAACCCACATAGTGAAAGGAGAGAACCAACTGACAAGCTGTCCTGTAATCTCACATACACACTGTGGCAAACATACCCACACATGCACACCATGCATCCACACACACAATAAATATTAAAAAAAAAATATGTGTTGTTCCTAAGGAATATTAACTTGGGAGTGTCCTCAATGTAATTCAGGCAGCATTTGAGTTGCCTTCTTCACCTACAACAGACACAACAGAGTCTATTTTAAATAAAGAATGGGTTAACAGCTGGAGCAGTAGCTCAGTGATTAAGAGCACTGGGCTGTGCTAGCAGAAGACTGGATTCAGTTCCCAACACCCACACTGCAGGTAACAACTGTTCATAACTCCAGTTCCAGGGGATTTGATGCCTTCTTCTGGTCTCCACAGGTACTGCACACATGGGTGCACTTACATACATGCAGGCAAAACACAGTTTATAAAAAAGAATGGGTGAAAATAACTCATATATAACAAACTTTCTCAAAGGAGAAACTAAGAACAGTTCATTGTTATTTCATTGTCACTTCACTGGCCAGTGTTCAACGAACAGAAATGAATACAAAATACCTACCTAGGAGCAAAGTTCATTTCCTAATTGCTTTTAATTCACAGTGGCAATTTCCCCACTGAGCTTGAGAGCTCTATAACATTCTGTTCTGCCTTCCATAAACCAAGAATTGCCAAGTATTGTCTGAAGTATATTCAGAGGCAGTCATATGTCAAAACAGTACATCTCAATTTTCATCATTTTAAAAGTAAGTTTCTAACAGCTTATAAAACCAGAAAATAGTATCTCTTTGGGTCTTTTACCCACTTGAAATAGTACCTTCACTGAGACGTCAACAGAATCAAGGAACTTTAGAAATGGAAGAGTGACCTCATCAAATCCGGCAACTTTAAAATGTCACAGGAGCCTGATATGGTGGTGAACACCTTTAATCCCAGCACTTGAGAGGCAAAGACAGGAGAAACTCTGAAATGAGGCCAGCCTGGTCTACATAGTAAGTTCCAGGTCAGATGAGGCTACAGGAGACCCTTTGAAAAAATTTTCACAGGAAAGGAAAAGAGAATCAATGACAATATTTTGTCATGATGTTTTGTCACGTATTGTACATTTGTTGTGTATTTTACATTTAATCACTTTTAGAATATGAGCATATGATTGAAACTATTGTTATAACTCAACACTTAATGTTTTATGTTAATAAATCTTTACATAATATATAGAATCCTGACATTTTCAGAGTGATTTCGCATTATCTCATAAATATGTCTAGTCAATCTGAAACATGACAGTGCAAAGGAAGGCAAAGCATATTCAAATTGATATACTTTGGGAAAATATCATAAAGCACTAGTAATTAACTTCACTAAGACTTAGTCTTTAAACATTCCATACTTGTTTTCAGAAGTGCAAAGAAATACCATTTAGCAGTTCTTAGTGCAAGCTTAGCACACAGCATGTAACTATCAAGTTGATCATACTGTTTCAAATAATAGGTCAGTCACGGACATTTTGTGTTTTAATTTGAAAAGCAAGGAACAAAATAAAAAGCCATCTGATGAATATTATATATGTGTACCCTAAGTTATTATATTGACCATAAATATGGACACCTGGGAAATTCTTTAAACATCAGGAAAGCTCATTTCCATGCAAACCAAAGAAAAGTTCTGAGTAATATGGTAAGAAATAATCTCTAATTTTTTATTGTGATGCGTTTGTATGTCTTTATATACATAAAAAAGCAAGCAAAAAGTTAGACTTACTATTTTAGCTGACACATTAAACCAAATAAACTCTTGAAAAGCAAGACACATATATTCACTTTTAAATTTAGTTACAAAATCATTAGTGATCCTTTTACACAAGATCAGTTTTGTTTTTGTTTTTTTGGTCTCTTTGAGACAGGGTCTCCCTGTAGCCCAAGCTGTCCTGGAATTCACTATGTAGACCAGGCTGGCCTTGAACTCACAGAGACCCACCTGCCTCTGCCTCCCGAGTGCTGGCACTACAGGCATGCACCACGCCTGGCTTGTTTTTGTTTTTATTATTTTATAATTTTTATTTTATGTGTATCAGTGTACTGCCTGCATAGTCATGCAATGCCGCGGAGGTCAGAAGAGGGCTTTGGATTCCCCTGGAACGGGTGTTAAGGATGGTTCATGGCCGCCATGTGGGTGCTGGGAATCGAACCCAGGTCCTCTGCAAGAGCAGTCAGTGCTCTTAACCGCGGAGCCATCTTTCCAGCCCCACAAGATCAGTTTTAAATTGAGTCTATTTCTGTACATAAGCCTATAATGTACCAGTTTATAATCAATTCATTTTTACTTGCTCTCCTAAAGCTAATGCTTACTAAAATTAGGGGCTTTGGGGGGGGGGACCCAAAACCTCACAAATGAGTTTTTAAATTATCTAAGGTTGTTAAAACTACACTCCATCTATCAATGGCATTTATTTATGTAAAATGATGTTTTGTTCATAAAGCGGCATAATTAAAGACAAACTAATTGAAGGAAGTGACTTTGCACTGCTTTTTAAATTTTGATGTGACAGTTTACTTAAAGGGCTCTACTTACTCTTTCTCACTGTTTCTCTTTTCAGATGCTCCCCAAATGAAGGCCCATTCCTTAATCCTACATCCAACTTTCCTCCTTGTCCACTGCACCCTTTCTTCTGCCCTCTTTTCATCCATTCTGTTTGATCCTGTCCAGATTAGGCTCATTGTAAACAGTGAGGTAAACAGAAGGCACCATAAATTGTTTCAAAACAATTTTTTTCTAAAGCTTCTTTGTGTAACTTTATTCAAACTTTCACTGAACATCTCTTGCATGGTATTCAATGTAGTCATCCATTTTTCTATGTATTTCACCTTGATACCAGCACTTTTATCTCCTTCCCAACTGGTATTAAAAAATCTTTACATTATCTTAGCACTCAGGAGACTGAGGGAAGAGGGTGAGGAGTTCAAGATCAGACTAGGCTGGATGCACAGCCAGAACCAATCTCAAAAAAAAAAAAAAAAAGGGAAAAGGGAAAAAAAAACATTTTACACAGCCCTGGTAAAGTTTCAGATTTTATATATAAAACATCTTGAGCACTTCATGCTAATTTAAAACACTCAAACTCACAGAGGACTGCTTTTAGTCACATGTGGTCATCTTTGAAGGCCTAGTTTAGCTCTTTTTCTTTAAAAAGTAAAATTAGACTGGTGAGATGGCTCATCTGGTAAAGGCATTGCCAGCAAGTTACTGTGCCTGACAACCTGAGTGTGTCTTCTGACCTCCATACGTGTTCCAAGGCTTATGTACGATGTACGTGTGTGCACACACACACATAAAGTTAAAAAACTAAATAAAAAGATTTTAGGTTGAGGACGTAGCTCAGTGGTAGAACACTTGCCTATGTGAGACCCTGGGTTCAATCTCAGCACCACAGAGAAATTTTTAAATAAAAATTAAAATGTAATTAAAAGGTAATATTTATAAATGTCTACAGTTATATCCCACAAGAAAATATTTCACACCAAAACTACATCAAGAAAAAGCAAGAAATTTAAGTGTAATTTCTTATGAAAGCTACGTAACTCATGCAAAATTTGATCTATGATGAACTCAAACCTTAATTTGTGGCAAGTAAATGTGGAGCACATTTCTAAACCTTAGCATATTTACAGGTTAAGCTCTGTGTTTGTGAATGCATACACACAAAAAAATCTTTCTAGCAGGACATGGTGACCCAAGCCTTTAAATCCCAGCACTCAGAAGGCAGAAGCACACAGATCTCTGTGAGATAGCGGCCAGTCTGGTCTACATAGGGAATTCCAGGCCAGCTGGGGCTACAGGGTGACCCTGTTTCAAAAAACCAAAAACAACAAAAACTCAAGAGACAAAAAAGAAAAATGATCTCCTAAGGAAAGCCTTATTCGGATCAAATAGTATTTGAATTACATTTAAATCTGTTGCTTGACATTTGGTCTACCATTTGTGCAGTAACTACCATTGATACAGTTTATCATGCTATTCATTTTAGTTCATCCAAAGTCAGGTTAACAGTCAATAGCAAATTGCCAAACAACAGAAACAAACAGCACTTGACAGAAAATATTCATGAAGTACCTAGTGCAGATACTGGCATTGTTACAAGCATAATGTTCACAACTATTTATAATCGCACAAAGTGGTTTCTTAACATTAAAAAAATGCATTAGATTCTCTAGCTTCCCCCACTGAACAGTGTTAATTATCTAATTGAGGTTTTAGTATGAATACATTCCATGTACACTCCACTCAATTCCATTCATTCAGCTAACATCTGTACACACCTGTGTACCAGGCAGTACACTACTTCTACTTCTCTCACAACAGTATTCTCCTAATGCATGGCCCATATGAAAACATGTTTGCTGATTTAAAAAAAAAAAAAGAACACCATGAAATCTCCCAGAGAATCAAATGGAAATATGAATTTCCTCATCAGAACTTTCTTTGCAGACAGTATTGATTACTTTTCTAAGAAAAAAAAGTGATATAAATATCAAAAGCACAACTCCTGTCTGGGGCCTTCCAATGACCTGTTTACTTGTATTCAAGATGGTAGAAGCGTGTGTTTATCATGAAGAAAACAAGCATACTATTTTTATGCGATAATAGTAATGGGTAACACTTACTGAGACTTACGATATTGCAAGGTTAAAATCCAACTAGCCATTACCTCATTTAATCCTCACATCATCCCCAAGAGACTGACACTGTAATCACCATTTCACAGATCAAACTGAGGCTTGCCTTACTCAAGGCTACTCAGCTATTAAGAGTTGGAACTCAAACCCAGTTCTTGGTTGAGATGTGCCTCAATGGTAGACTGCTTGCACTGTATGTAAAGGGTCTGAGCCCTAGTAACACACAGACACAAACCAAACAAAACAAAACACCAATCCTCTCAGTGTCCAACGCCTGTGCCCTAGAGATGGTATTATACTGTTAAGGCTTATGTTCAATTTTAACCTAAAACTTTTAAATGCCTTATATTTTTTCCTTAAAATTTTATTTTTGGTGGTACATACAAAAATCAATGTTTGTACTTGAAACCATGATTTTACAAGTCTAAATATTTGGATGGGATACAAAATCTATTTGAGTGAAAGCCCTGAATTCCTATAATGGGTCAGATTCACTTTGGAGCAAGAAGTGATTCTGTGGGTTGTCCAGTCCAAATTCTGTACTTTAGGAATAATGAAAACAGAACCCTTTTCAAAAACATATGCAGGGCTGGAGAGATGGCTCAGTGGCTGGGAGCACAGACTGCTCTTGCAGAGGACCTGGGGATCGGATGCCTTCTTCGGACTCCCATGGGCAATGAACAACGCGGGTGCACTTACACACATGCAATCAGTACACTCATACATGTAAAATAAAATAAAAACATCTACATGCTCAATCTAAAGTACACATTTTCAATCCAGAAAGTGTTTTTTTCCCAAAGCTTCATTTTTATAGATAATCCGCATTTCTAACATTTCAGTATTATACAGAGCATGGTGGCTCTTTCTGAAGCACTGTTTAAAAAGTAAAAACTTCATGACATGAAATCAGACTATTGCAGGACCATCTCCTCAGAAAGCTAGACTATTATAAGACTTATTATAGAAAACTATAAAATGGAATCCTTAACCAGATATTCTCAAAAATAGTCATTTCTTCCTTGAATTCAATTTACATCTATTTGGGTCAACTATGGGCTCAGATACATGATACTAGCCATGTCATGTGACTAAATTCAAGCTCATTTCAAGGGAAAGCTGTACTATGCTGTATTTAGAACACATTATCACTAAAGCAGCTAGATGAGTCTTTGTAGGCCTATCCAAAAACCTTGTTACAGTTGCTAAGAAACAACTTACCATATTATAAATTATTGGAAACCTATGGCAGCAGACCTTTTGTACAAACCAAAACACAGTATTTCCATAAATAACTGAAATCAGTATTGGACTTAACTCATATTAACAGTTCAAAAAATAACTAAAGAAACAAATCAGACTAACTGCCTTTCCTTTTCCACAGCTTCATACCTAGAGGGAAACAGAAGGGGAAAAAAAGCCCATATGCTTTTAGCATATTCAATGCAAAAGACAGAAAAAAATGTTTCCTTTCTGACCCCTGCAGTGATAAGGTCAGAGGGGATAAAATTCCTCAGTACAAAATGACACCTTCGGGCTGGAGAGATGGCTCAGCGGTTAAGAACACTGACTTCTTGCAGAAGACCCAGGTTCGCATCCCAGCGCCCACAAGGCAGCAACAACTGTCGTAACTGCAGTTCCAGGGGATCTGACAGCCTCTTCTGTCCTCTGCCGGCATTGCACGACACGGGTGCACCCTACCTACATGCAGGCATTAACACTCATACACATAAAAATAATAAGTAAAATTTTTAAAAAGGTATTTTTTTCAACAATGTGATAAAATTTCTCTATCTTTCAGGATTTTAAGCCCTGTTTCGCTTCAGAATACTCAATTCCACTGAAAGCCATTTTAATTGTTCTGATGTAACCAAGAAACGCTGATTTAAAATAATTTGTGACTTCTAAAATAATTTGTGACTACCCAGTGCTGACTTCTCCTAAATTTTTCATTCAAAAGAATTCTTTGAACATCTTAATACTTGTTTCCAATCTAATAATACTTGTTTCCACAACTGAACTGTGACACATGCCTTCAATCAGAATCCCTCTGTTTAGCTCCCCCGTGCCCATTATTCCTCTCCATCTTCTCTCAAAGCTTCAGTTCAAAACACAATTCTCTCATTTCCACTGTACCCTGATCACATCCCAAAGGCCACTTTCATATTCCTCAGAAATAACATCTCTGCAGTCTTGAAACTTTTAAATCTCAAAAACCTACTTCCTCTATCTCCTAGTAACTGCCCTTAATCCGACTGCAGATTGAGCCTGTGTCCCTCCCCTCCCGAAAGACCCAAGCAGTATCTTACAGCATTTGCCACAACTCATCCCCTCCCTTCCTAAGATATCCTCCTCGGTGCAAACCAACATTGCACCCCCGGCTTCCTGCATTTTACTCCCTTCCCTTATTTTTCGTACCCCTACGGCGCGCGCCTTCCCTTATTTTTCGTACCCCTACGCACACACACACGCACCTTATACCCAGGCACCCTTTACTTATCGGATAAATATTCCCCCTACCTCAATGCTTTCCCCGTCCTCTGCTCATTTTCCTCTCCTTATTTAGAAACTCCCTTTTGCTTTCCCAGCCACTACCCTAGAATGCCCAGCACTCCACCCTCTTTGGCAAAACCCAGCCCTCTTCCCCCAGCTCGCTTGCAGACACTGCTGCTTCTGTGTTCCAGGTCCCCTACTGCAGTCAACCCACTCCGTCTTTCCGCCCACATTCCCTCTACCCCCGAATCCAAGGTTTCCAGATTCCCTTACTAACCCCTCTCCTTAGAGACTCCATCAAGTACTCGGCTCCCTCTCGGTGTTCCTCGGGGTTCTCTCCATCCCAGCTCCCCCCTGCCGTTCTGCAGGATGTCACCAGGGTTCCGGGACCCCAGTAGAACCCGGGTGTCAGCGCCCAGCAGCCCGGTTCCCTCGGCGAGCTCGGCCCACACCACCTGGAACCCGAACGCGGGTCTCCCGCCGCCTTCTCCGAGAGCTGTCCCCTCCCCGGCCGCCCCCGCTACTCCAGCGCCCCGCGTCGGCTTCGTCGGCTTCCGTCGCCCCACGCCGAGCACCCAAGCCTCCAGCACCCCAGCCTCACACACGACGCCTCCACCTCCCGACGAGGTGCCTCCGGTGTTCACACCCGCGCTTCTTCCGACTCCCGAGCCGCAGCCTCGCCTCAGCCCGGCGGCATCTCCCTCGGGCCTGGACCCAGCCCCCTTGGACTGCCGGAGCCTGGAGCCCGGAGCCCCTGCCCGGCCCGCCCCCGGCCCCTCAGCTTACCGTTCTGAGCCGCACCTGGCCCTGGGAGGAGCGAGCCAAAGACCAGCAAGAGCGAAAGGGCCAGCGCGCTGGGGAGCGACGAGGCCGACATCCTCCCTAGCAGAAGACCGCGCAGCGAATGGGCCGGAGCCGGGGCCCGGGCCGGGGAAGGGAGGGGAGGAAGGGAGGGGGCGGGCGAGCGCGCGAGGGAGTGAGCGAGGGAGGCAGCGGCGGCTCAGCTCCGTCCTTCCCCGTCCTCCTCCTACCGCCGCAGCGCCCAAGCCTCGCGAGACCTGCGCTAGCAGCCGTGGGCGGCAGAAGAGCTTCAAGGCTCGCGAGAAGAGGAGGCGCTGGCTTGAAGGCCCCGCCTCTCGTGCGCGAAGGCCCCGCCCCTGCGGCGGCTGATTGGCCTCGCGCAGGGGAGGTCACGTGTGCACGGCGCTTCTGGCCAGGTGACCAGGCTAGGCGGACACTCCGCCCGCTCCTCCGAGCCGGGTAGGAGTGCTGAGTTCGCGTACAATTTTGAGTGGATCCGAGCGCCCATAAATAACCGAAAGCATTGTCGAAACAGTGTGTCTTCTCCAGCTATTCTGCCTTTCCTGCGTTACGGCCCGAAGCTTCAGAATTGGATACACCGGCTCCCCACCCTTGCTTTTAAGCTTCCTTTCATTAAATGGTCCCACATCATCCCCTGCGATATCTTCCTTCTGGACTTTGACCTAAGACCTCTAGTAGTATCCGACCTCAACCTCCCTGTCTCACGTTTTTTCCTTCCCAAGGCAGTGTTGGTGACTTGTGCCTTCCAACACGTACATCTGTTCCCTCTGCTTTCACTGTCCTCTTTTTCTGCCCCTACCTGTGCCCTTCCCCCGTTTGGTCTTATTTTAGCTTCATAACCTCTGAGGACTTGAAGTTAACTAGCCTAATTGCAGGGCCATAGAAACAATTCTACAAGGAAGTCGTCGTGCGGCAGGTTATATGAAGAATCCTTTAGGCACCCAGAGAAAAGAGTTGGTACTCAAAGTTCATGGCTTAGCCTAATCAGGATTCAGGATCTAATGTCGCTTAGGGTAGGGGTCAGCAAAATCCGTTGGCTAGGTTGCATGGAAGTTTTAAGAAATGCTCTCTTGCAGTCGGGAGGCAGAGAGGCAGGTGGCTTTCCGTGAGTTCGAGGCCAGCCTGGTCTACAAAGTGACCTCCAGGCCAGCTGGGGCTACAGGAAGACCCTGTCTCAAAAAGACAAAAAAAAAAGGAAAAGAAAAAAAAAAAAGATGCTCTCTTTAAACATTTTTTTTCTTTAAAGTACTTGTATTTTATTTTTATGTGTATGAGTGTGTCGTGGAGTGCCCACGGAGGTCAGAAGCGGGCGTTGGATCCCCCGCAACTGGAATTACTGAAGGTTGTCAGCCGCCATGTGGGTATTGGGAATTGAACCCAGGTCCTCTGCAAGAGCAAATCGTGTTCTTAACTGCTAAGCCAGCTTTCTAGCCCAGAAATGCTCTTTTTTAATATATATAATTTTTAGGCTCTGAAGAGATGGTGTAGTAAAGTTCTTGCTACAGAAGCATGCGAACCTGAGTTCCCCAGTACAAAAGGGAAAAGCTGGGCACCAGAGGCCCCCCTGTAATCTCAGTCTGGAGAGGTGACAACAGGAGGTTCCTTGGGGCTTGCTGCTTAGCAGGCCTAGCCAATTTGGGAGCTCCAGATTCAGCCACAGACCCTGTCTCAATAAAGCAGAGAGTAATTTAGGAAGACTCCAAGAAGTGGACCCAGTCACCACATGCATATGCACATACAAACATGCAGGCGTGCACACACGCACACACACACACACACACACACACATTTTGGTACTACCCTCTGAGCTTGAAGTTGGCAAAGGTGTATTGCCTATGACTTAACTCACCCCTGAGTCATAGCAGATGTCTTTGGGTGTGTCTATGGAGAGAAAATGAGAAATGATAAACCATCCCGCTGATCTGACTTTATTCCAAAGGCTTGGAAAATCTAGAGGAAGAAGACCTTCACAATCTCTCCAGCTAAAGGGGTCTCCAGTTTTTCACAGGAACTAGACAACTAGTGGTACCAGACTGAGCTTTCTAGCAAGGCCTATGCTGCAACTGTGGCATGTTCATTGAAATAAAGACTATTCTTCAAACCCACAACTGTGTAAATGACAAAAGAGTTGGCAGGTACCTCTGTCTGGACAAAGGCTATTCTGCAGACAGCCTTTAAGGACAGCCACAGGGTTGCTGTTGGTGGAGCCAAGATTCTAAGCTGATGGAAGCTTTAATCAAATGCAAGCGTTGTGCCTCATGAAAACCATAACAGACATCTCTATTTTATCCTTGCAACAGGGAATCCTCATAAAATTATCATTTGTGGATGGGACCACTAAGGCTGAAAGAGGACATGGCCTGTCCAGGACTTAAAAGTGCTTGTATTAATCAGCAATACCAAAGCATCTAGCTCACTTGCCTCTAGGTTTATTTTAAGAGTGCATTTCCTTGCCCTTTTGAAGTTGGGAGTGGCACATGACTGACTTCAGCCAATGAAATGCAAGAAATGGCATTGCATTATTTTCAAGTATAATCCTTTCATTTTCAGCACAGACAAGGTTGCATATTCTTTTGTTTTGATAGTAATGAGTATTCGTGACAGTAAAAATACATGTCAACAGGAAACTTACAACTGTTTGGATTCTTGAGTTAGCACAATAAGCTGAACCCTCTTGTCAACACACACAGAACAGATAACATCTGTTCAGTTAAGCTATTGAGATTCAAGGGTATTTGCTCTTATAGCACACCCTGAACTATTCTGGATATGGAAAGATGAAAATCCACACCACTGGCATCTACTAGTTATCCAGCCTTGCATAAGCAACCTAAAAATTTCTGACATTATCTATCAAATGGGGCTTATGATAGTTCCAACTCCAGATAACAGTAAATACTTTTTTTAAAGGTTTTTTTTGTTTATGGGACTGAAGAGATGGTTCAGTGGTTAGGAGCACTGGCAGTTCTTGCAGAGGACCTGGGTTTGGTTCCCAGCACCCATTTGCCAGCTAACAACCATTCATGAATCCACTTCCAGGAGATCCAATGTCCTCTTGTGCCCACTGAAGACATTGCACACACATAGTGCACTTACATACATACAGTACAAACATCATTTTTCTTTAACTTTCAATTTTAAAAGACTTATTTTGTTTAATTATGAGTCAATGTGGGGAGAGTATGTGCACTCGTGAGTGCAGGTGCCTTTGGATTCCAGAAGATGTGCCAGGTCCCCTGGAGCTGGAGTTATAAGCAGTTGTGAGCTGCCTCACATAGGTTCTAGGAGCTGAACTTGGGTCCTCTGGGAAAGCAGTACATACTGTTAACCACTGAACCATTTCTCCAGTGCCATGAGTAAGTTACAAGCTGTGTTTAGAACAGTTTTTGGTATGTAACAAGCACTCTAACGTCAATCATGATACCATTACAATTCTGACTCTAGCCCTGAGTTCCCTCCTTATCCCCCCACCCCACATCACCCACAATGTCATGATTACAAAAAGTGAGTCAGGAAAAAAAAAATGTAAGTATGCATGTTACCAGTCAATTCCTAAAATGTGCAGTTATGAGGTACCCTTTTACCTAGAAGAAAATGTCACCAAGTCCCACATGACAGTAGTTCCATTTTTTATTTCATTTTGTTGCTAAAATGCATAACTAAAATCTTCCAATAACTAGTAACATCTTTAAGGAATTTAGAAATGTGGGGGTAGGGTGTTGTTGTTTAAGGCTTATATACTAGTTAAAGCCAAGCATGGTGCCTTACACCTATAATCCTGGTACTGAAACAGAAGTTTGAGGCCAGCCTGGACTACAAAGTGAGATCCAAGTCATCCGCCTGGGATACAGAAAGTGAAACCCTGTCTTAAAACAAAACAAAAACATAACAATTTACCTACGCTAAAAAACCCTCATCTGTAGATGTGCCAGAGGACAGCTGAACTCCTTTCAATACATCAGGAGAGCCCTAGGGGTCCTCAGAGCTCAGGCTGAAGCACTTAACTGGTCTCCAAGGCAGGCTGGGAGGTCATCTTTCCAGTGTTGATAGTAGCGCTCCCAGGTGGAAGGTCTGTAATGCCCAATTGAAAGGCTTCCTATGGGTTGGTTGGATGTGGTTCCTTTAGCCATTGGAAGGAGATTAGTCACAAGGATACTGTAGTAGTGCTCCTAGAGTTGACCTTGAGCTTCCTAATGATTTTCTATTTTCCTCCTGCACAGATCTCTGCACCTTAAAAGCTCTTGCTATTCAGATATACTAGTCCACTCATCTTGACTGCTGTCATCTGACCTCCCAATCAATGTAATCCTTTCCCTGCCCTTTCCAACTCCTTGCACCGTCTATTGACTCCATAGATGAAGTCAATATCCATCCTTGGTGTTTCAATTCTTTTCATCAACAACCTTCTCAACTGAGCCAACCAAAGTTACACTCCTTCCATTCTACTTTTCCCTCTTGGTTAAATTTGGAGCCCATGGTTCACTCTCTTGCCCACCTCAATCCCCAGTTATCTCCTTGGAAACCCACAACCTGACTCCAGGGCACTAGAGTCTGAGATGAGACTTCATGCCTGCACTTGAATGTGATCAGAGAAAAATTACGTTACTAAATGAATGACTTCCTTTTATGTGCACCATCCCATACCTCCAAAGAGCACCCACACTTACCCAGCAGTCCTACTCTGTATCAAGTAAGCATGAATTCACACTCTCTGCATGTGGTAAACATGAATTTGCAACTGCAGCGATCACATGCAAAAATGCCTTTTTGCTCACCTCATCTCAACTCTGTTCTGAGCATCTGTGTGCTGAGAGATCACTATGAACCTACCCTCCTATTTCACAGAGTAACAGGAAATTCTTGAGATTTATTGGTAGTGGTAGTGGTGGTTTTGTTTGGCTGTTTTGCAGGGGTTTGTTTGTTTTTTGTCTTTTCTGTTGTTGTTTGTAATTTAAGATCAGTTCTGTAACCAAGAAATCACAATATCCTCCTTATAACAGTTATATTTGCACAACATAGAATAATCTGCTGGCCACATGAGCTTGTGGACAATTTGCTCCTGAATGGTGGTAAGTGTGTACAGCCAGAGGCACCAACAGTGCATGAAAATCTCAAGTCTCCCACTACCACTTGGAAACTTAGGGCACAATGGAGGAACAGAATGGAACACCTACCTGTTCTCTGTAGGTAGGTAACAGGTCTCAAGCTTGCTTAAATCCTTCCCACAATGGCTCACCGGAAACCTTACTCCCAAGCCCAGAGGGAGAAAAGTGAGTAAAAGGAGGCCTTGAGAGTCACAATAATGAAATGATCCTTTGTGGCTACACATTAAAATCGACTGGAGAGCTGAATTAAATGCCAGCGCAAAAACAGATATGCACACCAACAGCCAGGTCTCAGAGATTTCAATTTAGTTGTCTGGGGTGGGGCTCCATTTGTGTAGCTGAGTAATGCACTCTGATATGCTATGATGCAAATGCTGTGCATGTCATGCTTTGATGCACCTTAGATTAACCAGGAAAACTTTTTTAAAAATCCCATTCCTGGGAAGGGGGAGCTATCTCAGTGAATAAGAGCACTTGCTGCACAAGCATGAGGACCCGAGTTCAAGTCCCCAGCACTCACATAAAAAGCCAGGCATGGATTCATGTGTGCCTGTAACCCCAGCACTAGGGGAGCAGAGACAGGATTGCTGAAGCTTGCTGGCTGCCAGCCTAGCTCTAGGATCAATGAGAGAGTCTGTCTAAAGGGAATAAGACTGAGAGTGTTAGAGAAGGACACCCAATGTGTCCTCTGGCTTTGGCAGGCACATGCATACATGAGTGCACACATCTGCACACAGATGTGCATACACCGCACACACACAAATACATAAAATAAGCTAAAGAAATAAAATATTATCTGTGCCTTTAAAAAAGCCAGTCACTAAACATAGTCACAACTGGGCTTGTAGATGGTTGTGCTCATTCATTAAAGGAGTGCCAAGCAGGGTCACTGGACCCTCACCTGAGTATCCAGCCACTCTTCCCAGACATTCTTCCCAGCCAACTAGTCCAGTCTTGGAAGACAAAAGAAAAACGAGGAAGAACCCAACTGAGGGATGCTTTTGGAAGCCCTTGTCAAGAAACTCCAATGGATTCTCATATGAACATTTGAAAATTGCCGTTTTGACTTTTTTCTAGTTCCCTGTCTAGAACTTGTAATGCTAATTACTCTTGCCTTTACTCCTCCTTCACATTTCCTATTCCTGATTCAAGGACTTTCTTTTCCCCTTAGAGACAAGAATTATGCAATTTGGGAGTCTTTTAGATAGCCCCACTGAAGGGGCACCCCAGTTGCCTCACCCTGCGTCCCTGCTCAGCATGGAAGAAGCCAGAGCGGTCTGCATCCCTATTCCCTATTGGCAATTTGAGTAACCCCTTCAGAGGATGGTGTGATAAGAACAGGAGGTAAGAATTGGCTAGGCAGTTAGGGTAAAAAGACCCCAAAGAAAAGTAGCCAGTTTCTGGGCTAAAAGTCAAAATGCCCTTGGGCCTGTTAGCAAAATACTCTGTTTCAAATGCCAAAAATGTCAAAAGTATTTGGGAGATTGTATCTAATCCTTAAAAGATTTTAGGGTTGGGCTGGAGAGATGGCTCAGCGGTTAAGAGCACTGCCTCCTCTTGCAGAGGACCCAGGTTCGAGTCCCAGAACCCACATGGCAGCTACAAACTGTCCTTAACTCCAGTTCCAGGGGAATTCAATGTCCTCTTCTGACCGCAGCACTGCACGACACAGATGTACTCACATACATACAGGCAATACACCTCATACACATAAAATAAAAATAATAAAATATTTTTAAAAATATTTTAGGGTTACCTCATTAGAGGGGGGAATGTTGTGGGGGGGAGTGGGCATGGATTTGATCAAAATACCTTGTATGCATGTATGAAATTCTCAATAAAGTTTTTGTAAAAGTTAAAAAAAAAAAAAGCTTAATCCCGAGACCTGATCAATTAAATCAGAATCTCTGGACGGAAGTGTATTGTTAAGACTCTCCAATTGATTCCAATATGTAGCCAAAATTGAAAATGGGTGTTCAAATGGTTTTGTACTATTCTTTCATTATTTTTTAATATTTAGTTATTATTTTATGTGTATGAGGGTTTTGCCTCCATGTATGTAAACACTCCATGTGCATGAAATGCCCACAGAAGCCAGAAGAGGGTGTCAAATCCCCTGGAACTGTGGTTATGGATAATTGTTAGCTACCATGTTGGTCCTGGGAAGTGAACCCAAGTCCTCTGGAAGAGCAGCCAGTGCTCTTGACCTCTGAGCCATCATCTCTCCAGCCCCATGTTTCAATATGTTTTATGCAGTGCTGGGGATCAAACCAGGGCCTCACATATGCTATGAGAATGTTCTACCCTTGAGCTGCCACCCCAGTCTCTGTTGTTTTATATTTTAGTATATAACAGAATTACATGAAAAACTCTTGTTGAAAGCTTGCTGGGCCCTACTTCCAGAGTTTCTGATTCACTTAGTTTGGGGTAGGGCCTCAGAATCCATTTGCCAACAAGTTCTCTAGTGGTGTTGATGAAGCTGGTTTGAAGACCACACTTTGAGACCTGCCCTGTGTGTGACCTTCAATGGAGGACACAACATGGTGAGGCTTACAATGATGATTTTCATCTTTGACAGATCATGCAGAGATAATTATGCCAAAACCAGTCAAAGCGGTCCACATTGTTGTGTGTGGGTGTGGGTCTCTCTGTGTGCATGTGCGTATGGAGGCCAGCTTCAGGTGCCACTCCTCTGGTGCTGTCCACCTTGGTTTCTTTTGAAGCAGGGTTTCTCACTGGCTTGGAGCTCGCCAAGTAGGCTAGGCTAGGCAGCCAGTGAACTACGGGGGTATACCTATTTCCCTCTCCCCAGAGCTGGAATTACAAGTACCTACCACCACACACAGCTTTTTTAAAACATGGGTTCTTGACATCAAGTTCAGGTCCTTACACTTACAAGGCAAGCACTTCACTAAGCTTTTCCTCAACCCTACATAGTATTTCAAGAGGGTTAATAGCTCTGAGTTTAGAAGATGTTTGGTCATATTCTGTCTTGTGACTGGATGCCCAAGATGCTCTCTAGGTTACTAACCTTCTTCCCAGAGTTCAGAAACTGCTTTCTGGTGTTTAGCAAGTCAGTGGCTGATTGTGGCTGTCACAGAGGTTCTCTGAGCTTCCATCTTTTCTCATATGAAATGCTCTGATATACAGTGTGGCTCTAACCAGACCACTCATTCTGTCTTCCTGTTTAGTTTGAGCATGGTCACCAGACATACATAATACAAGTCAGGCTTTAGGGAAACCTGGAAATTTGTAGATTAAAACAAGAATCGATATCATTTCTCTCTCTCTCTCTCTCTCTCTCTCTCTCTCTCTCTCTCTACCTCTACCCCTCTCTTTGTATAATCTATGAGATACAAGACTTGAGGGCCTCTCTTTGGTGAGTTCCTCAAGGACAGAACATTATTGACTGTTGACTTTGCAACGTCTAGCACAATAAAGCATCAGTAAGCATTCTAAATGGTTTTGTTGAGAAAGGAATTACACACCACAAACTGTACATACTCAAAGTATACAATTTAGTAGGTTTTTCAGTATTTATTTGTTTAAATTAATAGTCAGAGATTGTCAAATTAGATTTTAATAAAAGGCCAAACTATATGCTATCCATAAGAAAGCAATTTGCCAGGTGTGGTGGTGCATGCCTTTGGTCCTAGCACTTGGGAGGCAGAGGCAGGCAGATTTCTGTGAGATCAAGGCCATTGTGGTCTATATAGTGAGTTCTAAGCAGGCTGGGGCTATGGGAAACCCTGGAAGAAGAAAAAGAAAAAGAAGAAGAAGAAGAAGAAGAAGAAGAAGAAGAAGAAGAAGAAGAGGAG
>NW_008341028.1:14036929-14055617 GCF_000622305.1 Nannospalax galili
AATAGGAATCCGTTCTAGTCTGTTTCTCCATTACTATGACAAAATATTCTGACCAATCCCAACTTGGGGAGGAAAGGGTTTATTTGGCTTACGTCTCTGGGGTCACAATTCATGAGGGAGCCCAAGGTAAGAACTCGGGGCAGCTTGAAATTATTTATATGTAATAACAGTGCTTCATAATATATGAAGCAAAATCAAAAGGTAAAATAAAGTCCATGATTCTAGTTGGATATTTTAGCATTTTTCTTGAGTGTTTGATAGAAGAAGAAGACAGAAAATCTGTAAGGTTCTGGAATGCTTGTACAACATCATTCATCAGTTGGATACACTGGCATTCTCTACCAAGTAATAGCAGAACATTGCCTTCTTCTCCTGTTCACAAAGTACTCACTAAGATAGCCCACATTATCGGCTATAAAACAAGTCTTAGCAAATTCAAAAGTATTTGTTATGGTTTGAACGAGAACTGTCCCCCATAGGCTCATATATTTGAACACTCCATCTGCTAATGGTAGTACTATGGAACATTTAGAAGGTGCAGTCTAAGCTGGGCATGGTGGCACATGCCTTTAATCCCAGCACCCGGAGGCAGAGGATCTCTGAGAATTCAAGGCCAGCCTGGTCTACACAGTGAATTCCAGGCCAGCTGGGATACAGGGAGACCTGTCTCAAAAAGACCAAAAAACAAACAAAAAAAGAGAAGGTGGGGTCTTGATGGAGGAAGTATGTCACTAGAGTCGGGCTTTGAGGATTTATAGCTTCACCCTTCCCTCCGTCCCTCCCTCCCTCCTTCCTTCTGTTCTTCCTTCCTGGGTGCAGATGAAATGTGATCTCTCTGCTTCCTGCTCCTGACACCATGCCTTTGCTGCCATAATGGATTCTGTCACTTTAAAAAAGTAAGCTAAAATAAGCCCTTTCTTGCTTCAGTTACTTTTGGTCATAGTATCTTATTACAGTAACAGAATAGTAACTATTACAGTATTGAAGCCATACAAAATGTGTCATAAATTGAAATTCTTATGCCATTATTTTTTGTAGTGGGTTTCTGTTCCCTTTTACCACTCCTGATTTTAACCACTCCAACAGCTATCAAAATACCTGAAAGCAAATCCTGAGTGTACATACATATATACGTACACAGTACATTCATACATACACACACACACACACACACACGAGTGAGAGTGTTATATTGAGAATGTTTTAAATGTAAGAAGCACTACAAATGATTTCCTTTCTTTTTCGAAAAACCACTGTTATACATTCATTATATTTCTTTGGATTTAAAGTTTTTAATTTTGATAATTTAAAATAGCTAGGCACCAGTCAAGGACTTCCTTTTCTTTCCACAGTTAATAGTTATGCAATTTGGGAGTCTTTTAGACAGACCCACTGAAGGGGTACCCCAATTGCCTCACCCTGCATCCCTGTTCAGCATGGAAGAAGCCAGAGCAGTCAGCGTCCTGATTCCCTATCAGCAATTGGGTAACCTCTTCAGAGGATGGTGTGATAAGAATAGGAGATAGGAATTGGCTAGGCAGTTAGGGTAAAAAGACCCCAAAAAAAGTAGCCAGTTTCTTGGCTAAAACTCACAATGTCTTGGGCCTCTTGGCTACATACTCTGTTCCAAAGGCCAAAAATGTCAAAAGTATTTGGGAGATTATATCTAATCCTTAAAAGATTTTAGGGTTACCTCTTCAGAGGGGGGAATGTTAGAGTAGCCAAAAGCCCCATAAAAATAAATAAATCAATCAAAGAAGAAGAGTACATGAAGTTATCAGAAAAAAAGTGTTAGGGAGATATGGGAGGAGTTGGAGAGGAAAGAGTGGACATGGATTTGATCAAAACACCTTATATGCATGTATGAAGTTCTCAATAAATTATTTATTTAAAAAAAGAAGAATGTGTCATAGGTTCCTGGACTCCATTGTTTTTGTTTTGTTTTGTTTTGTTTAATTTTTTTTTTGTTTCTTTATTTTTACTTTATATCTATCAGTGTTTTACCTGAAGTGTACCTGTGTATGCAATGCCCACTGAGGCCAGAAGAGGACAGTTCCTTGGAACTGGAGTTATGGGTGGTTCTTAGCTGCCATGTGGGTACTGGGAAGCAAACTCTGGTCCTTTGTGAGAGCAGCCAGAGTGCTCTTAACCACTGAGCCATCTCTCTAACCCTATTTATTTTTTATTTTTAGTCACTTTCCCCCTTTTTATGCTTCATTTTGGATATGTTCACATTTGCTGATCATTTTTCTCTAGTGTTTAATCTGCCTCAATCCCATTCTATATAGATTTTATTTTGGATCATTTTATTTTTTATCTCCAGAAATTCCATTTTGGTCTCTTTTATCCCCTTTTCATTTGGGTCTTTTAACATCTTTTGTTTGATAATTTGATTTCCATCTTGAGCATATTTATAAGATTTTAAATAAATTACTTTTTGTGGTGCTGGGAATTGAACTAAGAATTTGGTGCCTGCTAGGTAAGCATTCTGCCACTAAGCTATATTTGTAGCCCTTTCTAAAATTTGAAATAGCTACTTAAAAATCTTATCTGGGGCTGGGTTTGGTGGCTCAAGTCTTTAATCCCAGCACTTGGGAGGCAGAGGTGGGGAGATTTCTCAAAGAGATTGAAGCCAGATCTTTCAAACAGATTAGGGCCAGCCTGGTCTACATAGCAAATTCCAGGCCAATGGAGCTACAGGGAAACCCTGTCTCAAAGAAAAAAAAATCCTTTGCTAATTTCATCACTTCTCTCATTTCTAGGTTTATTTCTTTTATTTTTATGTTTTTCATTTTATTTATTTTAACTTATGCACACATTCATGTATGTGTGAAGTCACACTTACCAATATGTGTGGTGGAAGTCAGAGGATAATTTTCAGAAATCAGTTCTTGTTTTCCACCTTGTGAGACACAGGGAAATCAGTCTTGGTGATAAGCTTTTACCTACTCAGCCACCTCAACCACAACCTAGATTTATTCCTAATCATGAAATTTTCACTTGTCTGTGGGTTGGTTGTATTTCCTGCTTATTTGCAAGCCTGGTGGCTTTTCATTGGCTGCTCTACATGATAAATTTTATCTTACTGAATACTGAGTTCTGTTTCATTAAAGACTCGGGCTTTGTTTTGGCAACTTAAGTTGTTGAATATCCATTTAATTCTCCTTTTTTTCCCTTTTTCCTGTCTCTCTGTCTCTGTCTCTGTCTCTGTCTCTCTCTGTCTCTGTCTCTCTCTGTCTCTCTCTCTCTCTCTCTCTCTCTCTCTCTCTCTCACACACACACACACACACACATACACATTCCCTCTCTTTCTCCATCTATCTCTTTTCGAGGCATGGTCCCTTGTAGCCCAGGCTGGCCTTAAACTCTATATAACCTTGAACTCTTGATCCTCTTGTCTCCAGCACCCCAGTGCTCAGATGACAGGCATGTGTCATCACACCTGCTGGGATCGAACCCAGGGCTTCCTGTAAGCTAAGCAAGCACTCTACCAACTGAACTACATCCCTGCCCCAGTTTAGACCTTTTGATGCTTGTTTTCCTTCTTTGTTATGCTACAGAGTAGCCCTTTTTTCTAGGATTGGACTCACTGTTAAGGTGCTCCAGTTCTGACAGTGCCCCAAATATGCAACCTTTTCACTCTGGCTAGTGGGAATAAAAAGCAGTCCCAGCTATGTGTGAACTCCAAGAACTGTCTGACCTATTCCTTTCTTTTTGTTTGCTTGTTTTTTAAGACAGAGGTCTTATACCATAGCCTAGTCTGGCCTGGAACTCACATAATATTCCTGCCTCTAGAATGTTGGGATTACAGGTATGATCCACTGCATCCACTGGCTTCACTAACCTTGCAGATCAGTATATAGCTAAATGCTGTTCTAGAGAATTCTTCCACAATCCTCTAGCGTGTTCTGTGTATTCAGCTTCCTCCTTCCTGTTACTCTGTCCCACAGATTTTAACTTCTTCAGTCTCAAATTCCAATCTTTCAACTCAAAACTTGTTCTGCTTCGGTTCCCTTTCCTGACCGAACTACACCCAGAAAACTGTCTCAGAGCACTAATCAGGGACAACTGTAGGCCTTGCATATTTATTTCCCTTCTCTCAAGGACAGAAATTGTGAGCTGCCTTCAATACTTCACATATTTAGTCATGTTAGTTGTTTATATTGGGACCATAATCCTTCATACATGAGGAAGTTGGTCTCTACTTTTCAGATTTCTTTTCAGTTAGGAATGGCTATATGATACTTAGTGTTTGCCTTGAAATGACCTCATTTCTCCATCAATTTTAAGAGATAATTTTGCTGGGTATAGCCATCTTGGTTGGCAGTTATTTATTTTCAGGGTTTTAAGTATATCATTCCATGCTTTCCTGGTTTTGGGGCTGAGAAATACGATGTTTCTGTAACATGCTTGCCTTTGTATGTTTGACATTTTGACTATCAGGTGTCATGGAGAGGTTCTCCTCTGGTCATGCCTATTTGGAGTCCTAATGCTTGTGTTTGGATGTCCATTTCTTTCTCTAGATTTGGGACATTTTCTGTTACAATTTCTTTGAATAGCTTAGATTCTCTAGGCCTTTAGTTTTCATCTCAGCTCCTTCTTCCATCCCGTGGATTCTTAGGCTTGTCTCTTGATTGTATTACTGAGTTCTTGGGTGTTGTGGTCCTGCTGTTTTTTAGAGTTTGTTTTGTTTCACTTTTTGAGACAATGTCTCATGTAGCCCAGGTTGGACTAGAAATTGCTATGTAGCTAAGGCTGTCCTAAAGCTCCTAAACCTCCTGTGCCCATCTCCCAAGTGTAGGGATCATAGGTATGTACCACGACATCTGGCTTCTTTTTTTCTTTACTAAAGTTTGAATGTAGTATTTTCTTGATCTTGTTCTCCATCCCTGATTCTTCCCTCTTCTTGGTCACATCTATTGATTAGGATTTCCACTGTGCTTTTTATTTGATTCATTTCCCATATTTATATTTTTGCTAAAAAAAAATCTCAATTTCCTTTCTCAATAATTCTTTCAAGTTGTTGACTTTTTTTTTTTTTTTTTTTTTTTGAGACAGGATCTCTCTGTAGCCCCAGCTGGCCTGGACCTCACTCTATAGAACAGGCTGGCCTTGAACTCACAAAGATCCGTCTGCCTCTGCCTCCCAAGTGCTGGAACTAAAAGCGTGCACCACCACACGCTTGACTTTTTAAATTTTTATGTGTATTTTATCTGTGTGTATGTAAGGGACATGTGTGCAATGCTCACAGAGGTCAAAAGAGGCATCGGATCTCCTGGAACTAGAGTTCTAGATGGTTGTTAGCAACCATGTGGGTGCTGGGAACCAAACCCAGGTTCTCCAGAAGAGCAGACAGTGCTCTTAACCTGTTCGTTTAAAAAAAAATTTTTTTGTCTTTTTGAGGCAGGGTCTTCCTGTAGCCCCAGCTGTCCTGGAACTCACTATGTAGACCAGGCTGGCCTCAAACTCACAGAGATCCACCTGCCTCTGCCTCCCAAGTGCTGGGACTAAAGGCGTGTGCCACCATGCCTAGCCTCAAAAAAAATTTTTTTATTGATTCTTTGAGAATTTAATACAATGTATTTTGATCATATTCAGAACCCTCCCCCATCTTCACCACCATCTTAATAACCCCTGACTTCATGTTCCCTATTATATTTTATAAAGGCCTATAATGTCTAATTTGCATTTTCCAAATGCTTTTGGGATGGGTTCATCCCCTGGAACCTGGCAAACCTTCATCATACCCTTAAGAAAACGGATTTTCAGGGCTGGAGAGATGGCTCAGGGGTTAAGAACACTGATTGTTCTTGCAGAAGACCTGGGTTTGAATTGCAGCACCCACATGGCAGCAAACAACTGTCTGTAATTCCAGTTCTAGGGAATCCGACAGCCTCTTCTGTCCTCTGCCAGCATTGCACGACACGGGTGCACTTACCTACACGCAGGCAATATGAGCATACACATAAAATAAAAAACAAAAACAAAACAAAACAAAACAAAAAAACAGATTGTCCCTCTCCCCGCAGGTATCAGTTGCCAATAGTTCCTCAAATAGGCCAGTCATTATTGTAGCTCACAGGATTCACAGCTCGGTAATGTTAATAATTACTTTCTCTTCTGGTAGCATGCTTAGCACCTTTCAGCACTGCCAAAGCTAGCCATTAGTGATGAAGCTTGGAGGTCAGTACCAGTTTGATTTCATCTTGTTCATTCTATAACACACATATATAGTGTCTTTGACAATAGGGCCTTACTGCCAAGTTCTGGCAGTTAACCAAGAGCAATGGCAATAGCCTGTATTGTTTGAGGATCTATGGGATCCCTCCTGGTAATCAACTCCAAAAGAGGGAGTCCATTCCTGGCATTTGGGCTTTTTATTTGCTAACCTGTGGTATCTGGTAGGGGCATTTTCTCCCCATTATAGGGTACTGCATTTAAATTCTTTTTATATTGCATATATTTTAGGAAACTTCTACAGTAACAGATTTCCATATGACTTTTTCAAAAGGCCTTTAGTGTTAGTTATCCCTCTTCATAATCCCTCCTCTGCCCTGTTCCCCAATTCCTCCACTCAATTTAACCCTTTCTGTTCTATTATTCTCCTTTCCCCTTCATATCACTGTGTTTTACCTCTCCTCCCACAACCCCCCATGGCCCCTTACTAGTTTCCTGACCTCTATGGATTTTCCAATGAAGCAGACATATCTAAAGATTCAAAGCTTGCAATCCACTTATGAGTGAACATGCAACATTTGTTTTTCTGGGTCTGGGGTACCTCTCAGAATTATTGTTTTCAGTTCCATAATTTCCCTGCAAATAATAATATTCCATTGTATAAATGTCTCTTGCTTTCATTATCCATTTGTCAGATAATGGACATCTAGGTTATTTCCATTTCCTGGCTACTGTGGATAGAGCAGCAATGAACATGGATGAACAGGTATCTCTGTAGTAGGATACAGAGTCTTTAGGAATTCACCCAGGAGAAGTATAGCAGGATCATGTAGTAGTTCTATTTCTAGCTTTGCAAGGAGTCTTCACCCTGATTTCCACAGTGGCTGCATCAGTTTGCACTCCCACCAGCAATGAACAAGAGTTCCCCTTTCCCCACATCCTTTCTAGTGTTTGCCATCATTTGTTTCTTGGGTCTTAGCCATTCTGAGTGGGATAACATAAAATCTCAAAGTAGTTTTAATTTAAATTTCCCTGATGACTAAAGACGTTGAACATTTTAAAAAGTATTTCTTAGCCATTTACATTTCATCATTTGAGAACTCTCTGCTTAGTTCCTTGCCCAGTTTTTAACTGGAGTTGTTTATTTACATTCTTGTTCTTTTAAGCTAGTTCTTATAAATGTTACCATGAGTAGATCTGCATAACTGTAGAAATTTTAATAACCTTTAATCACCAAACAAACATACATTATCCTGAAGTCTCATCCTCCGCAAACCTTGTACAACTTACTCAGAACTTCTGTGACTTGGCTTTAAGTTTTCATGATTTTGTCTTCATCTTTTATCTTTCATTCTTACAACAAAATCTTATTTTGTCATACAAAATCTATCTTTATCTAAACTATTGTCTTTTTCTTTTAACCCTTTTCACCAATAATATAACCTGTGGTGGTTTGAATGAGAATGTCCCCCATAGACTCCAAGTATTTGGACATTTTGTCCCCAGTTGGTGGCACTGTTTTGGGATGTCTTAACGGTGTGGCTATGCTGGAGGAAGCACATCATTGGGCTCAGGCTTAGAGATTTCTTAAGCATTGCCAGATCTCCAGTCAGTCTCTTGCTTCCTATGCCTGCTTGAAGATATGAACACTTAGCTTCTGCTTCTCCTCCAGTCGCCTTTGTGGCCATATTTCCCCACTACGATGGACTCTTGCCCCTTTGGAGCCATAAACTCTAATATTTCTTCCTTCTATAAGTTGTTTAAGTCAGTGTTTCTATCACAGCAACAGAAAAGTAACTAATACATAAACTTATATTTATATCCTTCTCAACAATTGTCTTTCTCTTACCTACTTACTGTTTCTTTCTTTTTCATTTCCCTAAACAAGAGTTGAATCCAAATTACATGCATGGCACATTGTAGCAAATTAAGATTGCCTGTACTCATGCTTTTAGCTACCAGCTTCTTCCTGTTGCAAGTCTCAAGCAAACCTCCTCTTGGCTTGGACTCCCTTCCTTCCTTCCTTTCTTTCCTTCCTTCCTTCCTTCCTTCCTTCCTTCCTTCCTTCCTTCCTTCCTTCCTTCCTTCCTTCCTCTCTCCCTCCCTTCCTTCCCCCCCCAAGATACCTATAAACTTGAATAGAGAATGCCTCTTTGTAAACAAAGGCAGAAGAGAAAGTATGTAGAGTGCTAAAAACTTTACATACTAACCCTGTAATTGCAGTTTTAGATGGTAGAAAAATGTATTCTCCGTGTTCTAGCTAGAATAGAAATGAGTACCCAGCCCAAAATTGGCCAAAAAAAGTCATTTCCTCTCCCTTCACTCTCACTCTTAAATCTATCAAAGGTTCTCAGTGGGACCTGCTTAAAAAAAACAAACCAGAGTCCCTGACAATAATAAATCATTTGCATGTTAGGAGACTTTAATTACTCAGAGGATAGGAAATTTTTTTTTTTAGTATTCTTTCTAAAATGTAGTCAAACAAATTAGGGGCTTCTGTGGACTCCTGAGGAAGAATAGACCATCTGTATTGTCGTTCTCTTGTAGTTTCTGGATCTTTCTATTAAAAGAAAACAATTCCCTGCTTTCTTCTGCCAAAAGACAATCCTAGAACGCATCCTTAAGGTGAGTCACACTGAACCATTTGTGATCATAGAGAATTTTTAATAAAAAGATGTAAGCGTTTGGGTCACTGGATGCTTGCTCCAGATAATCTGATTTATACCTGTCAGGTCTTGGACCAGTATAAGCTTCATTTAGTTTTCTTACATGGAGTATTGGAGTGTTGTAGGGGGACGTACAAAGTTTGAGGAATCCATCCTCAAAAAAACCTTTGATAGGGCTGGAGAGATGGCTCAGCAGTTAAGAGTACTGGCTGTTCTTGCGGAAGACCTAGGTTCGAATCCCATCACCCACATGGTAGCTAACCATCTATAACTCCAGTTCCAGGGGATCTGACGCCCTCTTCTGACCTCCACAGGCATTGCACGACATGGGTGCACATACATACATATAGGCATAACACTCATACACATAAAATAAAAATAAATACAAAATGAAAATGAAAAAAAATTGATAATTGGAGTCAACTCTTTTCCCCCTTCCTGAGGAACAGGATGCTGTTTCTTTTTAACTATTTCCCCTAGGGTTTTGAAGCTGATCCAAATCTGAGTGACCTTCAGTCCTCCCCCTGCTTCCCTGTTTTACCCAAACTTCAGCGTTTATTTTTGTTTTCTGTCTCAGCAGTTAGGAGGTGTAAGGAGGCACTAAGTTCAGCTTTATCTATCTTTAGTTCCATCCTCAACTGAGTCATTAAGTCTTTTTCCAAGAAGTTTGTACCTGCCTCCAGGACCAGGAGCAATTGGATGTGAGGCTCTCTGTTACTGTATGTGACTAGAGTACTTTCTAATATAAGAACTCTAAAATCTTCACCTTTAACTCCTGAAACTTGTAGCTTTTTTCTAGAAAGAGAGAAGAGGGGAAAAAAGACAGGAAAAAGTAACTTTCTCTAGAATCTATTAGGAAGGTTGTGTCCTCCCTCAGTGGTCCCACTTTTAAATTTATCAAGTGCTCTTGATGGCTCTAGATAATAGAACCTCTGACCCCTTCATTCTTCATCAAAATCATGAGGGGTGCTATTTTCTGTTCTCTCTCTCTCTCTCTCTCTCTCTCTCTCTCTCTCTCTCTTTCTCTCTCAGAAAAATTTTTAAAATATTTTATTACTTTTATTTTATGTGTATGAGTGTATTGCCTGCATGTAAATGCACCAATGTCGTGCAATGCCCACGGAGACTGAAAGAGGGCATTAGATTCCCCCCAATTGGAATTATGGACAATTGTTAGCCACCATGTAGGTGCTGGAAATTGAACCTGGGTCTTCTGCAAAAGCATCCAGTGCTCTTAACTGCTGAGCCATCCAGCCCGTTCTCTCTCTTTTTAAAAAAGATTTATTTACTTTTATTTTATGTGTATGAATGTTTGCCTGCTTTTATATATGTGTACGACATGCATGCCTGGGGCCCACAGAAGCCAGAAGAGGGCATTGGAGCCTCTGGAACTGGAATTACAGCAGTTGTGAGCTTCCTTCCTGGGTCCTCTGTAAGAGCAGCAAGTGCTTTTAACCATTGGGACATCTCTCCAGCCCCTGCCATTCCATTTTAAGATGAGGGTATTCCCTTTTGAAATGACCCTTCTCTCCACATTTATAACGTTCACTCTGCTTTTTCTCTGGAATCTTTCTTCTAAGTCACATTGGTGGTCCTCCGTTTGATGACTTGGACTTTACATTTCTGGGTCTTGGTGGGCTTGGTTTACAGTAGCCAACAGTATCTTTTTAGCTCCCACTTGTGGCTTCAGTGTATCTCATTATTACCATTCCATGCAGGTTGTTGATTAGGAACCTTTTTTTTTTTGGTCTTTTTGAGACAGGGTCTCCCTGTAGCCCCAGCTGTCCTGGAACTCACTAACTATGTAGACCAGGCTGGCTTTGAATGTAGCCCCAGCTGTCCTGGAACTCACTATGTAGACCAGGCTGGCCTTGAACTCACAGAGATCCGCCTGCCCCTGCCTCCCGAGTGCTGGGATTAAAGGCGTGCACCACCATGCCCGGTTTAGGATCCATTTTTTAATCTGCCGTCCTTACACCCGGTGTGAATGGGTCTTTTCTTTCCCAAGAGGCCATGGCATCCCCTCTTTTCATTCCTCTCTTCATCAGAGAAGATTCAATATTGACATCAACTCAGGTGCTGGCTGCATAGAGTTGGGGCCCGAGGAATTGATACAATGACCAGCCATGCTACATGGATCTTCTATCAGAGGCCTCAATTCCCTATTTAAATTTCAGACCTTTGAACTGGTTAGGAGTTGGGGTGCTGACAAATCCTGTCTTTCCCCACCCAAGGGAACCTCCTCGAATGGAAACATCAATTGATTGAGGAGGTTCCTTTGTTGGGATGGGAAGATTTTGAATATCCTTCTAACATTATTCAAGTTCTTTTCTTTAAAAAAAAAAAATGTGATGGCCAGGAGTGGTGGCCCACGCCTTTAATCCCAGCACTTGGGAGGCAGAGGCAGGCAGATCTTTGTGAGTTCGATGCCAGCCTGGTCTACATAGTGAGTTCCAGGACAGCTGGGGCTACAAGGAGACCCTGTCTCAAAAAGACACACACAAGAAATTGTTATGTATTTATTTTTATTATATATACACATATATGTATGAGTGTTTTGTCCACATGTATGTAAGTGTACCATGTATGTACATTGCTTGTGGAGTCCAGAAGAAGGCGTTGGATCCCCTGGAAGTGGAGTTTCAGGTAATTGTTAGCTGCCATGTGGATGTTGGGAACAGAACCCTGGCTCCTCTGGAAGAACAACCTGTGTTTTTTTGTTGTTGTTGGGTTTTTTTTTTTTTTTTTTGGTCTTTTTGAGACAGGGTCTCCCTGTAGCCCCAGCTGTCCTGGAACTCACTATGTAGACCAGGCTGGCCTTGAACTCACAGAGATCCGCCTGCCTCTGCCTCCCTAGTGCTGGGATTAAAGGCACGCACCACCACGCCTGGTTACAACCTGTGTTCTTAACCACTGAATCATCTCTCCAGTTTCTCTATTTTTTTTTTAAAGGCCTATCAAGTCTAATTTGTGTTCTTCAAATGCTCTTGAGTATGGAAGCATGTCCTGGAGCCTGGTCAACCCCCCGGGCATCAGTTAAAGAAACTGAAAAGTGACTTTCCCTCTCACCACAGCTATCAATTGCCAATAGTTCCTCAGACCACCTCCTCCATCCATGCTTATATCCCCTAGTGCTGGAGTTACAAGCAGTTGTGGGCCACCAGATATGGGGACTGGAAACTGAACTTGGGTCCTCTTTAGGAGCAGCAAACATTCTTAACCACTGAGTCACTTCTCCAGCCCTATTTGCTAATTTTTTGGTAATTTTTCATATGTATTTATAATGAGAGCGTTCTATAGATTTTCTTTTTTCCTTATGTAGTCTTTCTTTGGTTCTGGGTTCAGGGTTACAGTAACCTTACAGTAGAATTGGCTCACATTTCATGTTTTCCTAAGCTTTGCGATAGTTTAAATTTATCCAAACACTGGTTCAAGGAAGTATCACATCACAGCGACCTGGAAATGAGTTTTCAAGTACAGATTCCATTCATGTTTGTATAATAACAGGAAAAAGATGAAAAATATATATATAGAGAGAGAGAGAGAGAGAGAGAGAGAGAAGAGAGGCAGATTTATACATAAATTGATAAAATTTGTCTTAGAAGTAGAGGGATTAGAAAAAGAAAAATCGAGACTTGATTTATATTTTATACACATCCATATTGCTCAAATTTTTGATAATCATTAATATAATTTCTTGAGTAAAACTAAAAAATCCTATTGGAAATGAGTCCCAGGCCAAATTTTTGGCGATTTTAGCTCATTGAGTCTGAGAAGTCAGAAAAATCTGTATATTTATAAAAATATTTACTAGGGAAAGGGTGTGGCTTAATGGAAGAACACAGACCTTAGTACACCCAAGGCTTTGGCTTCAACCTCCAGCACCAGTAATCAACCAGTAAACAAATAAATAAATGTGGATCAAGATAATTCAGATGTGCAGTTAAGTTTGGAACTCATTAATATAAATATTATAGAAAATATCTCTTTTTTTGAAGCCATGAAAACATTTATCTACAATACCTTATGGATCTGAGGATTAGTGGGAGAGGGCAGGGTAGTTGGAAAAGAAGTTGGTAGTTTTTAGATTTCTTTCCTTTTTCTGTCCTCCCTCCTTCTTTCTCTTTCTTTCTCCCTCTCTTTCTTTTTCTCTCTTTCTCTTTTCTTTCTTTCCCTCCCTTCCTTCCTTCCTTCCCTCCCTCCCTCCCTCCCTCCCTTCCTCCCTCCTTCCTTCCTGTTTTTGAGATTGGGTCTTACTATGCTGCACTACATAGACCAGTCTGGCCTCAAACTCCCTCTGTTGCCAAAGATAATCTTGACCTCTAGATCCTCCTACTTCCCTCTCACAAGTGTTAGAAGTAAAGATGTAATTCATTACATCCTTGATTTCTCTTAAAATATGATCTATTTTTCTTCTAGGGGATCAAAATGTGACACCTCGCCATGTGCCACTGGCATATGATTATTTTGAGCCTAAGGCATTTGAGGTTCAACAGATACAGAAACTTCTGAAAGAAAAAGAACTGCCAAAAATTCCCTCTCCCAGGGAAATTTACGACTGCGAAGAAGGCAGAGAATGCCTACCAACATGGTCTGCACAAACAGCTCTTCTTCCCCAAATGTCTACTCTCCCGTGGTTGCTTCCCCTGAAAGCCTAAAACCTCTTCCTTTGTCTTACCTCTTCTCTATACATTCGTCATTCTTTGTTAAGAAGCTACATAGAAACCAGGTGAAGTGGTATAGACCTGTAATCCCAGCACTCAGAAGAATCAGGAGTTCAAGGTCAACCTTGGCTACACAGCAAGTTTGAGGGCATCCTAGGAGACATGAGTTCATTTCAGGAAATAAATTGAAGCTATTAAGCTGGTGTTTTAACTACACCTTGAGGTTCTTTAACATTGCATTTATTTATTTTATTGTGGGAGTAGGATGAGCCAAGGTGTGTGTAGAGGTCAGAGGACAACTTTTGGGACTCAGTTCTCTCCTGCATGTGGGTTCTAGGAGTTGAACTCAGGTCCTCAGACTTGGCAGGAAGTGCCTCTGAACCATCCTGCTTGCTCCACTCTGAGTTTTTTTAACCACTGTTTCTCTGATACATATATATAATTTTTTTTACACATGTCAATAAACTGATTGTTTTTCTCTTGTTAATCTGTCTCAGTTAAACTTCCATGTCTTGCATGGCCCCAGCCAGGGAACCTAGTGGGGGGTTCTAATTTTTCTGCCCCTTCTTGAGTCAGCTTTGGTAATTCATGCATTTTTAGGAAATCATCCATTCTATTAAATTTATGCATAAAAATTAGGTCCACCAATTTCTTTAAATTTTTTGTTTATTTTTATTTTATGTGTAAGAGATTTTGCCTGCATATAAGTGCAGCTGTGTCATGCAATACCAAAAGGGGTTAGAATAGGGTGTCAGATCTCCTGGAACTGGAGTTATGGATGATTGTTAGCTACCTTGTAGATGCTGGGAACCAAACCCAGGTCCTCTGCAAGAACAGTCAGTGCTGTTAACTGTTGAGTCATCTTTCCAGCCCCCAGGTCAACTATTTTCTTATCATGTTTATAATCACCCTTTTTACCTTTATTTCTAATGTTCTTTCTTTTCTTATTTACTTTTTGGTGAGACAGGGTCTCACACTGTAGCCCTGACAGGCCTGGAACTCACTATGTAGATCAGGCTAGCTTTGAATTTACAGAGATCTGCCTGCCTCTGTCTCTTGAGAGCTGGGAGTAAAGTCATGTGCCTTCATTCCCATTTTAACTCATTTCATAAAAAAAATGTTTTAGGGAGGCAAGATGGCTTAGTGAGTAAACGATCTAAGTTTGATCCCAGAATACACATAATGGAAGGAAAGAACCAACTCTCAACAGTTGTTCTCTGGACCCAAGTTCCATTCCCAGCACCCACATGATGGTTAACAACCAGCTGTAACTTCAGTTCCAGGGGATCTGATGCCCTCTGACCTCCTTGGGCATTGCATAACACGGGTGCAGGTAATACACTCATACACATAAAATAAAAATATTAAATAAAATGTATATATAAAAAAACTTGTCCTCTGATCTCCACAGGCATGCCATGGCAGAACCTTCCACAAAATTAAATAAATAAATAAGTAAATATTTATTTATTGCGTGTGGAGATCAGAGGACAACTTGTGGGAGTCAGTTTTCTCCTTGTGCCATGTGGGTTCCAGGGATCGAACTTGGGTTATTAGGCTTGATGATCGGCAAGCACCTTTACCCACTGAATGATTTTTATCAGCCCTAACTCATTTCTTTTTTCTTTTTAAAAATATTTTATTATTTTATTTTGAGTGTGAGTGTATTGCCTGCATGTGTGTATGTGCACCTATGTCATAAAATGCCCTCAGAGGTCAGAAGAAGGCATCAAATACCCTGGAACAGGAGTTATAGACGATTATTAGCTGCCATGTAGGTACTGGGAATGAAACCCAGGTCCTCTGCAAGAGCAGCCAGTACTCTTAACTGCTAAGCCATTTTTCCAGTTCTTAAAATTGTTTTATTATAATAAAATATATTTAACATAAAATTTGCCATTTTGCTAATTTTTTTAAATATTTTTATTTATTTGAGAATTTTATACATGTATATAATGTATTTTTTAATATTCTATTTATTATTTTTATTTCATGTGTATGAATGTATTGTCTGCATGTTTGTAAGTTCATATTTGTAAGTGGTGTACAATGCCCTCAGAGGTCAGAAGAGGGCATTGGATTCCACTGGAACTGGAGCTACGGATGGTTGTTAGCTGCCATGTGGGTGCTAGGAATTGAACCCAGGTCTTCTGCAAGAGCAGCCAGTGCTCTTAACCTCTGAGCCATCTCTCCAGCCTCTTACTTTGAAATTTTTTTAAAGTTTTAAATTTTTTACTTTATTTTATGTGTATGAGTGTTTTAGCTGTGTGTAAGTGCACCATGTGTATGCAGTGCCCATAGAGGTCAGAAGAGAGTGTTGGATCCCCTGGTACTGGAGTTACAGACAGTTGTTAGGTGCCATGTGGGTACTGGGAACTGAACCTGGGTCCTCTATAAGAGCAGCCAGTGCTCCTAAACACTGAGCAATCTCTCTAACCTCTCATTTTGATTTTTTAAAAATCTTTTTGAGACATAGTCTCCCTGTAGTCCTAGCTGGCCTGGAACTCACTATGTAGACCAGGAGAGCCTGGATCTCAAAGACATTCACCTGCCTCTGCCTGTAGAGTGCTGGGATTAAAGGTGTGTACCATGATGCCTGGCATTTTGACCATTTTTAAGTGAATCATTCAGTATCATTAAGTACTCTCACAGTGTTGTGCAGTCATCACCAGTATCAGTATTCATCATCCTCAACAGACTCTGAACCCATTAAATAATCACAACCGCTCTGCATTAGTTTGAATCTTGACTGTCCCCCATAGACTCATGTGTTTCAGGCTTGGTCCCAGGCTAGCACTACTAGGAGGTAGTGTGACCTTTGAGAGGTGTGGCCTAGTAGGAAGTCTTCAGGGGAAAACCCTTGAAGAGGGCTCCTTCCTCACTCACTTTGGCATCTGGGCGTTGAGAGAAGCAGTTCTATTTTGCTGCACATGCTGCTATGATGTGCTGCCTCACCACAGGTCCAGAGCAATAAGCCAACCACTAATCATGGGCTGAAAGCTTCAAAACTGTTAATCCCAAGTCTAGGCAGATGGCTCAGCCAGTAAGTGCTTGTTTTGCAAGTATGAGGACCTCAAGTTCCATCTCCAGATCCCATAGGAAAAATCCCAGGTGTGGTAGAGCTCACTTATAATCCTAGTGCTTGGAAGGCAGAGACAGGAGGATCCCTGGGGCTCACTGGACGGCCAGCCTAGTTTACTGGTGTGCTCCACGCAAGTGAGAGAACTTTTCTTAAAAGACAAGGGGGGGACCAATAAAATGGCCTATGCTTGTACAGGAAGCACTTTACCCATGGAGCCATCTCCCTAGCCCCTAACGGTCTTAATTCTGAGACATGTCTTTGGCTTTGCAATCAAACATTTAACTGGTCTCCAACCATACCCAGTTTATTTTCTGTCTGATTGTTCTTTGTCGCCTGCCTCCACCTCCCAAGTGCTGGTTAGGATTACAGACATGCTTCACATTACAGTACTGACCTCTCATTATTTAACCTTAAATTTTATTTGGCAATTAGTAGGAGGTGGGAAAAGGGAGTGGGTTGAGACAGACTCACTATGTAGCCCTGGCTGGTCTGTAACTTGCTATACAGACTGTTGTCCTCTGCCTCCTTAGTACTGGGATTACAGGTATACGCTACCAAGCCCAGCTTGCCAATTAGTTTTATAAATGTCAATATTTCCTTTGTTTTCCTATTACTACTTTTTCTTAGTAGCTGTGCCTCTTGACTCTTTCCAAAGACACTAATTTACTTAAAAAAAATTTTTTTGCGGAAGGGTCTCATGTATATCAGGTTGACCTGGAACTGGTTGTGTAGCTGAGGATGACCATGAATTTATCACCTCTTGACTTACCTCCTGAGGACTGGGGTTCTAGGTGTGCACCACCGACCTGGTTTATTTGGTGCTAGGAATTAAATTCAGGATTTCATGCATGATAGACAAGCATTCTAACACTGAGATACACCTCTAGCCCCAACTTAAAAAACATGTTTTTTTTAATTCTTCTGTTCACTGAATTAGCGCTGGGTCTTTTCAAGTTTGGGTATCCTATTTATTCATCTTGGTTCTCTTTGTGTTTTATGTTTCCTTAAAATGTCTACTGGTTTTGTTTTGTTGTTGTTATGGTCTTACTCTGTAGCCCAAGCTAGCTCGGAGCTCACTATGTACCCCAGGCTGGTCTCAAACTTGAGGGAGCCTACCTTTCCAAGTGCTGAGATTTCAGACGTGACCATATCCAGTCATTTACTGATTCCTGTTGCCCGTTATGTTTCTTAAGTACCAGACTAGGCTGATAGTTAATTTCCATTCATTCTCAACAATTTAAGCTCCAGTTCCATGACTGGCATTTTTTCCTTAATTGCAAGATTGTTTGTCAGTGTGAGATCAGATGCATCAGTTAAGCTCCAAACAGGTGCTTAAAAGAAAAAAGAAGGCCTTACAGAAAGATGAGTGCTTTATTTTAGTCAGGAACAAAACTCTCTCTTTCTCTCTCTTCTCTCTCCCTCTCCTTTTCCTTTCTTCTTTCTTTTCCTCCACTTATATTTTGTAATCACAGAACTGTCTTGGGCCTAATCATATTCTCTGATCTCATGACTCAATGAGGACTGCCTGTTAGACAGATTCTCCAATCTGATTAGAGAGTGCTGACCATGACTGAGTCCTACAGTCTTGATTATGGTTTGCAGCTGGCTGCTGGGCAGAGAGGGAGGAGGGAAAATGACTGACCAGCTGTTCTGTGGCTCTACCTTCTACTCCTGTTTCTGTCTCTTGCTTATTCTTTGGAACTTTTTGAGGGGAAAAAAATCTGTAACTTATATTTCAATCTCTGCTATATCTATTTAGGATGTGAATGTCTCTTTCATGCTTTCTCCATATTCACTAATGTCATCTTCATTAATTTTTCCCTATGTGGACCTCTGGTGCACTGGATTGACCTAATTTTCAATTCTTAGCAATCAATTTTCATAAATCTATGGTGTTCTTTTTATTATCATTACTAGTATTTATTTTGGTTTCATATATTGCAAAGCTCTCTCTCTCTCTCTCTCTCTCTCTCTCTCTCTCTCTCTCTCTCTCGCTCTCGCTCTCGCTCTCGCTCTGTGTGTGTGTGTGTGTGTAAGGGGTGACATTTGTTTGGGTGTCAAGCCTCACACGTTACAGGGGGTACTGGGATCTGTGCCTC